>NC_091809.1:54073106-54376136 GCF_041296235.1 Equus asinus
TTGCTTATTTGTTCTCAAATCCATTATCTGCCCGCCCCGGTCTCCTCTGTATTGCAAGGAACTACATATCATAAGTTTCCTTGTCATTTGACATCTGGAAAATTTTGGCCAAGGGTAGAAACTGGTAGACTACTGGGGAGAGGAGATGAGAAGTCAGGATATTTTTCCCTTTCTTGTCTGCCTTGGGTAGCATCTTTAGCAGAAGGCTGCTTTTCCCCCATACACAGCCAACCCCTCCTTCTGTGGTCCCAGTTCCTCAGGAGCCCTTAATTATGGTCTAACTCTCACTGAATGGTCCTGCCTTCTAGACTCTGGAACAAATTTGCTCTCATTGTCTTTCCAGCCCTAAGGGCAGTAGTGGCTTTCTGCTATTGCTCCTCTCTGATTGCCTCACCATTTCCTATTTGATTCTTCCCCTCTCCACATCTAACCACTGCCTTTCACTAAAGTCCCTCTGTAGGAAATGTCTAAAGGGGTCTTTTTCTCTGACTGGACCATGACTGACACAAAGGAAAATGAAGCAGATGATGTATTTTAGGATATTAGGAGAGAGTCAGTGTCATGGCCCATGACATTTTATCAGTGGCATTAGTTCAGTGTAGCTAAGACTATCAAATAGTTCAAAACACCTAAAAATAGACTAAGAGATAACGTATCTCAAATCTATTATGAGAGCAAAGAGGTAAAAATCAGTAAAGCTTGTCACTGACTCAGATGTCCATTGTTTGCACTCTGGTATATACGAAGAGTCCTAGTGTAGACAAAGGAGGTTGTCACAACATCAAAATAAAATAAAATGAGCATATCGAGTAGCATGGTAAAAAAAACTAGAGGACAGAAAGCTACACTACCTTAGTTGTTGAGTCAGATTGCTCAACACAGAAACCCAACTCCTTGGATTACAGCTGTAGGGTTTTGGGCTAGGTTCCTAACTCTCTGGCACTTTATTTTCCTCATCTGTAAAATGGGGCTACTAAAATTACTTCAGAGGGTTGTCGTGAGAATTACGTGAATTAATGCATATAAATAGACTTCTTAGAACATGTTTGAAATGTAGTAATCACCAAATTATTGTCAGCTTTCATCATTCTTATAACTATTAATTATTATTATTATTAATTCTAGATTACAGAGCCAGTTAGAGCTAAGACTAGAATCCAAATGCATAAAAGGAACGATTTCTGTGTGAATCAGAGATCCCTGAAATATATATCTCTCACTCTAATGTTCTTAGAGGTGAAAATTGCCTTTATAAAACATGAAGACATGTATAGTTTTATCCAGCTATTCTCAGCAAGCTTGTTTCATACTGTGAAGAGAAGGAGGATGTTGGCCTGCTTTTCCCCTAAATTTGGAGAAGAGTTGGAGTGCTGAGAGTTGTGGGTCCCTCCCTAAGAAATAGAAAGAGGATTTTCTTCACTGGTAGGCATTAATGCTGTTTCCCTAAATATTTCCAATTTTTCACTATATCCTGATCCCCTTGTTATTTTGTGGGGCCGTGTGACTAGGTTTAGCAAATAAGTTTTGAGAGGAAGATACGTGTCACTTGAGGGCCAGGGTAAGATCCCGACCACACCCCAAGTTCTTTTTTCCTCCAGCACCAGTCAGTAGTGTTAAAAATGGTTGCTGCTTCATTAGTCTGGATCCCTGAGTGACCACGATGGAAATGTAGCTTGAGGAAAATAGAAACTCTATTATGATAAGCCACTGATATTTGAGGGTTACCTATTACCACACCCAAACCTAGTCTATCTTGTTTTACAAATTTAAGAACTCAAAAGAAAAGCAAGAAGCATAGGCCAGCGATTATTATTCGAAGAACCATAAAATATTCATCTCACATTTCATTATTTTTGCTGCCCAATTCTTGGTCCACAGTGTTAAGCAATAAAGTCTCTTCCACTAAAAAGGACCTGTGGGCATGCCTTCAAAGGTAGAGGAAAGGAAGGAGTGGGAAATTGTGCCTTGTCTAGTGGGTAGGCTTATAGAAAGAAAGACCTCAGGAGGCAAAGTGAAAGGCGGCAGAGAAAGGAACACAGACCCAGCATCTGAGGCTTTGGGGAGAGAAAGAGAAATATGGTAAATTCTTCTCAGAAAAAAATTTAAAACAAGGTAAGTCATTGTTTTCTAGGTATAATAGATGAGGAAGTGCATTGCAGGGACAGAAAGCAGATTTTTCAAAAGGCATGTGGAAGGGCCAGATGAGTTCACTGGTGAATTCTACCAAACATTTAAGAAAGATATTATACCAATTCTGTACAATCTCTTCCAAAAGATAGAAGCAGAAAGAATAGTTCCTAACTCATTCTATGAGGCCAACTTTACCTTAATATCAAAACAGACAAAGATCATTGCAAGAAAAGAAAACTACAGACCAATCTGTCTATCCAATACGTCTCCTTAACATAGACGCAAAAATCCTCAACAAAATTTTAGCAAATAAAATAAAATAATGTATGAAAAAGAATTACATACCACAACCAAGTGGGATTTATCCCAGGTATGCAAAGCTGGTTCAACATTCAAAAATCAAATAGGGGCCAGCCTGGTGGCATAGCGGTTAGGTGCACACATTCCGCTTCGGCGGCCTGGGGTTCACTGGTTCAGACCCCGGGTGCAGACATGGTACTGCTTAGCAAGCCATGCTGTGGTAGGTGTCCCAAATATAAAGTAGAAGAAGATGGGCATGGATGTGAGCTCAGGGCCAGTCTTCCTCAGCAAAAAGAGGAGGATTGGCAGTAGATGTTAGCTCAGAGCTAATCTTCCTAAAAAAAAAGAAAAAAATTCAATGTAATCTATCACATCAATAAGCTGAAGAAGAAAAACCCCATGATTATATCAATAGATGTAGAAAAAGCATTGAACAAAATCTAACATTCATGTATGATGAAATTCTTAGCAAACTTCCTCAACTTCATAAAGAACATCTACAAAAAATCTACAGCTGACATCTTACTTAATGGTAAGAAACTAGAAGCCGTCCCACTAAGATCAGCAGCAGGCAAGAAGGTCACCTCTCATCACTTCTTTTCAATATTGTACTGGAAGTTCTAGCTAATGTAATACGACAAGAAAAGGAGATAAAAGATATACATATTGGGAAGGAAAAAATAAAACTGTCTTGGATCGCAGGTGACATAATGGCTTATATTGAAAATCTGAAAGAATCAACAAAACACACTGGAACTAGTAAGCAATTATAGCAAGGTTGAAGGATACAGGATTAATAAACAGAAGTTAACTGCTTTCCGATATACCAGCAATGAACAAGCAGAATTTGAAGTTAAAAATGCATTACCATTTACATTAGCACCCCCAAAAATGGAATACTTAGGTATAAATCTGACAAAATACGTACAAGATCTACATAGGGAAAACTCCAAAACTCTGATGAAAGAAATCAAAGAAGAACTAAATAAGTGGAGAGATATTTCATGTTTATGGATAGGAATATTCAATATTGCCAAAATGTCAGCTCTTCCCAACTTGATATATAGATTCAGTGCACTTCCAATCAAAGTCCAAGCAAGTTATTTTCCAGATATTGACACACTGATTCTAAAGTTTGTATAGAGAAGCAAAAGACCCAGAATAACCAATTCAACATTGAAGGTGAAAAATAAAGTTGGAGGATTGACACTATCAGACTTCAAAGCTATACTTTGAGGCTATGGTATACTATAAAGCTGCAGTGTGGTATTGATGAAAGAATAGACAAATAGATCAATAGAACAGAACTGAGAGCTCATGAACAACAGATTAAGAAAAAACATCAATAGCATTTCTTTAAAGCAATAACAATTACTGTTTTTCTTTTTAATGCCTTCATTTACAATAGAAATAAAAACAATATGGTAACCAGAAGGAATTCTAACAAGAGCTATATAATACCTTTATGAACAAAATTATAAAACTTTATTAAAAAACATCAAAGCCAACATAAATAAATGGAAAAACATATCATGTTCATGGATGAGAAGACTCTGTACTATTAAGAAGGTAATTCTCCCTCAAACTTATCTTTTTTCTGAGAAAATCCTTCACAGGTTGATCCTAAATTTTTTTGGACAAGAAAAGGGCCAAGATAAATTTGAAGGGGCAGAGAAATACAGGACTTTTCAGGCTTGTGTAAATTGCTATAAAACTATAATGATTTTATAGGCTTGTATTCTTTGCATGTAAAGATAACTAGACCACTGGAACCATCTAAGAAACAGACATCGGTGTACATGAAAATGTGGTATATTACAGAGCTAACCTTACAACACAGCAAGGAAATGATAGACTGTTCATATAAATGGTGACCAGACAACTGTTTATCAATAAGAAGAAGGAGGGGGCCAGCCCATGGTATACTGGTTAACTTCACATGCTCTGCTTCGGTGGCCCAGGGTACACCAGTTTGGATCCTGGGTGCAGATCTGCACACTGCTCATCAAGCCACACTGTGGCAGCTTCCCACATAGAACCGGAAGGACCTACAACTAGGATATACAGCTACATACTAGGGCTTTGGGGAATTTAAAAAAAAAGGAAGATTGGCAACATATGTTAGCTCAGGGCCAACCTTAAGGGAAAAAAAAGAAGAAGGAGAAGGAAAAAAAGCATAGTCTTCCCTCATATGACATGAAAAATAAATTCCAAGCAGATTTAAAAGCTTAGTATGAAAAAAGCAATTTTTTTAGAAGAAAATACAGAAAAATATGTTCATGACATGTAGGTATGGAAGGATTTATTAAGTAAGACAATAAAAGGACAAAATATAAAGTGAAAAATCTATGTATGTTACAGTTAAAACTTTTAAGTGACAAGACATCATCAATAAAGTATAAATATAAGACATAACCTAGTAGAATACATTTATAATACATAAAACCTACAAAGGATTCATATACAGATTATATAACATGTGTGTGTATTTATGTACCACTCCAAATAAATAATAAAAAGACAAACAGACTCAGAAATAAGGCAGAAAATGTAGACGTGCAATTGCAGGAAAAAAAATCTGCAGAAAAAAAGACATTTGAAAAAATGTTCTATTTATCTGGATTTCAAGGAAATGTAAATTTTTTTAAATGAGCATTAAGTGTTGGCAAAGTAAGAAATGTTACTTAATTATGCATTGCTGATAACTGTGTACTTATTAAAATAATTTTGAAGAGCAATCTTACAATTTCTATTAGCATTCCACTACTAGATGCATAGCTCAGACATGTACATATATACCCAAAAAGACATAGGAAAAGAATATTTACTATTCATAAACAATGGAAAATTTTGAGAAATGAATAAACTGTGATTTTTTACAATAAGGGATTACCATACTAGCAGTTGAAACAAAATAAATCCTCTACAAGTTTCAAAATATAAGACTATTCTTTTGAAATCAAAACACAATAAAACAATAAAAGTCCTAGTTTATCAATATATGCAAATGTAGTGAAAATATACAAACTTTCATGAAAAGGAGACACCATTTTGGGGTAGTAGTTCTGTCCAGTGCAGTAGAGAGAAGAAAAGAATACTGTAAAAGTCTGTAGCGGTACCTGTAATATATTATTTCTTTAAAAGGCAGATAGAGAAAGATCTGATCTGAAACAAAGCAAAATGTTAACATAATTTAATCTTGTGTGGTGGGGGGAGTTATGTTATCTCATTTTCAGCCTTTTTCTGTATGTTTGAATAGCTCTTAATAGTAAAAACTTCAACTTATATAAACATAGTGATTGGTTAGATTAAATATATAATAAGCACCATGAATCCACAATTCAAAATGAAAGTTAGGAATGTTACAAAAATCTGCTTCTACCTATACAGCTAGAATATAACCACAACTATATGGTCCATTCTTTACATAGTCCTCTCTTCCCTCACAATAGCTTTATTGCATCTCCATGTACTCATAAAACATATTTTTTAAATTCTGGCTGTTTTAACTTTATACAAAGAGTATTATTTTGCCATTAAGAAAACCTCAACACATTTCAAAAAATTGATTATCATTCAGAATATAATTTCTGGCCACATGGAATTAAACTAGATTCAACAACAAAAAGATACTCAGAAAAAAATCCGATTGAATGGAAATTAAACAATATACTTAGAAATGAATTATGACTCAAGGAAGAAATCAAAAAAGAAAACAGAAACACTTTGAACTGAACGACAATGAAGATATAACATATAAAATATAAATACTTATGGAACATAAATAGTGTTATTGTTACCAGCTACAAACATAGGTTCTTTACCTGCCATACAAGAAGGGCCAAATAAAAACTGGAACACCAGGCTTATGGAAAGGAAAGTGTTTTTATTTTGGGTGATGTCAGCTGGGAGATGAGAGTGAGCCCTCAAATTTGTCTTGTTTCCCCAAAAGATGGGAGGCCAGGGGTTTTAAAAGTTGCAAGGAATGTGGCTGCTTGTAGGGAGGGGAGGAGTCTGTGGCCTTGCTAGTTCATGTTTTTCCACCAGCCTGCATTTGGCCTTGTGAGGCTGCTCACAGAAGGAGGATGGCAAGATAAGGGAATCTGCAGGTGGGTGTGTGTGGTTATCTGTCTCCATGGATGATGGTGGATTCTGGTGCCAGGAAGCAAAGGGATAAGCAGGGAAATGAGATGAGTGCTTTGATTTTAACCCCATATATGCTGGTTTTAATGTAGGGGAACTGATATCAGGTCCAGTATCACTCTGAGAGAAATTAATAACTTTCTATGTTTATATTATTAAAAAAGGCAGAAAATCAATCATTCAAACGTTATCACACTAATCTAAAAAAGAACAGTAAATAAAATCTATGCAATGTAAAAGGGAATAATAAAGATAAGAAAAATTAATGAACTAGAATACAAAGATACAACAGAAGAAAACAACAGACCCAAATGTTTCCTTATAAGATGAATAAAATTAATAAACTATCAATTCTGATCAAAAAAAAGAGAAAACATAAGTTACCATTAACAGATCTGAAAAAGGTACATCACTTCAGATCTTTCAGATATTGAAAAAATAATGAAAATTATTATGAACAACTTTACACCAAAAATTTGGCAAAATTTACATAAAATTGAAATTTTTCAAAACAGAAGTCGTCAAAGCTATCAGAAAAAGAAATTTAAAAAATCTTAATAGTTTTATAACTATTTTTAAAATTTCTCCCTTTACTTAAAACCTATCCACAAAGAAAACCTCAGGCTCAGATGGCTTCTCTGGTGTATTCTTCAAACTATCTAAGGAAGCAATAGCACCAGTCAGAGACATAATCTTCAAGAGAATAGAAAAGTGACAATAAAAAATTTAGGAAGCATTTTCATGATCTTGAGGTAGTCAGAGATTTCTTAAACAGGACCCCCAAAATAGTGCTAGTTATAAAGAAAATTTTGATAAATCAGACATTGAAATTGAGATATCCCATTCATCATAAGATCCCCCTGAGAGTGAAAAGGTAATTCACTTGGGAGAGGATATCTCCAAACATGTATCTGAAAAAAGGCTTAAATTCAGAATATATTAAGAACCCCTATGAACCAAAAAGAAAAAAAAAGTACTGAAAACCCAATAGAAAAAATAGGCCAAAAAAAAAAACTTTACAAAAGAACATATTCAAAAGGTCAATTAACAAAAGAAATAAATGGACATTTAACCAAAGAGGATATATAGATGGCAAATAAGCATATGAAAAGGTGTTCAATATCATCAGCCCTTAAGGAAATGCAAATTAAAACTACAATGTGATATCTCTACATGCATACAAAATGGTTAAAGCAAAAAAAAAAAAAAAAATGGTAACAACACCAAATGCTGGCAAAGACATGGAGAAATCCATCATTGCTAGTGGAAATATAAAATAGCACAACCACTCTGGAAAACAGTTTGGCAGTCTATTCTAACACTAAAGATGCAGTTACCATACAACCCAGAAATTGCATTCTTAGACATTTATCCAAAAGAAATGAAAACTCAGTTTCACCCAAAAACTTGTCCACAAATGTTCATAGCAACCTTACTCATAATAACTCCAAATTAAGAACCACACAGGTGTCCTTCAATCGGTGAATGATTAAAAAGAAACTGTAGTACATACCACTGAATACAACTGAACAATACAAAGGAATGAACTTAGAGCAGGAAAATCATGAAGTTTTCCCTAAAAGGCCCTCAGTTTTCCACAAAAATTCTTAATACAGAAGATCATCATCAGACAAAATACCCTTTTATTTTCAAGACAGCTTTGGGGAAAGACTCCTAGAAAGGACAGACACACACAAAAAAACGTAGTATGTTAACAAAAAATCAAACTCTATGAACAGGAAGTTTGAAGAAACGCATCTCCTTTATTACACTTTTGGCAGCAATGAGGACAGTTCAAAGCAAGGACAAGATCATCGGACTTGAGTACCATGCAACGTAATGTAATCCATGCAATGTAAATAAGTCAGTCTTGTCACTGGTGTCTTTATGAGTTCTGCCCTCCTCCCCAACTCCCTGCAGCTCTGAGGCTCAGCCCTGCCTTCAGTGAGCAGCCCTTTCATGACTAGGAGAGTGAGATGTTTTCTTTGCTCAAGAAGAAAGTGACTCTAGATATTGATCTTGTCTGGAAAACACTAAAACAGCAGGGTTTTAAATTCGTATGTTGACAAGTAAAGACATTTTCTTTGTTAACTAATGTTTCAGAATTGGGTTTTCTGCATGGAAGAAAAATTCATAAAGAAAAACAAATCAATTCTACCAAACTGTCCTGAGATTTGCTAGCCAGCAAACTCAACATAAAATTTGAAAAAGAGATACAAGTTTGAATCCTCAATGATGAGGATTATTTTAGGCTGGTTACTTTTAAAAACTGCAGATGAGAAGGAAGCTCTGAGGAGTGGAATTTCCTTCCCCTTTGATGAGAGACGTTTGCATTTGTGAAGGAAGTCTCCATCTGTGGGGAGTGCCTCCCTCTCTGCAACAGGAGGGAGGGGGGATGGCCTTATCTCTGGAAACTCTTAATGGAGAAGGCAAGGACTTAAGTTGTTTACTGTCTGGTAACCTCATGTAACTGACCTGCCCCCCACCAATATCCTCCTTTGTCTTTAGCTGAAGATAGTATTTAAGCGGTGGCTTCTGCCATTTACTCTAACCTGTTTGATTCTTATCTAAAAGTTATAAGACCACCCAGTAACCAGACCCCACCAGCACTGATATCATTTTAACAACTCTTTTTACATATTCTTTCTTTTGTCTTGTAAAGAGATAACTCACACACCTGTGCCTTAAATTTAGCCCTACTCTCAACCCATGTATGCAGCAGCAGCTCCTCCTGCCTGTGGGTCTTGTCCCCACGCAGCAGCTCTGACTGCCCGTGGGTCCTGTCTTCATGTCTGCAGCAGTAGCAGCAGCAGCAGCAGCAGCTCTGACTGCCCATGGGTCCTGTCCCCATGCAGCAGCTCTTTACTGCCAATGGGTCCTGTCCCCATGCTATTGATGCGGGGTCGGTGAGCCAAGGAGTCGAAAGAAAGATTTCTTAGACTCGCAAGATCTGGCAGTAGTGCTCTTTTATTTAGAGAATAGTGTGGAATAGCATGGGGACAGGACCCATGGGCAGTAAGAGCTTCTGCTGCCGCCGCTTCTGCTGCCCCCACTGGCATGGGGACAGGGCCCATGGATAGGCAGAGCAGCTGCTGCTGCCCCCGCTGGCATGGGGACAGGACCCATGGGCAGGCAGAGCTGGTGCGTGGGGACAGGACCCACGGGCGGTCAGAGCTCCTACTGCTGCCCCCGCTGGCATGGGGACAGGACCCATGGGCAGGCAGAGCTGGTGTGTGGGGACAAGACCCACGGCCAGTCAGAGCTCCTGCTGCTGCCCCGAGTTGAGGGTTAGGGCTAATTTTATAAGGCATGGGTACGTGACTTATTTTTACTGGAAAAAAAGAAAAGATGATGTAAAAAGTCATTAAATGATTTCAGTGCAGATGGGGTCTGGTTATTGTGCGGTCATATAACTTTAGATACGAATCTGGCCATATAGATCGGCATGCAGGTGAGGATGCCCTGGGCTTCTCTCCCTGGGGCAGTCCTAATTCATACCATAAAAAAAGTCCACTGGGTCACATAGTTTGGCATGTAGGCCAGGTCACCTTGGGCTTCTCTGGCTGGGGCAGCCTTAATCCACATCACTATTACATACTATTCTCTGAATAAAAGAGCACTACTGCCAGACCTTGAGAGTCCAAGAAATCTTTCTTTCGACTCCTTGGCTCACCGACCCCACATCACTCAAGATAGTAAAAAAGCAAACCTCAGTTTCCTATCATTCATCCATAATATGAATAACCAATGGAAGAGAATTTACTATCAATAGCTGCTATGTCAGAACACATTTCCTAGCTTTCCCCACTCTCACTCCAATCTCAGTCACCCTCTAAAAGTCTGGATAAAAGCAAACAAATATCAGAATGTCAGCACTGGAAGAGACTCTGGAAATCATGAGTTCCACCGTGAATTTAAGAGCCAATTAAGGTACCTACCATCCAGAAACTTATAAAAAGGACAAGACATGCACATGTGAAAAGGTTTCTATTACCTTAAAGCACACTAATTCAGAGTCCATTTGAAAAACAGAGAGAAGTCATCAACTGCAATGGCTTCACAATATAGTTACCGGAAAGCCATCAGGAAGGAAAGCAATTAGCAAGGTCACTGCCAAGACAAGCCCAGGCATAGCCATTCTCCAGCCATCTACAAGCAGCGATACAAAACTAGGATGTAGATTGAGCCATTTCAGCTCTTTCCTCAGCTTCATGACCTTCCAGATCACTTTCCTCTTCACTCCAGAGATACATATAAATCTTGTGTTCAGCCCACTTCCCTGGGAGGAGGTGCTAACTTGTCCCAAATGATGCTGACTTCTCACCTGACAAATAAATGGCAAGCAATAGGATATTGGAGTCTCTGAGGAAGGCATTTGGTGTAAAGCTAATTCGGCCTGTCTTTGCTGTTCCAAAAGGGACTGACATGGCCATTGAGCATGCATTGTATATCTGCTTCAAGCATTTGCTGTGTCCCAAAGACAAGAACAAATGGCCTTAAGATAAAGGTGCAACTTCCCCCACATTGGCATTTCCTTAAGGATAAGCATCTTTCCCTAGGCTAGGAACTGATTTTATTGCACTCACCTGTGACCACACAGCTCAAGAAAGCAGACCTGCCACTCTGCACCCTGCTGTGTCTATCCAGACGGCAGATCTCCTACCTGCTGTGTCCATCAATCGCTGTGCCTACAGAGCAGACTTGTGACTATTGTAAAAGGGACATTTCAATCATATGTGAAACATGCTCTTTGAGGGTCTATAACTACTCTGTACACCCCACTTCTTTGGTGCCCTTTCTTCCTTGAGGAAGGAAGGCCCCAGGCTAAGCTAGTCCTCACATTTTGGCTCAGAATAAACTCACCTGGATTTTCATTTATAGATTGGTTATGGATTATTTGCATCAACACACCAGAAGCACTAGACTCCCCAAAACACGTTTGTCCAGCTTTCTGGTTCCTACAAGAAACACACCTCCCATCCTAGGGAGACGAGACAGTTTGTAGCAATGTGAGCCTCATTTTGTAACCTTAGTGACTAGCTATTTCTGAGCTGCTGAGAAATGGATTTGTCAATCCCCCTTCTAATCTTCACAGTTTCCAAGGTTATCCTGATGAGTCTAGGCATGTCTAAACCACACTTCAATTTAGCCATTCTAGTTGAGGTTTGGGGCTTTCTGTAATTCCGATCTGCATACTAGGACCCCATCTGGTTTATGATTTTCACTTTCCCTGTGTTTCCTGAGACAGAATACACTCAAAAAGACACAGAAGCTCAGCTGTGAGGGGAGTCCTCACTGCTTCTCTTGGAGCAGGGCCATGCTGAAATCTGAGAAACTCCTCACCACAAATCCGTATTGAGGTCCCTTCTCCCTTGAATACATCTTGTGATGCAGATTCTCAGGTTTAAGTGTTGGTTCCACCACTTACTAAGTATGGTCCTTTGGGGATGTTATTAACCAGTCTGTGCCTTAGTTTTCTTATCTGCAAAATGAAAGCAATAATAACAACCAGTACTACCTCCTTGGGTTGTGCTGAGCATTATACAATACATAATACACATAAAAGAACTGATCACAGTGCACAGCACATGGTCACTGCTCAATAAATGTTAAGTTGATGCCATTATTGCTGAATCTGGGGCCAGCCCAGGAATTGGTGTGCAACCTTCCCTTCTCTAGAAGGAGGAAAGCTTTTTAGGGCCTGTGCTTCCTCCCTCTCTTTACTTATTCAAACCCTCTTCCTCTAATCTCCCCCTCCTCCATTATTCCTTCTCCACCAAGCCTTCAGGACTGCCACAGCTGGCCTCCCCTTCTCAGGACCATCACAGTGTTAGCTTCAGCATTGCATAATCTGGCACTTGTTCCCACATAGTACTTTTAACAACTGCCTTGTCTACACCTGCTTGCTCTCCCCACCAACTTCGAGGGCCCTAGTAGGCGGAGGTTGGTGTCACATCTAACACCACGATGACTAGCACAAGCCTTGGCAGAGAGAGAGTGCTTTTTAAATTCTTATTATTGATCATGCCATTGCTTCTTAAAGTGTATAAAGAGACTTTAATATATGACAATGTTTGTTGCTGTGTCGGGGACAGAAATTGTCCCACAGAAATTAGCATTGGCTCCAAGAGCAGGATCACAGAGAAACCAAACGAGCAAGTCCCCATCCCTCTGGCAAGTCCCTCCAGAAGCAGGGGACAGTGGGGAGAAAGACTCATCTGACGTTGCTGCTGTTGGATCTTGGGATTAACAGATGAAAGAAAGAGATTTGCTGTGGGTCTTTCATTCATTCAGTGGATATTTAGTGGGCATGTATCATGTGTCAGACACTGTGCCTCATGCTGGGAATATGGCAATTCCAACAAAATGGCTGTCCTCATCGCCGTTATAATCTGAGAGAGAGAGATGAATATCAAGCCAATAATTATGCACTTACTTATTAACAAATAGGACAAGTGTAACTGCATCATTTGAAAGTTAAAAAATGAAAAAAGGCTGAGAGAGAAAGCGACTTTCCCCAGGTTAGCCAGGCAGATGAGTCAGTGCAGCATATGCTTAGAAGCATATTATTTGGAGTCAAACGTGACCCAGGTTCAAGACTTGGCCCTGCTCCCTAATAGCTGCAGAATAGCAGGCAAGCTACTTAACCCCTAAATGGGTTTAAAACACGCCACCCCAAAATATGCTACTTTGACATCTTGATGATCTTGAGCCAAAGGCACTTGAGAAACAGCAGATGCAAGAAGGGCGCTCTGACCTCCGTCTTTCTACCTAAAAGCAAGTCAGAAAATTTCTCATGAGAAAGGCGCTTCCCTGGACCAGGAGAACATTCTTATCACCAGAGGCTGGGAGTCAACACCAGAATGGATTTGTATCAATGAACCTACTAAATAACGTATCTTCCACTAGTTTCCCTCATTTATTTCCTAGTCACTGTCCCTAGCCCAAGCCCCTTTATCTTGCCATGGCCCCATAATTTATCATTTTTTATGTAAAAAGGTACATAAGCTTCCTTGAGTCTTTATTTTCTTTCTGAAGACTCCCACATACACGTGAAAATATTACATAAATTTGTGGTTTTATCCTGTTAATCTATCTTATGACAGTTTACTTCTTAGACCAGAGCTATAGAACCTAAGAAGGCAGAAAGAAGTTTTCCTCCCTTATTCTTTGGGTGTATCTACTTCAGTAAGATGAGGACAAGAGCCCCACACATCTGGATTTTGTACGCACTAGATGAAGTAACGTATGTAGTGCCCTTAATCCTCCATAGATGCTAGTTTTTACCTCATTATTGACAGTTAGGACTGTTGTCCAGATTTCTTGACAGCAAATCCAACTTTTTATCACTGCACCCCACTGCCTCCATATCTTTTCATGTTTTTTTTCTCTTTTCTTTCTGACCAAAAAAAGTTTCCTGGAAAGTAGGTCAGATTGTAGCTAACTCTCGCTGTGATAGCTGTTAAATGGAGGAGGGGGCACAGGAAGATTTTCAGCAGTTCTGAGTGCCCGTCAAATCTTCCAAAAAGATGACAAAATATTTCCTTGAGGGTTGATTTAATTTTGTGCCCAGGCTTGTTCACAGTTCTGACCATCTGGTCCTGGAAGCTTCTCTATTTTTAATATTTCTACTTTGGGTGTTTCGCTTTTTTAACCTATTCTAGGATTAGTCACCCCCTTTCAACCACCCCCCACTCTCTCCACCAACCCCTGATTTATGTTCCTTGAGATTCCTCAGTAGGACAAATGTACTGTAGCCTATAACTTTGATAACCTCAGAACTAAAAGATAGAGGCATCTCAAGCCATTTAAAAAGGTCAAAACAAAATTGATTTTGCACTTGTTACTGGTATGCGATACTGTTCCAACAAGACCACTCTAAGGGTACAAGTTACAAATGTGAATAGCATTTCATGGAAGAAAGCTTTCCCCACCTGGTACATAAAGCCATCTCTCCTAAGACATAGATCTTATCAATGCTGGTCAGATAGTTCTCCTAAAGAGAAACCCAGCTTTAGCCGTCCATTCAGGGTCCTTTGGGCCGTCTGTCAACGTAGTTAACTGACATGATGTGATCCAAGGATGCACCAGAAGCCTGCTTGCTCCAAAACAATCCCTCTGCCAGCCTGGGCTGCCTCAATCCCCACCATCAGTATCATTCCTTCAGGCTGGGGCACTGTCTCTAGAAAGCTTATTTTCTGAAGAAAAGCAAAACAACAGCCTCTATCAAAATAGGTCAGTTTTTTTCCGACTCATCCACTCAGCTAACTGGGAGGAGATTCAGCAGGACTAGCACACAGGACAACTATTATTT
Source organism: Equus asinus (assembly GCF_041296235.1). NCBI lineage: Eukaryota > Metazoa > Chordata > Mammalia > Perissodactyla > Equidae > Equus > Equus asinus. The sequence continues at coordinate 54,087,994 of NC_091809.1, forward strand.
TACGGAGGAGAGACGGTAAGGAGTTTCCTTCCCTTGCGCTCCTCCAGACCCCTGTACTCACTTCTGCCTAACTCTCATCTCACTGCAGGGTCACTGTGTCTGCTCACCTGTTTCCCTCACGGTCTATGACCTCTCTGTATCCACAGACAGGGTTTCAACAAATGTTTGAATAATTGATAGAAAGAAAACAGGTGTTCAAGATATCAGAGGATTACAATGAAGACAAGGGTGGAAAGGACCATATGGAGATTGGAAATCTTGATGATGAAGGATAAAACAGAAGATAAAAGGTTAGCTATAAACAAAATATTTAAGGATTAATGTAGCTGTACCATGACCTCCACTTCCACAACACATCTTTTTACAAGACCAGCTTTTTTTTTTTTCTTTCTCAACATTTTATAAGAACTTTTAGTCTTTTGTTTATGGACATCTTTATGGCAAGATTGACCATATGCAGAGTAGATATTTTTCCCATTTTGGCAATAATGAAACTAAGGATCTGAGGAGTAAGAAAACTTGCTCTAGATGAAGCCAGTGGTAAATTTACTGAAAAGAACCTAGGCCTTTGCCTTCTCATATGCTGTTCACTGCCTCTCGGCCTTACTGTGTTCTTTTTTAGAGACTGTAGGTCAGTAGACAGTGAAAAAACTCAAAGGATTTGGAGCCAGAGACCTATACCAAAGTCTTGCCTCTGCCAATATATGATGTTGGACAAATCATTTTTATTTTCCAAAATGAAACAGCTTATTGTTTTTCTCCCTATTTATATAAGATTTTCATTTCCAGGACAAAATTTTTAGAATTTCTATTGCAAAACCCATAGTAAAGCTTGATAAAATATGACGTTCTTTCAAATACGAAGTTGAGCTCTTAGGAAAGTAAGGGGAATTTTCAGGAGCCAGAAAAACAAAAATGAAGCTAAAAACCAGAGAGAGCAGCCAGTCTGTGAGCTAAGGCTGCCACAGTTATTGTGGCAGAGAGGATGGGCTCTGGAGCATCACACGGTGCTCGGGAGCTGAGAAGCTTGAGATTTCATGTCCAAACGAACGGGGCGGGTGAGTCGCTGGGCTCAGGCAAGGTAGAGAGTGGGATTTGGACCCTCACATGAGGAGGGCAAGGGCAGGAAGGTCCTAAAGACAGGGAAACAGATAATGAGGCAGATGAAGAGATCTGGGTGAAGATAAAAGAGATGAAAAGCAAAATGTAAGCCTAAAGGCAAGGAAAGAGGTGAGGAAAGTGTGGGCTAGAAAACAAAAAAAAAGAACTGACCACCAGCTCAGGAAGACCACGGAAGTTTGTATGTTGCTACTTGTGCCCTAAATGGGAAATTTTAAATCCCTAAGAGAATTTGCAACTGCAGCCTGCCTTCATACTGCATTCCGACTGAAGGTGCACCAACTTCACAGTCAGGGATGCTTCCAACTGAGAAATAGCAGGTAGTGACACCACTGGGTTAGAATGAAAAACTCCTTTGGGGAAACAATTCTGGGAATCCACATAAGATCCCCTCAGATAAGGTCCAGGTAAGACAAGCTCACAGAGTTATCAACGGACAAGAAAACAATCTACTACGAGCGAGCCTGAAAACTCAAGAGCAACAGGAGTAAGGTTTCCCAAAATACCAGATGCTCTCAGATAGTCCTTAAAAGAAGAATATTTAAAATAAAGGAAGAGATCAAAACCATAAGAGGAAAGAAAAAAAAAACCAGGATGCTATATATTTTTTTAAATGCCCACACACATAAAATCTAGGCAAGAATGAAGAAGAAAGTAAAATTAACCTGAATTCATACCACCCAGATATCTCATTTGTACACACAGGATTTTAATTTGTAGAGATGACTAGTGAAGACATGGAGAGGTCAATATCACTGAAAGAAGAACTTATTACTGACGTTTCTCCAGAGGAGGGAGCAAGCCATGCCAAGCAGGCCTGAGGAGGAAGCATCAGGTTTAGGTCAGGAGGCAGAAGTAGGAGCGAGGGGAAAGCCTAGGCCTGAGCCTTTATTGGAATAACAAGGCAAGGCACGGCAGAGAAGACATTTTAGGATTGGCTAATTTAAGTAATTTTGATGGGCTTAGAGGGGAATGAAATGCATCACCAAAATTGTTGTGTCTTCGCCTCCCTTCATTTCAGTTATTGAAGACTCTTAAAACAGTTATGTATTTCAGAAATATCCTTTTGTTACTGATCTGATGCTAGGTATCAGGCAGAGCCCCCATCTCCTGGGAAATTATTATGCTAAAAAAAAACCACAGCAAAAACAACCTTGTAGTCAGCAGGTACTATACTCAAAAAAGTCCAGAGAGCACAGCAGTGGCCCAGTCCACTAAAGGAGATGCCAAACACATCAGTCAGAGTGTGGGCAGGCTTTAGGGTGAGGTAATTCTCCTCTCTTAGTTTTCTGGCTCTTGGCTTATCTTTGTCAACATACTTGTGATTGGCCAGGCATGTCCCTCACGTGGCTTGTATTATTCCATCACAGATTTTAAGATTCTATTTGGAAGAAATGCAAATAGCCGCTATTTTAATCTCCTAGTAAATGGATATTTTTTCCCGCAATAGGAACAAGACTGATGTTTTCACAGCTTCAGATTGGATTACATTTTCTAAATAATAATTCCTCCTTAGGTCCTTTTCATCCCTGCTTTCGAGGATAAACTTGAAAGTTAAAGTAATGGGTCAGAAGGAGCAGTGACTAGTGTAAATAAGTCTTTATTTCATAGTGTATTCTCTTTCCTGCAGGAATGAACACAACTTTGTAAACTCTGAGTAGCAATTCATGGCCTTTCCTCTGCTAAATGGATCTTTAAAAAATGCGCTTGCCCTTGAAGGTACCTACTCAGTTCCTATTAATCACCATAGGCTGCCTGGGACAATCCATCAGACTAGGTCCCTCAGCAAAAGGGCAGCTGTGGTGTTATGGAAAGAGTTCAGCTTGGGGCTAGGAGACTTGAGTTCAAATCTCAGCTCTGCCACTTACTTAGTCATGTGACTTCAGGAAGCTCACTTTGAATCTCTGTTTCAAATTTAATTCTTTGAGCCTTTGAGGTTTTTATCTTTGAAAGAGAATTGGGGAACTTAAAAGATTTCTAAATTCTCTTCGTTGTCTAAGAACTCTATATCCTCTGCACTATAAGGCATATAGAAGTACTATAAGGCTCAGTCTTCTCTATCATTGATGAAATATACAGACATTCAATACATATTTCTAGAACTCCTCCCATGTACCAAATACTGTGTTCTTACCAGAAAAACCTAGAGGAGTGAAACAAAGTCCTTGCTCTCAACTAAGTCACTACCTAGACTGGGAGATAGGCTGAAAAGAAATTTCAACACAAAGAAATGATGGCTATGGGAGACCCATTTCATATAACAGAGATTCAGAGTGTTGCAGAACTTACAACATAGAAAAAAGGGTGGAGAGTTAGATTTTGAAGTTCAGAGAAGGTAGTGTTGAAATTGAATTAGTTTTTATGTGCATAAGTATTGCATTTGATGTGATAAATAAAAGATAAAATTTAACCACCACTTACCATCTTCACTGTCACATCTGCAAAGTAATAGATGTGGAGTTAGGCTGAAATTTTAAAAACGAAAGAAAGGAAGGAAGGATGAGAGGGTGGAAGGAAGAATGAAAACCCCTCACATAAATGGGTCAGTATATGAAAGCTCCTCTGCGTATCTTTTAAAGTAGGTTAGATCACCTTCTCATATGAGAGGGTTCTTATGTAATTAGTCCATACTGTTCTTTTAATAAATATTTATTTAACAAGGGTGAGATGCTGTGAGGAAAATAAAGATGAGCCTGACAGGAGGCAGGGAACAGGACCAGGTAACTGCTTAAGGTCCTGCCCCTAAACACTATGATACTTTCCAAAAAGGGTTGAAATAATAAAAGAATGAATGATCTTTTCCTCAAAATTAATAAGTGTATATAAGATAAATGAAGTGACCTAAGCTGATCCTGACACCAAGTGCAAACATGGAAAATAATTCCTGGAAGATAAAACTAATCAATTCAGCTTGCCACAAAAATACAGTGGATGAAACTCAACCCAGGATCAGTTCTGGAGCTTTGTTCTCCATTGCATTGCTTATATCATCTTTCTCAGGGAATTACCAGCTCAATTTTTGCTGAGAAATTTCACCTGTATACCACCCTGCACTTCTCAGTGACACCTGGAGAACACAAATGGATCGTTAATCTATTCTGACCTCTACTCTGGTTTCCTAATCAGCTCAGTCAAGAAATGCCCTCATACTGTTGGGTAAGTCGTTGGGAACTGACTACCTCTTCATTCTTCTGTTACTCAGGATCTTCGAGGCATACACTACTCTGCTCCACCCTCTCTGTGGTTCTCCAGTCTATCTTCTTCCAACACTTTCAACCAGTCTCTCAAAACATAGTTATTGAGCACACTTACTTATGTAGAAGGTACTGTTTGGGGATTTTCCATCACAGAACTTCCCCCACAGAACCAGGTAAAGAATATAAGCAGAAGCAGTGATGCGCAGGTAAAAAAACAAAAACAAAAACAAAAAAAACCCAAAACAAAAACAATACTGATATTCTGTAGCATTTGCCTATTTCCATGGTATAATTATCTACACAATGGCCTGTTTCAGTCTACCAATGTGAGCTCTCCAAAAGTGGGGTTGGGAAGAGAAATACACAATTGGCTCTTGTGAACTGATGCAAGCAAGCCCCAAAACACTGCTGAACAGGCCAGTAAACAGACATTTGCTTTATAGACTGATATGTGCCATGAGGGACAAACAGAAAAGAACTGTAAGTACTAATATTTATCAAATGCTTACTATATACGTAGCAGGGTGCTAACTGCTCTACAGTTAATCCTTACTCCTTTAATCTTCATCATTCCAAAGTAAGCACTACTGGTGCCCAAGTGTTACAGAAAAGGTAATCAGGCCCAAAACTTAAGTAAGCAACTTGCTCAAATCCAATAGCTAGTAAATAGTGAAGCTGAGATGCAAACCCATGTGAGACTGGTTCTAGAACCTACATTTTTAGCTTCTATGCTCTATTGCCTCTCTTGGAAAACACATTAGTTTGAGAGCACCAAAAGCGTACTGAATGGACTTGGGAACAGAGGATCAAAGAAGAACTCTAAAAGGCTGTCAGAGCTGAAGCCTTGAAAATTAGTGAGTTACTGTGACTGAGACTTCCATTTCTGTTTCCCATAGGGTACGCTAAGACTGCACTTCCCAGTTCCCTTTATAATTAGCAGTGGCTATGTGACTGAGGTGTGTGCAGGGGGTGGGGGAGAGAGAAAGTGAAGCACACCACTTTCAGACCTAGTTCAGAGACCCTTCATTCTCTCTCCTTCCCTATGCTCCACTGAATGGAGGCATCTCCAAGGGCTTAGAAGACAGTGAAGCTATCAAGACAGAAGAAGCCTGGGTTCCAGGATGGCCATGAAGAAGGTCTACGAAGTAGGAATGCCATCACTGGACTCTGAAGCAAATGAGAAATACACTGTCATTGTGTTAAGCCTCTGAGAATTTCGGATTTTTCTTCTACAGCAGTTAGCAATACTTTGCCTATTGCAAAGAGTGAACCAGACAAAAGAGGCTGAATGAGGAGAAGAGCAGTGTTCTAAGTAGACGGAACAGAGTGACCCAGACTTTAAGACCATGGTCAAGGAACTGATAGAGAGTCCAACATATTTGGAACATAAAGTAGGAGGAACAGAGAAGTGAGATATCAGGTTTGAAATGTAAATAGAGCCGTAACATTAAAGTCTTGAAACCATGCTGGAGACTTCATATTTTGTTTGAAGAGTATTAGAGAGCCATTAAAGGCATTTGCAAAGTGGAATACCAGGATCAAATGTACAGTTTAGCAAGCTCCCTCTGGCTGCAGTATGGAGGATGGATCGCAGAAGCCAAGACTGCACCCAGGGAATTAGATGTGGAGACTGTTGCAACAGCCCAGAGAGAGAATGGTGATGGCTGTCCTCAGATGGTGGCAATAGAGTTGGAGAAAAGTCAACAGATGGGCAAGTTCTTTAAAAGTTAGAGTCTCCAGGTCTTAACAACACAGACACAAGCTACACTGCAGAGACACAAGCCACAGCAGGATTCTTCTGTCTCACCATCCCTTCTGCAACGACAGACTATTTCCAGAGAAAGAATCAACAATATGAACTAGCACCAGACATAATGTAGGTTCTATACCCATCAGGATTTTCTTAGTTGCAAACAATGGAAATTAACTCTAGTTAGTTTAAACAGAAAATAATTTATTAGAAGATATTAGGTCATTCATCATATCTCCTGGATGGCCAGAGAAGCAGAATAAAAAGTTCTGCATCCAGGAATCCTGGCAAAATCACACCACAATGCTGCTTCATTGGAAACATCACTACCCCCACTGCTGGTCCGAGGCCCAACATCTGCACGTCCCACACGGCCAAGGCTGAGTACAACCACAGCTGCTTCAGAGAATCAGATGTAACTGCCATCATCCTTGCCACAGTGATTTTTCCCAGGGTGGCTTTTTCTCTGTAGCACTAGCTTCCAATTTGATGTTTGGTGAGGATACCCCACTTTCAAGCACCAAAGCCACATACCTAAACCCTGACTACAAGGGAAGGTAGGAAAATAATTTTTTCTGTCTTCTATACTGGCAGGCAATGACTTACATGGTAGTAAATTCCCCAAATATAGGAGAGTGTTCAAAGGTGCTGGATGGCCAAAAAGAATGACAAATGTTCACCTGGTGAGGTGATCTTCCAGGAATAATTAGGGCTGAATTCTTAATTAGTCTACATAAAAGCAAAGAATTGACAAGGGCAGAAACCCAAGGATGGCCAAAGGTAAGTGGACTTAAAACAATCAGGAAACTAAGAAAGGATAAACAATATCAAGACACAAATCCACTCACAGTCTTCAAAACACAGGGTCTGCCTTTATTTAGTAAATTGGTTCTTCAAAGCATTTTTAAAATAAAATAGTAAAATAAGAAGAATTGGCTATCAAAAGCAATCCTATAGAGAATCCTTACATAAAGCATTACTCCTTAATGTGTTTCACAAACCCTGGTTGACTTATATTGGTTAACTCAAAGTAGGACACAAGTATTCAATAAGCAAAGTAGACAGAAAGGGATAGTGGTTATTAATGATGCAAAGAATATCTGGTGAAGGATAAATGTATCTGGTTGAAACCTATGACCGGGTTATATAAGAAGAAGTCATATGAGACCCTGGGGCAAAGTCAGAGGGTCACAAGCCCCAGGAGATCTAACTGTTGGAAAAGAGAACAATCTTACTGAAATCGAGCAGCTGTGAATTAACTCCCAGTTTACTGAACTGTTCAACAACTAAGTCATATCAACACTTTTGAACCCCTCTTACACACAAAATACTGGACCAGGAAGCCACTAAAGGGAAGACAATTAACAGAGTCCTTGCCTTTAAGGAACTCACACTCTAATGAGGGTTTCTAATCTGCAGACAAAAATTATAATACATGGCAGAAGGACCCAATCGCTATGATAGAGATGAAAGAAGTATTCTGAGTCCAGAAGGAGAAGCAATTAATTCTGGAGGGAATTGAGTTGGCTAGAAGGAGAAGGTGGCATCTGAGCTGGGTTTGAAAGATGAGAAAGTATAGCATAGGCAAAAAATAAACCACTCCAGTGCAAAAGTGTGAAGGTGCGGAAGTGTAGGTCCTGGCCAGGAATGACTAAGAGGGCTGTATCTAAAGCACTGGGTACGATGGCAGAGAGGGGTGAGTGGATTATAAGTCTGGAAAGGTAGGTAGAGACTAGATGGTTGAGGACCTAAAGTAAAGTGACATCCAAACCAAGACACATTTGAGAGTGGAAGCAAGGGCTGTGATGCTGGGACCACAGGTGTAAACCAGAACTCTTTTGGACAAACTGAGATGCCTGGCCATCCTAGCCTTCAGCATCATACTATGGATATTTTTCTCTTAAACTAGGGGAGTCATCCAATGTTTTTGAACCTAGCAGTGCGGTGGATCATGGCTATGAGTTAGATTGGTCACTGTGCAGCACAGACTGGAAAGAAGCTGTAGGAGGCCACTGTAATAGTTATTTTAAGTCAAAAGCGAGAACCTGCTGGTGCAGAAGCAGTGGGGACAAGGATTAGAGGAGGAGAAGTATAGGAGGTATTGCACGGGGATGAAGGTGTAACCAATGGGCTGAGTTTTCTCACATACGTGGTTAAGCGCAGGCTGGGACCCAAGCAATTTCAGAGTAGAGTCTAAGGAAGAAACCACTTCCACAGTCTGAACCCTCTAATGATGGAGTTTTAATCACTCACTGGGGAGTTTATCCTTAGCCACTTGCCTCTAAAACATAGGCCAATGGGTCAGATTTAACAATAGAAAACTCTCTACATTGTGTGAATTAGGAGTCAGCCAGCAGGATGTCCTGCCCCAAATATATTTTTCCCACGTGCCAGTCACCACTACCTGAAATGCCTCCATTTATGATACATTTCTTTGGATCTTAGAGACTGCTTTTAGCTCCAGCCATTCTCAACTACATCTCAAATGCCCTTGGAAGGAAAGATCCCTTAAATTCTTATCAGCTTCACTCAATTATACCTCTCTTATCTGTTCCTCTCTTATCATACTTAGTTTCTTCCTTGCACTATCCATACAGAAGTCTTTATTCTTCTTTGCTCTCCTTTCCTGGTTTCTAATCTTCTTGAGGGCAGAGATCACATTTTATTCATCTCTGGGGTCTCAGCAACTGATACTGTGCCTTGTATAATGCACAATAGGTGTTCAATGCCAGATTTTCCTCTCAAGAGCTGTGAAATCTTAGACAAAGTCACGTACCCTCCTGAGTTTCCCTATCTCTAACCCATCCGTGAAATGAAAGCATTATAATCTACTTCCCAAGTAGTTGGGAGACTTATATTGGAATATACCTGGTAATCTAGAAATCATTGTGCAAATATAAATCAACATTTGCCTGCAACTAGCATAGTTCCTGGCAAGTAAGTGTGTGTTGATTGAATGGAGAAACAAGCACACAGCTGTTCCACAAATGGGCCATGGGAGAAGGGCCTGAAGTTTAGCAGGGGGCCAGAGAGGAGTCAGAGCCAAGCTGAGAATAAGGATGTTGGCATCACAGAGTGGTACAGTTATCTTCCTTTGATGCTGAGGCAAAGAGGAAATTTCACGCTGCCCTGGCTTCAGAGCCTTGTTCAAGCAGAGACACTGGGACTTTGGGGCTGGCTGGCCTCAGCTTCCCAGATAATCTCTGTTTCCCTGGGCTGCCTCGCCTGCAGCTTTTCCCTGTCAGGATTTACTATTCATGTGTCAGCTGTGTGGCCCAGTTGCGATCTGTTATTTTCATTTGCTGGTTTTTAGTTGTTTATCCAGGTTTCTTCATCTGCTTCTCTTTGAATTTGTTAACTAAATATATATCTGCTGAGCTTGAATTATTTTTACTTCTTTTCCTTCTAGCTCCCCAGCCAATTTTGAAAGCTGCCTCTCTAAACAGTCAATTTATAAGTGGGTGATTTGGAACATCTTTAAGCAAAGCTCAGTCTCTTTATTTTTATAAACCCCCTCCTTCCTTTCCGCTCTCCTCCCCAAGAAACACCAACTTCGTAAAAATCACGCACTGTGTGAGGGACACTAAGACATAATGAAGCAAATCACAGAAAATGTAGTTGGTAGAACTATTTACAGGAGCAGATGGCAGGTCTGAAGAAAAGAATGCTGGCACCAGGGATGTCTCTTGAGGCAGGCAGTGCCCTTCCCTGAAAGAAAGAATGCAATGAAACAGTGACTTGAGAGCAATGCCCTTTAGAGGGACTTTCGAAGTTTGGTGACAATGAGACCCTAGTGGACAATATGTCAATAGTGAAGAAGATGCTTCAGTCATCACACCAATCACACAGGGTGTCCCCTGAGAGCACAGAGAGCTGTTTCTCAGTGCCAGCACCCACCTTTAAGAGTATCTATCAACTTAGAGTAGGCTGCGAGGGTGGCCACACCCCAGCTCAAGTTAGGTCTCAGCCCATCTGTTACCACTTATCCAGGTCAGTGATACTTGAGAACTTAACAAGTTAGAAGGAAAATTGTCTAGCTTGATTTGGGATGTATTCTCCCTTTTCCTATTAGACAATCATCTGTAACCCACCTACACTGTGTGTGCCCAAATCCTGGATAAGGATTTCTGGCGATCTATTCAAGTTCAAGAATTAGCTTCCTTAGGATATAAAAAGTCAAAATCTAGTTGTTCATGAATACACAAAAATTCCATTTGCTATTGCGCTGGGGAAACTAGACCACAGTGAAATATACTATTTTCCAGAAGAAAACATTTGGATCTAAAATAAGGGATCAGGAAGAACAAACCGGAGAGGGGAAGAGGAAAATCTGTCTCTGAAAGAGCCGCCCACACAGCAAGCGCTAAATAGGCCCTGCCTGTGGATCTAGGGCTGATAACAAGCAAGTTATGCATATCTGTATGGGAGCACAAGCAGCTCTCTACAACAGGGAGGGTAATCCAGCCTCTCAACTTGAGTTTGAGTCTGAAGGGGGTTTGTTGAAGTGGGTGAAAAATTGCTCGAACTGCATATGTGTTAACCAACAAAAGAAATTCACTTCCAGAAGTAAAAGAGCAGAATGTAAAATCCTGGCTTTGTTCTTTTATAATAACAGGGAAGAAGAAAAGAAATAGAGGAGGGAACAGAGAGAAAGAGAGAGACAGAAAGAAAGAAGGAGAGAGAGGCATTCCTAGCATTAAATCCCAGTTGTATGACAAGATGCTAAACCTCCCTGAACTTCAGTCTATTCATCTTTAAAAAAAATAAAAAAACTTTGCAGCAAAACATTGTGAGGATCAAGTGTGAGACGGTATTTGTAAGGCATCTGGCACATAGAATAAGGGCAATGGGGGGATAGTGATGATAATGATGACTGATGATGGCAACAACATTGATGGAAGGGAAAAGGGAAAGGGAGAAGGTGGAGGAGGAAGGGGAAGGAAAATAAATCCACCAAATCTAACTCTTGAGAAAGAGGAGGTGTAGCAATCTCTATAAAAGTAAGTCAAAGTCATGTAAAAGGCAAAAGCAAGATAGAAAGTATTCAGTGCAAATGGAGGCTTCTTTTTAATTCAATTTACTTCCAGCTAACAGAAAAAGATTTTTAAATGCCCAAATGAGAGAGACGAATGCTTTACACACCGAAAGACACTGCTCCTAGCTCTTGAGAAGGCCTCAAAATATAGAATTCTTTTTTATTTTTATAGTAAGTTTGCTCTATTTTATTGAATATCAAATGTCTTGGGTTCAATTTAATTCCAAAAACTTTTAATGAGGTCACACTAAGTGCCAGGCATTGTACTAAGTGTTAGGCAGCCAAAAGTTAATCAACAGGTAAAAGTTTGTGACTTAGAAGGGGAAAAACAGGTTGAGAGACCACTGAAAAGAAAGCCAAGTGGTGATGCCACAAAGTCACTACCAGAAAGTACAATGGGAGCACAGACAAGACAGTAAATGATTGTCTGGTGGATGTGGGACTCTGCACTGAAAAGGTAACATTTTCCCTGGGCCTAGAATATTGGCTGACCAGGAATGGGCAAAGCAGAGAAGAGAAGGAAACCCACCAGGCAGAGGGAACAGAATGACCAAGACAACAAAGTGGGTGTTGATCAGATCTGTATTTTAGAAAGATAACCTTGGAGGCAGTACAGAGAATGAACTAAGCTGAAGGTTCTGGAAGAAGGAAGACCAGTTAATAGTACCTGCAGCATTTCAAGTGAGAGACAGAGGGATCAAGCTAAGTCAATGTAGAAGATGCTGTATAAATCCAAACAAAAATGGTAAAAAGTATCATATCACCCAAAGAATGGCACTACTCTCCAAATTATTGGCCATTTAGTCATCAAATCCATGAGCTAAATTTGAGACAAAACTTGCTTTTATAACTTTCTCCATCTCTATGTCTGTGTTAGGGGTTCCCCATTCAACACCCCATTACAGATGCCCAGTGCCTATGTGCTATCTTTTGGGTGCCTGAAGCGTCCATATCCAGAAAACTCAGGTTTTAGACTTTTCTGTTCTCTAACTCTTGAACAACAATTCTTGAAAAAGATGAACAATTTGTCTACCTAGGGTTCTGTACTCTTATTCTTCTATGGAAAATTAATTGGCTGGTTCAAATATTTCATACTTAAAAGTCCATGGGCATCCGTGGTATTTTAGCAGTTGCCTTCTGGAAATATAATGCATAGGACTAAAGGAATGACTCCAATGGCAGGAATTTTCAGCATGTTGGTCAGCCAGTCAGGGCAGAAGAAGAAGAAATGGATAATTTAAAGCAGAAAGTCTTGTTAGCCCTTCTCAGGTAATCACACTTTCCTGTATTTTCCTGACTCACAACAATGTGTAAGCAGCTGCCATAGGAAAAAGAAAGCCCATCACTGATTCTAAACACAATAAAAGGGATATAACGGTAAAGATTGTAAAGGGTAAAGATCTTTTACCTTATAAAGGGTAAAGATTCTTTTTTTCTGTCTGTTTAAATGTATGTTCACAAGTCCCATATGGGGAAGGGAAGACTGGGTGTGCTTGATGTATTGCATTATTTACAAATGTGTTTCATTTTTTTTCCCCTGCTGTCACGACTAAGTTGATACTGCACTCTACCTGTTTTGGGGTGGGGGTACTTGGTGAAACCATGATTGCAAATGTAGTGTTCACAAAAAATCTGGCAATTTTGTAAGTGCAGAGTCATTGTGATGCCAAAGCCAAGGCTGCCAATTGGAGTGGCAGAACCAAGAAACACAGTGAAACCTCATCTGTCCATTCAGCATTCATGCAAAATATGCGGTGAGCTCCTACAATGTGCAAGACAAGAGGCACTAAAATGCATAATCCTTAGTTCTCTCCCTCAGAGAATTTCCAACTAATTGAAGAGCCCAGAAAATACAGGAATAAAATTATAATTAACAAAGGTGGGCATCTCAGTATAGTGAAAAGAGCACTAGAGCAGGAATCAAGAAACCTGGATTCAAATCCTGAGTCTGATATTTATTTGTTGTGTGGCCTCTTGGACAACTCATTAAGTCTCTTTTCTCATCAGAGTTCAGATATATCAAGGATGGTAAATAAATTTCAAGTTAGGTGCCAGCTGTAACCAATCAATAATGACGAGAGCAATGTGATGATATGAATTCTAAAATACACCTGGGCTCAGTGGGAAAAGTGCCATTGTTGATGAGCAATGACTACCATGACTTTGAAGGGGGAGAGTGTTGGAGGGAGAGAGCCATACATATGCCATCTCCTTAACTAGATCATCATAAAGATAAATTCCAGCTAAAGCAGAGAGGGGCTGGTTAGTTTTCAATCTACTCACACACATTTACTCAAAGCCTTCTATATGGTTGACAATATACTATGCATTGAGACACCATGAAGCCTATGATAGACTTTGCAATCAAAGAGCTCATAATATATCATAAATACAGACCCATATCCATCTATAATGCAAAGTGATTAAGTGCTATGATATAGGTATATACAAAGGGCTATATGAATGTATGTAAAAGAGAGAGCACGCTGTTCAGGGGAGTGATATTCAGGACTGACCTTGAAGGATGATAAGGAGCTTCCAAGAAGAAAAGGTAGAGAGAGTATGACCACATGTGTGAAGTGCTTATCGTGTTTAGGAAACAACAGAGAATCCAGTGTGGGCAGGATATGAGGTGTTTGGTTGGGAGTACTAAGAACTAAGGCAGGTAAGTTGAATTGGACCAGATTGGTGTATGTTTTGTAGGACAGAATAAGAAGTTTGAATTTTATCTTGTAAGCAAGAAGGATTCATCAAAGAGTTTTAAAGCAAGAGAGTTAAATACTTGGATTTGTGTTTTAGAATAATCCCTCCAGCGCCAGAGTGGGTAGGACTGGAAGCAGGGTGAGGGTCAAAGGTCCACATCAGAGGCAGGGGTCCAAGTTAGAAGAATTCTGCAAATGCCCACATGAGAGAGAGGGGCCAGGATTAAAGCCAGGGGCACAACGAGGCTATAAGGGAATGACAAAGGCTAGATTAGTAGCACAGTGAATGCAAGAGAATTTCAGGAACTTGAGAGGACACAAAAGCTTAGTGTGATCAGGGAAGCCTTCATGAAAAAGGTGAAACCAAGTTGAAGTTTTGAAGGGTTGAGTGACTGGTCCCCTCTAAGTCACAAATATGGCTAGGAGTGAGATGGGGTCAGAACTCAAGATAGGTCCTTAATCCTATCTACTTTCAATTTAAGCTCATTCTTCTGTCTGTTGTAGTATCACATAGAGCAGTATTCCCCACATTATGCACCACAGAACACTAGATCTACCAGATACTAGCATGTTTAAGAGAATAAAGTTCTTCATAAGCAGATAAGTTTAAGAACATTTAAAAAATATTAAGTACAGTTCACTTCTAGAGAACTTTCCTCTAACATGCTAATGTACATGTGACTCTCTAAAAGGGGAATACAAATATGGAATGTCTCCCAAACTCAATTAACCACAGGATGGCTGTTGTCATGGGGTGAGTGTTGCACAAAACAATTTGGTAGCATAGAACCAATGTCTGGAAACACTTATGGGAATTTTTAAAGAAGATCTTCCATTTGAGGGAATACAAATTTATTCTTATCATCAATTTTCTTCAGAGTCTTAAAAGTAAATAGATCAGATTTCATAGGGTAAGAAACCACGTGCAGAGAGGAAATTCAAGTAGAACAGCCCACAGAAATCAGTGAACATAAGGAATGAGTTGCTAGGGAGGTGACTGAGACAAAGCACACAACCAATGTGGTTGACAACACCTACAGAATTGCTATTTCTAGAGAGGTAGAGGGGCTGGAGGAAAGTGGTAAGAGGAACAGGAAGCCAAGTGTGGGATGAACCAAAAACACTAAGGAGGACTTTTCCTGTTCCTGAAATTCCTTTACAGGCTTTCAAACTTGGATTTGCCTCTTCTTATCAGTTATTTCTCAGTACCTACAATAGTTTTCATCTACAGTTTTCCAAAGGCAAACATCTCAGGCTGTCCATCAGAATGGCCACTTTAGGAGAAGAGCTTGGAACAGTTGCCTTCGTGTTCAGCTTCTTAGCAGTATTGAGAGCTGTGTGTCCAAGACCAAAGCCAGTTCACAAAGAGCTTTGAGAGGATTAGAAATAAGCATCCTCTCAGGCAGCTTGCTAAGGAACAGTGCCTTTGCAGAAACTGGTTAAAGGAAATCCTTTGTCCAAGTAATCAAACCCTGTGCATGAGCACGTGGCTTGTGGGCAGAGCACAGATTGAGTTTCAGCTCCCGCTCCTCTTCACGGCCTGTCACTCTTGTGCAGGGCACAACCTGAATAATCATAGAGGAGCCTGTCTATCTCACTTCCCTGTGCTTTCCATGGCAAATCCTTTGAAAAGGGTAGTCTTCCTCTTTCTTCTAGTTCCAGAGTCCCTAATCAGAATAGTGTTACCTGGAGATTGCAAAGCTATGACCAGCAAAATGCACTGAACCAAGGCACATACTATCTCTTTCAGTTCCAACTTTGCCATGAACTGAGTGAACTGAATTTAGGAAAATTATTTCACCTCATGGGAATTCGTGGATTTTGTAGATGGCAAAAATGACCATAATTCCTTGCAGTGCCTTCCATCAAGCCATGAAGTCTATTTCTCCACCTCTTAAATATGAGCCAGCCTTGTGACTTGTTTTGGTCAATAGAATGTATTAGAAGCAATGAAATGCCAGTTCTGAATCTAGGGCTCAAGAGGACTTGCACACTTCCACTTAATCTCTTAGAACTCTGCACGGCCATCACGTGAACAAGCCTAAGCTAGCCTGTTGGGGGATGAGAGACCATGTGGAGCAGAGGTGAGCTATCTCAGCTGAGGCCCTCCTAAACCAGCCAGTCTCCAGCTGACCACAGACCCACTTGTAAGCCCAGCCCAGTCTAACAGAGCTAAAAAGCTTAGAGCTGGTCTACAGTGGCAAACAGCAGAATCTTGAGCTAAATAAATGACTGCTGTTTTATGCTAGTAAGTTTTGAGTGGTTTGTTACATGGCAATAGAAAATTGAAGCATGGGACCATAGCTTCCTTATTTACAAATTGAGGGTTAATCCCTAAGATCCATCCTACTTAGAAGACTCTATAACAATAGGTTGTCCAACCCAGTTATCACTGTGCTATCTTCCTCTCTTTTTTGGTTGGCATTTCCAGGAAGGAGGGGAAGAAAGTTGGCAGTAGCCCCTTCCAGGTTCCTCTCAAGAATCTCCTTCTCCATATCCTACTTGTAAAATAAAAAATAAGTCCGGACTTAGGTACTTATTTGAAAGCATTATTGCAAGAGGGAGAGAAAGGACTATTACCATGGGGAGACTATCGTAGAGGATGATTGCAATAGGCAGAATGCTCTGACTATGAGATCTGCAACTGTCTCAAAAACCAGGCAGAAAAGGCCTTTTATTTTATAAAGAGGAGAAAATAAGGCTAGAAAGAACCAGATGTGAGTGAGTAGAATGAAGGGGTAGACTAATGGGACAGTTGATTGGGGAATGTTTCTCCTGTAGTCAGTCAATGCTCAGGCCATGAAGGAGGGGCTTCTATGCTGGCTCAGGCTGATGGTGGGTCAAAGTTTAAAGACCTGGGGGAAGGAGAGAAGCTTAACTAAAGTTTGGTCAAGTGAAGGTGGCAGATATTTTGTCCAGGTTGGTCAGTAGGTACAAAGAGCTCAGCTAATCATTCATGAGGCAAAGAAGGAATTTGGAGCATCTGTGTCTGACCTTGTCACAGGTAAACAAGAGGGTCATCCCTGAGTCTTATCTAAGTCATATGAGGAAGAGAAATTCTTTACAAAGAACCATTTCCCTAGGCACAAAAGGCTGGGGGGATCTCTTAACCATCACAGTTTCCTAGGAGGACAGGGCTCAAGTAAAAGGCACCATTGTCATATTTGACTCACTCAGGCCTGTTTGTTCAGCCTATTCCTGTATCTATAGATAATCTGACAAACTTGAGAAAAAAAGAACCTCCCCCTCAAAAGTTTGGAGGCCCTTTTCTTCACTTGTTCACATGTCAGTAAACATTCATTCTTTGGGGCTTCCTCCCTTGTGAATTCTCCCTTCTGTAAATCTTTGGTTATGTGAAGCCCTAGATATTAAATGCATATTTAAGCCCTGTGGAGGTGGAGGTAGAGATAGAAATAGTCATGCAAGATGTATACCACAGAAGCCTAACCAGTGTTCAGTATAATCCCCTGTAATGTTCTCTGGCTTACCAGCAGCTTAGTCTCAATTCATCAACCTTACCTGATTTTCCACGAGTAAATGGAAACTGAGAACACAGTTTTTTGTTTCAGTTTGGAGGCAACTACGTAATATTTCTCAGTCCTAGAATAATAACAAGGACCCTTAGCTGGAAAGGCCTGCAACAAAATGACTGTCGGTCCTGTTTGCTCAGCTCAGCAATGTGGAACAGTGTCAACAGCAACGTCAAGGCCTCATCGCCTCTCATCTCCACACTTAGTCCTTCTCCAGTCCAGCCTGTATGTGGATTCATGATTTGTCTTCTAAAAGCACAACTCTAATTTGTTACTCCTTTCTTCAAAGGTGTTGTACATTTTCCCTATGCCTACACAATGAGGTCTAAACTCTTATTTAAGGATAAAGACATCTCTAAATTGGTCCCAATCCTACTTTTCAACCTTACCTCTCATTACCCTCTTATACTTATATCTCATGCTCTCAAATCATCCTTTATAACTTCCATCCATTTTTATACAGTATTAAGAAAATGAAATAGAACCACACTCATATAAATATGTATGGTGTAATGATGTCTTATTCTTGCCTTCTCTATGGATTCATGTCAAAAGTATACAATTTAGAATATATAGATCATCCTCAATTAAGGTTGTCCAGGGAAGAGATCTATTCCAAGGCAAATAAAATGAATACGGTATCTATCCTCAATGAGCTTTAAATCTACAACATAAAATATTAAACCAAATGAACACATCACAAATATTGAACTAGATCAACTCCTGACTAATCAGATGATGAGTCTTCAGTGTTGCATAGTATACAAGTGTAAGTTAAGGGTATTTTAGGAGAGAGTGGGAGGGAAGGTGATAGAGTTTCATTATCATTGTTCAACTTGGGAGTAGACTTGGGAGTCATTGACAGTTACTAGAGCCAGCAGCCTTTCAAGGGCATTTAATACAATTCTTTGTAATAGCTGGTCTTTGCTCAGACTGATGCAGAAAAGAAGACGTTTGGGGTACTTGGTCTTTAGCCTGGACACAAGACATACGCTCTGAAACAACTGCTGAACGGCAGTCCATTGATCAGTGTGTGTAAGACAGATGGGAAACTCTCCAACATGAATACATATCTTGGATTAATTCTAAACCCTTGGAAAGTCAGATGGAAGTAGAGAATGTTGGAGTAGAGAAGAGTATACCCTCAGTTGATTAATTTCTATAAGCTTTCCTCTAAGCTACTAACAAGACTATACTCTGGAATGGATGTTTATAATGGTAGAAACAATATTATAAGAAGATAGCATTACAGAACCCCAAATATGGATGGATGACTGCAGTTGAAAGAGCATGCCTGGAAGTGGTTGTCCCACCACCTAAAGAACATGACAGAGTACTCGACAGAAATTTGTATTCTGGCATTCTTTACCACCAGTGAAGCTTGATAGACTGATCCCAGCAACTTCAGAACATCCAGTCTATCTGTCCTTGGTCCACTTTCCTACTGGATCAAAACAGACTAAACAAAAGAAACATGGAAGCCTTGGCAATTGCCACACTTACTTGGTCAAAACAGAGAATGTGGTTAATTCAGGCCTTATAATAGCTTTTATTCTTTTTAACTTAAACTATCTGATTTCACTCTCTGTGTTAATCAAGCTAATCAATTCACCAGACCCATCATAGGGCAAAAATGTCATGAAATATGTTTATAGTATAATCAATAAATTCTTTATGCCCCAGAGAGGTCTAGGCTGAAAGTATTTTAGAATAATTTGTAGATCTAACAAGATTTTGTAGAACTTTGCAGTTGACAGGTAATAAATGAAGAAAATGATTGTCTCACCTAGGAGTGCTGGGTTAGACTACTCACCTTTCACATTTGACAACATCGTGGAAAATCATGGATTCTCCACATGCCCTTTAGTGCCAGAGGTAGATGGGCCATGGAAAGGACTCCACCCAGAAGTAGTCTCATTCTTCTACTACTCTTACAGCACAAACTGAATTTTAATATGTGCATGGGTTGTACCACTCAGGCTGGGTAACTGAGAAATAAAAACTAACTCTAGATTATTTACCCAGAAAGATTATTTAAGAGGAATTGGGGAGCTAATAGAATTGCCAAGAAGGCTGAAGCTTTAGGCCAGGAGATAACTAACTGAAATCATGCCCAAAATCAGGCTATTGAGCTATTCTGGGGAATACTTATATCACTGCTGCTGCTGCCAACTTCCAGGGATCACATCTTGACTCAGACACTGCCGGCACTGGCCCTGGATGTTGAGTTTTGCTAACTAAACAGCATAATGAGGAACTCAACATTATAAGAACAATGACCAGAGAGAATTTACCTCATCCCTGAAACTTCTGTGCAGACTGATGATACCTGATTAGCAGAGACTAGATGATATGGTCATGCTCTAGGTGCAAGGCTGGCTAGGAAAGTTAGTATCTGCAATATTTAGATTCTATAGTGGGAGATAGGCCCTGGCTCCCAGTGAGATTCATGAGGTTAAAAATTCCCTAAAGAGGAACTGAAGAAAGAATGCCAAAAAGAATGACAAATATTCATCGTATTTGTACTGTATTTTTTATCATCCCTACTAGATTGATTGTAAGACCCATGGAAGAAGGTCCCAAATCACATATCTTTGTATCATCAGTATTAACTGTCACAATCCTTAAACTTCTAAGGTACTTTGCTATAGTCTAAATGTTTGTGTTCCTCCAAAATTCATATGCTCAATGTGACAGTTTTATGATGTGAGGCCTTTGGGAGATAGTTAGGTCATGAAAGTGGAGCTCTCATGAATGGATTAGTGTTCTTATGAAAAAGACCCCACAGAGCTCCCTATTCCCTTCCAGCATGTGAGGACACAAAGAAAAGGCGCAGGCTGTGAATCTGGAAGAGGGCCTTCCCCAGAATGAGACCATGCTAATGTCTTGATCTTGGACTTCCCAGCCTCCAGAACCATAAGAAATAAATTTGTTGTTTCTAAGCCACCCAATCTGTGATATTTTGTTATAGCAGCCCAAATGGACTAAGACACTCAATAACTATTAATTGCGTGAACAGGACTGTGGTATAAACCATTTTGTAGAAAGGAAAATTCAGTATGTGGTTAGCTTGACTAATGTCACCTCCACTCTATTGTGTACGCTTACAATACAGTTTACATCATACCTAAAAAATTACAGCATACAAAAATATTGGGGGCCTGAGACCATTAATTCTTTTTAATTTGGTAGTAGTTTCTAACTAGTTTCTCTTACCACCTTGAAACAGCTTAGCCAAAATGTGTTAAAAAACCAAGCACATGATAATATCTTTGTGCTTATGCCAGCATGTTGTATTTGGCTTTTTTTAATGCTTAAAAGTTACTATGATTTTGGTAAGATTCAAATCATATTATATTTGCTAAAATTTGGACCTAATTTTTCAGAAATTGAACATTTCAACTAGGAAGTCTATACCACAAAGTTTTATCCTTCCACTGGGAATCTTCTTCAAGAAAAGAAAACATATCTTCAAAGCAATTTACAAATTTTGCCAGAGCTTAACATAAAGAAACTTTATTTTTTAAACTCTAGTATCTGATTAACTGATAAAATCTTTTGGTATAAATGAGGGATGGGTATCAGTTACAGCCACTCAGAGATGAATAATTTTTATTCCAAATGAAGAACTGTGCTGACTGATAAGAGTCTTACACATCCACGTGGGCATTCAAAGCAAAATGTATCTCTGGAACTCACCAAAAGAATCAGGCTTTCACAGAGCTTCTCCCTCGAGGACCACTTGTATCAATGCTGACTTTATGGGAATCTTAGAGATCCCTGAGTCCGGTATGGGTATCTCCTATAACCTCAATCTACTCAGTGGAGAAAATAGTCATAGCCTCGATCCTCCCTAGAGAATTATCCAAAATCCTTTAGTGGAAAAATCTGGTAATTGACTTATATCCTCATAAGTTCTGAACACCATTAGGACATAACCAGGGCTTCTCAAAGAGCTGTCTGACTAATGTATGCTCAGTTACTCCCTGAAACTTCCCTGGGAAAAGGCAAGAGTCAAAGCAAATCAGTCACTCGGTTAGTATTAACTGCTGACTTTGTGCTCATCTCAATGTTAAACACTCTGAGAGGCAAAAAAAGGAGAAAGAGAATTAGAAAACAATATTCTCCACCCTCAGTGCACATACATTTTCTTCAGGAAGACAAAAGTAATACAGAGGGTACAAGTCAAACTGAATTAAATACTTAGTGGAATGACATTTGCCAAAGAATACAAGCAATGAGTACATAACTGCAGGACTAGAAACACAGGGTATCTTCTTTCTTCCTGTTGAATGTCATACTTTAGGCTGGGTATGGGCGATATGGAAATGGTTGTTGCTGATTAAATAGATGGTATCACAGAACAAGTTTCCAGACTGTGATTTATGATTCCAAAATTGAACATTATTGGCAGGAAAAGGACATGTCCCATGGAAAACAAGAAGAAATGAGTTTCCATCATGATCCTGAAGACTTCAAACAAATGGCCAAGAGAGATAAAGATAAGTGCCTAGATTATACTACAGATGTGGATACAATGAGACCACAGAAAGAAAGATAGTGGAGGAGAGATCTCTTTCCAAAACAACAAAAAGAGAAATCAACAAGAAAAGACCTTAGGAAGGACACTCTAAGCAATTAGCTTCCTAGGGCTGCCATAACAAATTACCACAAGCTGGGTAGATTTAAAATAATGAGAATGTATTCTCTCACATTTCTGGAGGCTGGAAGTCAAAACAAGGTGTTATAGGGAAGGAAGACATTTCCTCTACCCACTCTGGGTTCTTCTGGCCAGAGAATGAATTAAATTCACATGAGACAGAATAACAGGAGGAAATTAAACAAAGCTTTATAACATGTATACACGGGAGAGGCTCAGGCAAACTGAGCAACTCGCCAAAATGGCTGAAGCCACCACCTTAAATATCATCTTCAGCTAAAGATGAAGGAGGATGTTAGGGGTGGGGGTAGTCAGTTACAAGAGGTTACCAGACAAGTACAGTAAACAAGAGTAAGATTATTGTGCAGATTTAAGTCCTTGCCTTCCACATTAAGAGTTTCTAGGGATAAAGTCATCCCCTCTTCTTCATGGTACAGAGAGGGAGATACTTTTACAGATGGAGATTTCCTTTACAATGTAAATGTCTCTTAACAAAGGGTAAGTAAATTCTACTTTTCAGCGTTTCTTTCATGTCTGCAGTTTTTAAAAGTAAACAGCCCAAAATAATCCTCATGCAAAAGAGACATATCTTGGGGTGGCCAATTCCAGTCCCTCACAGTGTCATCATGGTTGGTTCCCACCAGAGACTCTGAAGGGGAATCTGCTTCCTACTTCTCTCCTAGCTTCTGGCAGTTGCTGACAATCTTTGACATTCCTTGGTTTGTAGACACACAACTCCAATTTCTGCCTCTAACTTCACATGGCCTTCTCCTCTGTCCATCTTCTCTCAGCATTCTCCCTTGTATCTCTATGTGCGTCCAAATTTCTCTCTTTTTATAAAGACACCGTCATATTGGGTTTAGGGCACACCCTAATCTAGTATGACCTCATCTTACCTTTATTACATTTGCAAAGACCCTATTTCCAAATAAGGCCACACTCACAGGTTCCAGATAGACATGAATTTTAGGGGAAACACTATGCAACACAATAGAGTATGCTACTTGAGGATGAGGAGGCTAGATTGATCTTATTCACCATTACAACTCCAGCATCTAGCACTAGCACATGGTAGGGCACACACACACGCATACACACATGTACTAAACAAATGAATTATCCTAAAATCCCTGCATAGACTAATAGACTGCAAATATCAAATGTATTTGATATTTCAATATAACGCTAAAAACATTATAAGTATTCCCAAGATTGGACTGGATGGAACTCATGACTAGGAGTTCAGCAGGAAAGGGGATACAATACCTAAAAGAAACAGATTTTAAAGATGGGTTAAAAAAAAGGTTTCTAAGTCAAGATGAGAAATTCTTTTAATGAAATCTAGGACCTGAATATGGAAGTACATGGTGGAGAGAAAACTTTGAGGACCAGGTAAATAACAGAAAAACAGAAGTAATATGTTTGTGGCAACATTTCACAAACCACTTGGACTGAAGAAAAACCTGAGTATTTTGCTCCAAAGACCACATTCTGTCTGCTCCACTGTTCTCCTCTGGACTTAACATCACAAGAAAAGAAAAAAACACGATAATCTCTGGAAATGAGAAGTACTTTAGAAGCGTACAGCCAAGCCCTCTAAGGAGTTTACAATAAATGAGAAGTAAAACACCAAGCATAGTCAGTCATGTATCCCCCACACATTAGAATGGCAAATTATTCAAAGTGCAGAGAAAATATGGCACATTCTTTTGGCTGTCTAGAGAAAGAAGAGAATTCAAGAGAGAAAAACAATGAAAGCTCCCTTTAATTTAGTGCCTGCCATGCCCCTGGCACTTTACATGTTGTTCCATGTAATCCCTACTACAACTCTTTAGGTTAGAAAAGAGAATAGTCAGAAATACACTTCGGTCACTCACCATCGCAAACAATCATCAAATCCTTCCGGGCAAGAACAGCAAAGTCTCCCTGTGCTGGCAAGAAGACAGAAACACAGAGAAAAGGAGACCAAGAAAGACCACACAGAGGGAGAGAGACAGATAGAGGCAGAGAGACGGGTAGAGAGATGCAGAAACAGAGTGAAACAGACAAAGAGATAAGAGATAAAGAAGTGACAGAGAGACTCAGCGATAGACAGAGATGGAGAGATATAGCAGCACAGAGCAATAAAGACAGAGAAACAAAGATACATAGAGTGATAAGTTGCTAGAAAGAGAGAAAAGAACAGGACCTTACTTACTTTGTGTTGGGAAGGCCAATGCCACATGCAGGAATTTTTTTTTCCTGGGACTTGGGATTTTGTGGAGAGGTATTGTTAATATGAGTTCTAGAAAAAAAACTTCACACTGATCAGAATGGTCTGACTAAAATTAAGTGGTATTTAATAGGCATATAACTCCCAGGATAATCATACTGCATTACACTCATGTTTCCAAATCTATAAAAACTGTAAAGGTACAGGACTTAAAAACTTTTCATATAAAGATGATTTAACTATTTTGATCATTAAATCAATATTAACATATCAATTAGAATGGTTTGACTATAACAGAAACCCAAGCTATATAGGCTTTAGGAAATATGAAATTTTCTTTGTTAGTATAACCAGAAGTTGAGAAGTGGAGGGAGTGCTTCACGTGTGTTATGAGTAGGATTTAAGCTTTGTTTCCCTACAATTCCCTTAGGAATGCCCTCTGCTGTGGGTCACCTGCATTGTCAAGCTGGATTTCTTATGGTTATAAGAAAGGAGTTGCCTAGGAAAGTTTAGCCTTGGTTCTTGAACTGGTCACTGGCGAGGAGTTTGGGATTGCCATGAATAGCTTAGATCAATCAGAATCTAACCCTGGAACTAGCACATATCTCTAAAGCCACATCATTGCCACTTGGCAAGGAGGGAGTGTACTGAAGGTTGGACTATCAATCCCAATGCCCAGTGTGATAAGCTAACAATGCAACAAGATTGTGAAAGCGGTGTGGTGACAAAGAAACGATTATTACTGAGTATCTATGATGTGCAGACACTTTATGTACCTTATTTTCTTTATTCTTTACAATAACAGCATGAGATGGGTCTTCTTAAAAATTCGCAACAAGGATGAAAAATTCAGAGGCTAAATAACTTATCCACAGAAACAAAGTGATAGAACCAGTCCTCTTTCCACTACCATATAACCTGAGATGCTGAAACCTGTATAATTGAATGACGTGACATGACCTTGATGTAACTCTGGAAAATAAAGGTCTTGCCTTAATATCGTCATCACGTGCTCTCAGCTGTTCTTCCTCTCCAATACTGACAACCTTATGGACATTCTGCCTCTGCCCCCATAGTCCTCATTATTTCTAATTCACTCTTGCTTTGGTGGGAAGGGAAATTTCTCACAACTCCATGACTAAAATCTCATTAGAGTTCTTTTTTTAGGTTTCACAACCAATTCTTTTTACCATTTTTTTCTTGTGAAATTTAACAAACATTCAGCAAAGTGCAGAAAACGTAAATGTACACTTTAGTGAATTACCGCATACGACATTGTCAGCACCCCAATTTCCCCCTTGTGCCTCTTTCCTATACATTATACCTCAAAGAGAACCATCTTCTTGACTTCTGAACAAATGCACACGTTTCTTCTGAGTGTAGATCTAGGAGTGGAATTGCTGATCATAGTATATACATATACCTTAGTAGATAATCCCAATCTGTTGTTTCAGTTTCCAAAGTGGTTATACTCACTTTAGCAATAGCAGTGTATGAGTCCCTGTTGTTCCATATCCTCACCAATATTTCCTATTGACAGTCTTTTTAATTTAAAAAGACTGGTTTTGGTGGCTGTGCAGTGGTATCTCATTGTGTTTTTTTAATTTATATTTCTCTGATTATTAATAAAACTGAATACCTTTTCTCAGATTTATTGGTCTTTTTGGATATCTCGTTTTGTGAATTGACTGTTCAAATCTTTTGCTCATTTTTATACTGAGTTCTTTACCATTCCTAACGACTTATAGCAGTTCTTTATAAATTTTGCTTATGATCTCTTTTCAATTATATGAATTGCAAATATTTTCTCTGACCCTGTGGCTTTTCTTTTTTATTCTCTGTCACAGGTTGGGTAACTCAGGAGGCAGCCTCAGGCGGTTTAGCATGCAGAATATTTATTAAGGAGTCTCTTATGGCTCAATAACTATGGAAAGGAAAAGCCAGAAACAGGATTGAGCAGAGAAGTCAATATGTGATGCAGGACCAACGACAGCCTCAACTGAGCCTACAGGGAGTTTTGGAGTGAGAATGGCCTCTTAGAGTTGTCCCAAGGTGCATGGAGTTAGCCAGACCATTATATTCCTGCATCAATCATTCACTGGCCATGAGACATCCTAGGGAGAGGTGTGGTCTTGGGCAAGGCAAATCTCTCTAACTAAGACAATTCCTGAAGTAGCTGGCAGCTGCTGACCGACTGCCAACAACAATCCCAGCAGGTGAAGCAACAAGTTCTTCACTGAAAAGAAATCTGAGAGACACATTAGTGTCCACCATATTCTGTTAATGGTGCTTTCTTGAGAAAGAGAAGTTCTTAATACTACTGTGGTCCAATTTAATAATCATTTCCTTTATCCTTAGTGCATTTGATTTCCTCTTTAAAAATCTTTCCATACCCAAATCCATGAAGATGTTCTCCCATGTTTTCTTCACATTCAGATATATAAGCTACTTGGAAACTGACTTTTTGTGTATAGTGTGTCAGGTTGCATTTTTTCCGCCTTGATTTCCAGTTCTTCTCAGCATCAATACATCAGATAAATAGAACTGAATTGGTCACACAATCAACCAGGAGAAATACAGGTGACTCTTATGAGTGCCTGAGGAAATACAGGAGAACAATGGGGAATAAATATTAACTACAGCAGGTTCTTCCTGAGGCCCCTTCTCATGTTTAAGTCAGAAGCACAATAGTTTCTTTCAACCTATTGGAGACCTTTCCCTGTAAGGATTAAATTGAATAATATAAATGTAAAATGATAGGCATGTCTTAGGAGCTCAATAAATAGTAGCTATCCATGTTATTCTGGGGCTAGGGTCACCTTCAACACGTAGCTGTTCAGAGTGTTGTAGGCCATCACATTCTCATCTCAGTAAAACAGATTTCACTCTTTTATTTCTCTACAAAGAAAAAGCTCGTCATTTTTCTCCTCTATCTTACTTTCACCATGCCCTATAGAAACAGATAAGAATTGACCAGTAGCCAGAACAACATTCTCTACAGGATGTTACAACACCTGTTCAAAAGCAGATGAACTGTGTGCTACCATTTCCAGGAGCAGACAAATGGCAATTCACTGACTCCAGAGTGGAATGTGGCCAGCTTAATTTCTCCCATTACATTTGCCAAGCTTCAAACACTTTGCAAAATAAATTCTAAGCAGGCCAGTAATGCAAATAATTCATGAAGAATCTACACTCCAAAAACACATATACACATGAAGAAAGAGCAGCCTCAGTTCAATTGCATTTTCCTTCACTAGAGTAACATTTAATCAAGATATAATGTCTAAAGGGCACAAAGCATGGATTATGACACCTCTCAGACCCTGAAGATTCAAACTGTTCCCTTACTTTCAATAACAAGAGTCTTTTCTTCAGCCTCACAACTGATGCTTTGTTCAGCACGCCTTTCTTCAAAAAAACTGTGCATTAGAGAGTATGTGTTCAATAGCAAGTAATGACAACAACAACAAAAACTAACAATGGTTTGCACCATTTTGACATTTATTGTTTATCAACAAGAAACTGAGTTAGTTATCCAACTTCACAGCATCATCAAAGACCCAGGCTCCTTTTAACCTCTCACTCCATCATCCTCAGAGCATTTGACTTGCCTCCCGAGGCATGTAGCTTCATGGTTGCAAGTGGCTGCTAATCCTCCAGATTTTAAAAGTCAGCATTCAAAACGCTATTTGATTCTATTTTTAATCCAAGATAGAAATCTTTCTGCAGTCTCCCACCCAGTAGATGTCCCCATGCATCTCACTGTCCTGGGACACATGCTCACCCTTGGTTCAAGCATTGGTGAAATGGAACAGAATTGTCAAAATTGGCTTAGACCTATCATAATTATGATTCACTACCTAAGACCAGGCACATTGTCCTTCAGACAATTTGGGGTTCTAATAACAAGAAAGGAAGGCTAATAGCTATTGAGTGGGCTACCAAATTTGTCTGCCACAAACACCTGGTTATATATAAAAAAAATTTAAGCCTAGAAGAAAAAAACTCCAAATTAAATTGTGATTGTCTTTGGATGACAAGATTTTGTGTGTGTGTAACGAGCGGGGAGGGTAATTTTTCCTTTTCTTTCAAGTGTTATATTTATAAGTTTTCTATAGCAATAGTGTATTTCTTTTATATTTAAAGAAAAGTATTTCCATTTCCTTGGGGTAGAAAAAGTATCCATAATTTCTGCAACCTACTAGAGAAAATGAAGGGCAAACATTGCAATCTCCTACCAGCTCAGAATTACCCTGAGACCCTTCAGGAGAGCACAAGGAAAGAATCCAAATGAGAGGAACTGCCTGTCCTCTGCAAGGTTCATCACTGTCATCAACACACACTTGGGAGGTAGAGTCAGAATGCTTCCAGGAACCTTTCGCCGATATCCTTGGAGCCTGTGGATAACCTATAATCTTAAGTGTTTAGGCTTTGGCCATATGCTCAGCAGTAGTATCTTCAGAGAACAATTCTGACTGTAATTTTTAGTAAAAACAATCAATTGCCATCTGTCTGCACAGCAGAAACCCAGATGGGTTTATTACTGGAATGGCATCCTATGTGGATGGACAGTGACAAACTAGTCGGAACTGTTTTCTGGGAGTTCCAGCCCTGAAATCCTAAACTCAGCCTTAGGATGAGCTTGTGCTGTGTCAGTGCTCCTGTGTTATGGGGATAAAAAATGGTAGAGAAAAGAAAAGAGAGCAAATGGCAACAGAACCATGGTCTGGCTCTAATTTCAAAGACATCTCTAACTCCTGCTGTCACTGTGAGGGTGTTTCTGTGCCAAATGATATGGGCTCCTCTAAACAGAGAATAGCTGCATATCTGTTGCCTTAAAAAACTGACTCTGAAACTAAATATATCTCACAGACTGTAATGTGAAGGACAGAAACAAGCCAAGGCAGAAATTATGACTAAAATGTTTGGAATTTAACAATGCAACTTCACTACTGATATTAAGAATAGTAATTTCAATTTATTTGGTTTGTAGTAACATTCCAAACTTTGTGGTAAGAGCTTTACATAAATTATTTCATTTAACTCTCATAGCAGCTCTATAAAGAAGGAATTTTTACCCTGATGTTACCAATGAAGAAATGTCCCAGCAAGGATTTAAAAATTTCCCAAGTTCACAGAATTAGAATGTGACTGAACTAAGTTTTGAAATCTTCTCTAACTCCAGATTCCATGCACTTAGTTACAACTACTTTCTGCATCCACCACCTCCAAAAGCAATTAATCATTCAAAAAGGCAGAGTAATCTTTAAACACTGGGGTCAGAGCTAATATTGGAAATGTGATAAGATCTTTCTGGGTGCATTAGTGGTATAAAGGGAAAAAGACCTATGGGAATCCACTGCCAGGATTGCGCCATATAAACATCCTTTACTAGATGCAAATGATTTAAAAATATAGCAACCACATTTCTCATAAGACCAATGCCTACATCATCTCAGGGTTTTGTGACATCCCTAGTAATGATGAAAATGATGACACACACACTGGGAGTTTAAAGAACATTACATTACCTGAAGATAATGGTGATGGCAAACTCCAGAAGCACTCCAGCCTTTCTTATATTTTATACTTACAGTCCAGTTTCAGCAGGAAATAATTATGTCTCCTTCTCTGACATATTAGCTACAGCAGTAGAAGCCATAATTTTCCCAGACTTCCCCAAGGCAATTCAGGAATAAATGCCTTAAAGGATAGCGAAGCAGAAAACAAATCACAATCCAGGAGCTACTGCAATGGAGATAGAAATACAAGCAAACTGATTACCAAGCTGAGGTGGCTCGACATTTGGATCTGGGCTCAAAATATACTCCCCCTGGAATTATGTTCTGCACAAACATATCACCTGATTGCTTAAAGGATTTTTTGACAAACACATACTGAGTGTTGATTATATGTGAGTGTCTGTTGTGGGCATCGTGGACAAAGAAGATAGTCAAACTAGGCTCCACTGCTACCCCATACATAAAGGTCCCAATTTCAGAACTATAAATGTGAAAAAAATGTACTTTTTAACTTACATTACTTTAATTATGAATGAATATGTGTTCAAAAGAGTAAAAGACAACTGCAGACTTCTTCTACCTCTAATCATGACCAGGTAATGGTGCTGAATTTGTCTTCCTATTGAATGTAACCAGAAAACAGGAAATTACATGTGAAACACCTGTTTTCTGATATTGAACAATAGGAAAACAGTTAAGGAATGTAAATAATAAGAGAAAGAGAAAAAAATCAAGATGAGCCCTAAATTCCTGATTAAAGATATTATCTGGGCCATGGTATAGGAAAGGAGAGCCCATGGTGATCTCACTGAGTTGAGGAGATAAAGAGCTAAGGGAGGCTGAGATGGCTGGAATTTTCAGGATAGATTACTGGAGAAGATAAATTTATATAAAGAAATATCTCTAAAAATATGCATAGGATTTCTCTCAAATCCACTGTTGAATATTAAGATGAGAGTGTGTACAGTAAAACTCAAAATGTTGGGCAAAGATTTACCAGGAAATCATGAGGTGAGCAATTTCCACAAATCACACTGAGATTAGAGACAGTCTAATTCTAGTTCTATCCAGTCATAGGGGAGAGATTTTTTTTAACACATAGAGATACAATAAAGACCCTCAAAATGATGACACTTTGGAAGTAAGGTCAAACAACCTGTCAAAACAAAGCTTGAAAACAGTGTTCAAGGAAAATAGAATAGGTAAAATGTTGGACTAGGAAAGCTAAAGCCCTTATTTGCCCACAGAAACATTTAAGAAACTACTGGGAACAAGATAAAACACCTTACAGGAGCTCTGTAAAACAAAGTTCTGTAGGAACTAAGGAAACATACAATCCAGAAAAAACTACTTTCAAACCAGGAGGAAACTTTGTGGCATTTTTACTCATCCTTATCCCACCCACTCTGGCACAGTGGGGTCTTGGTCTGGAGGATGTGACATCCCAGTTCCCCATTCCCTCCCTCAAACCAGCAGGAGTAGAGTAGAACTAATCTGCAACATTCTAGCCTATCTAGGGGCTGCTTCAGAATTGGTCTCTACTTCAACCTATTTGGATCTGATGCAGGAGAAGTAGTAGGCACTGGTCATGAAAAATGTAGGGGAACTACAGACCCACAGATGCCTAGGTCATGATATTATTGGTGGAGACATAAAATAGAGCATCTAAAACCCCAAGGAGAAGTTGGGGTAAGACTCCTTGGGAAATTAAGATGTTCAAAAGGAGCCATGTATATCAGGCGAGTGAAAAAGACACACATGTGCAAAAGTAAGATACATGCTCAGAAAAGACCTGAAAAATGTCAAGCTTTCACCTTGGGCTGATCTCTAGGTCCAGAGCATGTCCAGCTAATTAGTGAATGACAGCTCAGTACAGAGTCTCCAAAGACTGGCATAGGTGGCCATTCTGTGCACTTAAAAAAAAAAAATCACACAGCATACAAAGAAAGAGGAAAACATTGTCGATTCAAATGAAGAAAATAAATTGGCAGAAATAGTACCTAAAGAAGCACAACCATAGGACTTACAGGAAAAAATTTTTAAAAACTATCTTAAATGTGTTCAAAGAGCTAAGGGAAAAAATGGACAAAGAACTAAAGAAAATCAGGAAAATGATATATGAACAAAATGAGAATATCAACAAAGAGGAAGAAAGTATAAAAAGGAATCAAAAGGAAAATCTGGAGCTGAAAACCACAAAAACTGAATTGAAAATTCAACCAGAAAGATTCAACAGCAGATTTGAGCAGATAGAGGAAAGAACTAGTGAGCTTAAAATAGGACATTTGAAATTATTGATTCTGAGGAACAAAAAGAAAAAAGAATTAAGAAAAGTGAACAGAGCTTAAGGGACTTGTGGGATACAATCAAATGGACCAACATATACATTATGGAAGTCCCAGAAGGAAAAGAGAGAGAAAGAGGCAAAGAGATTATTTGAAGAAATAATGACCAAAAAATTCCCAAGTTTGATGAAACATTTGAATCTACAAATATAGCAAGCACAATGAAGTCCAAATAGGATAAATCCAAAGAGATTCACACTGAAACACATATCAAACTGTTGATAGACAAAGACATAAAGAAAATCTTAAATGCAGCAAGATAAAAGCAACTTGTCATATATAAGTGAGCTTTGATAGATTAACAGCAGATTTCTCAGCAGTAACTTTAGAGGCCAGAAGGCAGTAGAATGAAATATTTAAAGGGCCAGAGGGAAAAAAGTGTCAACAAAGAATTCTATATGTATCAAAATTGAAGGAAAAATTAAGACAGTCTCAGATTTAAAAAAAAAAAAAAAAAGCTGACGGAGTTCATTACCACTAGACCTGTCATACAAAAAAATGCTAAAGGGAGTCCTTCAGGCTGAAATGAAAGGACACTAGATGTGGATGTTAACTTGAAGACATATGAAGATACAAAGATCTCTGGCAAAGGTAAATACAAGGGCAAATATAAAAACCAATATTATAGTAATTTGGTTTGTAATTCTACTTTTTATTTTCTAGAGGATTGAAAAGACAAACGCATAAAAAATAATTATAAACTTATGTTACTGGGTACACAGTGTAAAAAGATGTGATTTGTGACATCAATAACAAGGTGGGAAGAGGGAGCTACATAGTAGATTTTGTGTATGATAGAAGTTAACTTTGTTTGAATTCAAAATAAATTGTTATTACCTTAGGATGTTATACATAGTCCTCATGGCAACTACAAAGAAAATATCAATAGAATGACCACAAAAGGAAATAAGAAGGGAATCAAAACATGTCAATAAATAAATAAATATATAAGCAAACAAACATTAAAAAGGCAGTAATGGTGGAAATGAAAGGTAAAAAGCTATCAGACATACAAAAAATGAAAAACAAAATGGCAAAAGAAAGTCCTTCTCTATCAGTAATTATTTTAAGTGTACATGGATTAAACTCCATAATCAAAAGACAGATCAGAAGAATGGATTAAGAAAAAAGCATGATCCAGCTATATGTAGTGTATAAGAGACTCTAAGGACAATAGTTAATTGAAAGTGAAAGGATCAAAAAAATATTCCATGCAAATAGTAAGCAAAAGAAATCTGATGTAGGTGCAGTAATATCAGACTTTAATTCAAAATCTCTTACAAGAGAAAAAGAAGGACATTTATATAATGAAAAATTGATAAATTCACCAAGACAATGTGTCAACTACAAACATATAAGCACCAAACATCAAAGCTCCTAAACATATGAAGCAAATATTGACAGAAGTGAAAGTAGAAATAGACAGCTCTACAATAATAGTTGGAGACTTTAATAACCCACTTTCAATATTGGATAGAACAACCAGAAAGAAAATCAATAAGAAAACAGAGAACTTGAACAACACTATAAACACAGACATGTACACAACGCTCCATCCAACAACAGATTATACATTTTGCTCAAGTGCCCGTGGAACTTTCTCCAGGATAGATCATATGCTAGGTTGCAAAACAAGTCTTAATCAGCTTTGAAAGACTGAAGTCATACAAAATATCTTTTCCAGTTACAATGGAATGAAACTAGAAATCAATAGCAGAAGGAAAATGGGAAAATCCACAAATACATGGGTATTAAGCAACACACACTTAAACACCAATGAGTCTAAGAAGAAGTCACAGGGAAATTGGAAAATATTTTTACACAAATAAAAATTCAAACACAAGATACAAAAATGTACGGGATGCAGCAAAAGTAGTGTTCAAAGGGAAATTTATAGCTGTCAATGCTTACATTAGAAAAGAAGACAGATGTCAAATAAACAATCTAATTTTACACCTTAAGGAACTAGAAAAAGAACAAACTAAACCCAAGCCTAGCAGAAGAAAAGAAAGAGTAAATATTGGAGAAAAGATAAATAAAATGTAGAATAGAAAAACAATAGAGAAAGTCAACAGAACCGAGTTTCTTTTTCAAAAGATCAATAAAATTGGCAAACTTTTAGCTAGATTGACTAAGAAAAAAGAGAGAAGACTCAAATTACTAAAATTGGAAAGGAAAATGGGGACACTACTACTGATCTTCAGAAATAAAAGGATTATAAGAGATTACTATGAGTGTACACCAACAAATTCTATATCCAGTGAAAAATATACTTCAAAAATGAAGAGAGGGGCCACCAAGATCTAAATAGTCATCTGTAATAAAAATAATCAGCGCTCCTTTGAGAAGTGGTTGATTCTACTTATGGGGCAGGGAAAACACGTGTTATCCTCGAGCATCCTGTGGTGTCAGCGCTAAAAAAGGATGGAAGCAAGAAAGGAAGGAAGTGAAAAATGAGAGGAGGGAAGAAGGGAAGAGGGGAGACAGGCAGGGAGGGAGGGAAGAAGGAAGGGAAGGAAGGAAAAGGATCAGGGCATTCTGAAAGGGCACAGAAGCCAATCTAAGAGAGCTCTCAGTGGCCAAAGCTAGAACAAAATAAATGACTATAGTATTAGATTATAACCCAAAGAATAAAATATCTATGAGTCCATACTAATGTAAATAAATGAATGAATAAATAAATAAGAAAGAGGGAAACAGCAATTCTTCCTTACAAAAGAAATTAAATTAATAATTTAGAAGAAATAGAAATATCGCCATTAGAAAACCACAGTCATAATTGCTGCAGGGAAGACCCACAAATGCGTGCTAAAATTAGTGGGGAAAATTTAAAGTGAAACAGGATATTTCCATAGAGTCGAGGGTCTCCTCCAAGATACTCATTAATTAAAAAGGGAAAAATATTAACTTTACACTGGAGAAATCTGGCAGACATCATCCTAACCAAATGATAAAAGTTAACCTTTAAGACATATTAACATTATGCACTCCATGATATCATGCTCTCATAAGGCTATATCACCTCCATGATACTGTTGCCAAAAATGTACAACCACAATCCAATTATCAGAAAATATCAGATAAACCCAAGCTAAGGAATATTTTATAAAATACCCAACCAGTAATGTTCAAAAGTGCCAAAGTCGTGAAAGACAAGGAAAGACTAAAGAAAATGTGACAGTTTGGACAAGACTATGAAGACATCATAGCCCAAAGCAATGTCAGATATTAGATTGGATCTTGGAACAGAAAAATGCCATTAGTGAAAAAAATGAGGAAATTCTAACAGTCCTTAGTTCAGTTAATAGTATTATATCAAATTAATTTCTTAGTTTTGCTAATTCTACTATGGTTATGTAAGACGTCAATATTAAAGAAAGCTGGGTGAAGGACATATAGGAATTCACTGTACAATTTCTGCAACTTTCTGTAAGTCTAAAACTTTTTCAAAACAAAAAGTTAAAAATAAAGCACAGGCTCTGGAAGCATACCACTTGGGCTGAATTCTCACTCTTCTCCTTACTATTTTGTACTGTTACAAAATTCGCATAATCTTTCTGAGTCTCTGTTGTCTTAACCTAGAATGAGGATAACAATAATATTTACCTCAAATATTTGTTTAGAAGAATAAATGAGATAGTATTTGTAAAGCACACATACAGTATTCAAACCTTAGCTATTATTAAATACTATAATTTTTGTCCTGCAGAAATTTTAAATTTTAATGTAGTGTTTTCATCTGCAGTTTCTAAGTTTTGTTTTACTTAGACACTCCCCACGCCAAAACTATAAAAAGTTCGCCTATTTTTTAGTTTGCCTGAGACTTTTATAGTTTAGTTTTTGTGTTTAAATCTCTGGTCCATGTGGAATTTATTTAAATGTAAGAAGTGATTTTAAAGATGACTTTTTTTGTTGTTTTACAGATGGCCAGCCATTTGTTGCAGCATCACTTATGAAGTAATCCATTGTTTTTTGAGGGACCAGTCTTCAAGCCCAGCAGCACAGTAGGACACAGAAATCTTTCAGATATTTCTGCTTGGCCCCTACACGTGAGTTTAGCAAAAAATGGCATACACAGAACAGAGTTGGAAAGCAGGCATAAGCAGAGCATAGAATCCCGTAAGTGCTGTCATAAATATCACCAGATCCATAAATACACAGAGTTTCTATAGTGTATATGAAACTGTTCCTTCTGAGGATACCAGTGAATTTCCAGTCAACACATCTGACAGCCTCTGCTCATCCCTCACCATGACAACTGTCAATCTTTTTGTTAAACTCTCTTCTTTGGCTTCCACATCCAAGACAGGAGTTGGGCTATTGCTGCTGTAATGCAGAAGGGCTGATGAGACCCGAAATACACTCTCACCCTTTTCTACTATATTCTCACTGCTCCCTTCTCTCTCTTTTATTATCTTCTGCTCTAAATTCCTTTTCTGAGCTCCCATCCAAGCCTAGTCTCTTCAAAGTTTGTCTTTATTCTTCTTCTCATTTTACCTGCTCTCCCTGAGCATTCTCGTCCATTCCCATCATCAACTATTACATACGGGCTTCTCATTCCATATATATCCCTCCAAGCTAGATCTCCTGACTCAAGTCAGGTTCCTAAGAGGCAGAACCTGAGATGAGGATTCTTGTTCAAGTGATTTATCAGTAGCCTGCTCTCATGAGAAAAGAAGTGAGGAAAGGAGGGTAAGAGAAATTGTTAAACAAGGATATGTATTCTGTTGCAGACGAGTGGTTGCCCTTGACTCAAAGTGGCCACCCTTTGGTACCCCCATATGAGTCAGTTATCGACTGCTGACTCCTCATGGAGAGGGGTTGGAGAAGGGGCAGTAATGAGTCTTTAGCAGCCAGAATTTACAGCAACTTTGGGGCTGGTGCACTGGTGAAGGGGATCTGGACAGGACAAGGTAAGTAATCCAACATTTCTACTGCTTAGATCCACTTACTTCTCATATTGGTTCACACTAATCAGGCACAGCTTCTCCAGGACTCTAGTTGGTCACAATTTCTAGAAAACGTCTAAGAGAAGAGTTAGTGGCAGGAATTACTGCTCCCACTGCTGTACACATCCTGAGACAACAACTGATACTCATCATCTCCCTCCTCTACTACCCATACTAAATTCCTCTCCACCTTGGCTAGTCTTCTGCTGGTCTAGGGGACTTGCCTGGTGGTATAACCCAGATCATCTTTCCTAAAGGTTCTGAGCCCTAGAGACCTGGTCCTTATCAGACCATAGTTGCTGTACTCGCCCATTAACAGTTAAAGGATACCCTGCAGAACACTTAAGTCCTAACCATATTCTTCTATGCCCCCATTATGTAGCAGGAGTCCCACCTCCTCATGATAATTAGATTCAACTACCATTGTTTAGTGGTCTTCTAACACAAGGATCATAAGCGGTAGCTGTGGCTTTAGTTTTGGAGACTCTCACTGTGCTGTGTGCCCTGGGAGATGTGTACCCCTTCTGGAACCTAGGACCTATAGGCACACAAACTTAAAGTCAAAGGTATGAGAAACACAAAATTTTTCAAATGGGTCACTGGGAATGATAGCAAGTGGAACCACTCCTATTTCCATTCCTTGAATCTTGGATCCACTGGGGACACATTACCATACAATGATCTAAGATTTAAGGTGTATATCACATCCTGGAAAATAACATCCCTTCCTCCCAGAGTGTCACCCTGGGCCCTTAAAAAGCCCTTCTAGATAGTGTGCTAAATGGAAGGACGAGTAGATTCCCTGGTCACGCGCCCACTGCCATAACTTCTTTGCTGTGAAAAGGTCCCCTGATCTGAAGTAATGTTATGTGGCATCCCATATCAGTAAATCAGACATTTTGTGAGGCTTCAGATAGTGATGTTGGGCTGAGGTCCTGCAGGCAGGATGGCAAACTCATACCCAGGATGTGTGTCAGTCCAAATCAGGATAAAATATCTTCCTTTCTAAGGTAGATGGGTTAGATTAATCAAAGTTGCCTCCAGGTAGCTAGATGGTCTCCTCAAGGTATGGTACTGGATCAAGGGGTTCAGCATTGGTCTCTATTACTGGAAGGTCAGATACTTAAAAGCAGCAGAAGTTATATCAGGCTTAGTAAGAGGAGGCCCATGCAGGGCCTCTTTCTCTACAACTTCATCTGCTTCGTTCATGGGCCTATCATGCAAACACAAGAAAAGTCAAAGACAGAGGCTGGCTGATATCTATTGTCTATATCATCCTGTTCTTTTGGTTGTTTGGTGGTCTTCTGTAGGAGATGCTTTCTGGTGGACATTACATACAATGCAAATATCCTCGTATTTTGTCCCCACTCCCATAGGTCACTCCACATTTTTCTTCCCCAGACCTTCTTGTCTCCAATTTTCCTATCTTGCCCCTTCCAGGACCCTCATCAACCAACCAAGTTATTCACCACCGCCAATGAGTTTATGCATATCTTTATCCTTCGCCACTTCTCTCTCCACACAAAGTGGATGATCAAGTACATTGCCCAAAGTTCCATCCACTGGGAGAATGTTTCTCTTACCCCTGTCTCTTATGGTCCCCCCTGAGTCAGACCACAGTGCAGCAGCAGTCCATTTTCAGCCTGGATCATTTTACCTAGGCCTTCTCCTCTATTCTTTATGCAGTCTTGTCCATTCCACCTCTTATCCATTGCCATTTTCTTAGCTTAAGCCTTCATATTTTTCATCTGGGCTGTTGAATAAACTCCTAACATGATCTCTGTCTTGATTGTCTTTCCTTTCTAATTTTATCTCTGAAAAGTGTCTGCCAAAAACACAAATCTGATCATACTACCTCATCAAATCTAATCATGCTACCTCAACAATTTAATAATTCTCCATTACCTATAGAATTAAATCTAAACTTGTACAATATGCAAGATCCTTTGCAATCTGTGTTACATTCCCCTTTCTTATTTCAACTTTTACCATTATTCCCAAGCATGTGATGTCACAATCACAACCAGACTGCTTGCTCTTACTCCATTAGGCCATGTACTCTAATACATTTATGCTTTCTCATTGTCAAAAATGGCTTTTGTTGGCTCCTTATTTGGCAAACTTCTGCTGTAATTTCAAGACACAATTCAGAAGTTATATGCTCTGTTGAAGCCTTCACTCTTTACATATGCCTACATTTAGTGCAGTCTCTATCTGTGCCTACCTCTTGGGTTGTATGGTAAAGAATTTTATATATCGATTCCACTCACTAGTCTGTGAGCTCCTGGAGGCTAAGAATTATGTCTTAAATATAACTCTATACCCTGGACTTAGCAGAGTCTATCCTATAATGAAATCAATCAGTTATTTGATTATACCATCTTCTAGGGATGTGAAGCCTGAAATTTTCAGGCAATGAAACCTCTAGATTCCAAAGTGAAATTACAGTGGATTCTGAGGCCTTTAATCAGGAATTCAAACTCCAATGTCTTCAGGGGTCAGGCAGGTCACAGAATGGCATGAATTTGCTGTAAGGAATGATCAGGGAATGATGAGGCCAGGGACAAATTTACAGGAATACCTACCCTGTCTAACAGTAATCTCAGAACTAACTAAAACAAACAGCAATACACCATACTGATCAATTAAAGCACAAATGCAGCCCCTACATGTCATGAGGCCCTCAAGTGCGAGAGCCCCCGTCTACAAACTGCTAGGACTACTTTATCCTGTGAAGTTATGTGCAAGTATGTGAATTCACATACTCTGGAAAAATTTCAATCAAACCCCAGTTTGTGTGACTTGAAATCACATAGCTTACACCCTATTTAGTTCACATATGAGAAACAGAAACCATAGAATAGCATACTCACTTTCTCTCAAATGGTTGTTAGTTTTAAGCTGGAAGAGAACTTGAGTTTCATGAGATTTGGCACATTTATAAGACTTTGTCCAGGGCAGCGTGAGAGAAATATGAGACCTGAAGTTTAACATGCGTTTTCATCCAGGAACCTGATTCTAACAAGATGTCTTTGACAAACTGCACAACTTTTCTGAAGCTCAATTCTCTTACCTGTAAAATGGGAATGTTAACATCTATTTCACAGTGTTGCTGAGAAAATGACATGAAAGTTGTAATTGTAAAAACAGCACAGTGAGTGGCACATGGCAGGTGCTAGATCAATTTTATGTAAGTCTGAATACGAAGCTTGTTAATTACCTCCAAAATCTGGAAAAGAGCCCACCACACATGTTTCTTCTGCCAAAGAGACACAATAAATGGGATGGTGTTTGCAAAATTCTTTGAGGTCTTTAGAGAATGTTTGAGAGTGAATACTAAGCATGATCCCAGAGAAAGTATTGCAGAATCCATCTCTAGGGGAGAGTATTGAAATCCAAAGCCTATTCTGTTCCTGGACATTCTCCAGGATATCTTCACTTCCCTGGCCATCATCAGAGGAATCAGGACATTCAATCTCATTTCTGACATCCCACTGTTGATTGATGGGCTTGGATGGATAACTGACATCTCACTGGCAGAAACTGCAGTTTCCCCTGAGCCTTCTCCTCTGAGAGCCAGCACAATCCTTCCTGAATCCAACACTGAATCACTTCCAAACTAATTTGCTTTAGCAAAAGTGGGCTGTTTCCATACACTGCGCTCAGCTTGCATTCACCTTTCTAACCTTCAAATATTAAAACTCACCTCCACAGAAAATGATTCTGGGAGCCTAATCAGAATGCCTGCTCTCTGTTCTGAGATAGCCTCATTCTCCTGATCATGCATGTTTGCTTGGGGGTTTTTTGCAGTAGACATTGATCCCAAGAGTAATTGGCTTCCAATGATATTTTCATTTCTTATTCCTCTTTTAAAAAGAAAAAAATAAAGGGGATTCCAAAAGTGATTTCAAAAGAAGAGTCCTAACATTTGCAACTAGAGAGTAGATTCTTTTAACAAAGGTATTTAAATATTTACTGCAATGGTATATTTTTAAAACATAACTACAACAAGGTAAAAGAAGGATATAGGTATTTATGTTCATAAAAAAGTTAATTTTTACCCTTGTTTCTATAAGTTCAAAACAAGATAATGAAATTTAAGCTGTAAAAGAAGGGAGTCTGTAAGGGTATGAAGTAGAACTTTCTGGGGGAAAAAAAATGAGTGAAGGAGGACATCTGACATCCATAGAAGGTTTTTAAAACCTAGCAACATTTACTCAAACATTCGTTAAAGATAGACTATGTGCTGGTCATTCTAATCAATGAAATGGGGAATGCAGATGACATGTAAGCTGAAGACTTTGCTTTCAATAAATGTACAATCAAATTGGGAGCAGAAAACCTAGTGTGCATGAAATTAAGAAGAAATTAAGTAATTAAGAACAAATTTCGTATTGACTAACAGTATAAATGGGAGATTAGTGAAGAGAGAACACTCTGTGGAGTAGATTAGCTGAGAGGAGATTTATTGAGCTCGCACTCAGAGATCAAGATTTCAGGGGTGGAAGAGAGGAGGTACAGCTGCAGATGGAGAGAACAATGTGTGCAAATATCCAGACAAGATACTGATGAAGAGATCGATATGTCAGTAGCAGAGGGCGTACTTAGGTTGGGGCTAGCCATAGTTCCCGATGTCAGACTAGGAATAGCTATAAAAACCAGACTGAAGAATCCAAACAAAGAAAAATTCAGGGTCAATTTTTGGTTATTGAGTAGAGGAATGAATAATGAACGTGGATTTTTAAAATAATGGGCAAAATTTCAGGAAGAGATTTCTAGGTTTATATGTATATGTATATGGTATATAAACAAATATATACATATAAACAAACATTTGGAAGATGTTTTAAGAGAAAAATAATCAAACTTGCACAAAGCATTTAGAGGAAAGAATGGAAAGGAAAGAGCCAAGGGTTTTTGAACTTCCAATGATTTCCATGAATTTTGAGCTTGGAAAGAGAAGAATGGTGATGGAAGGAGAGAAAGATGTCAAGTGTGACTTTTAGCTTTCTGGCTTGAGGCACTGGATGAATGTGTCACTCGAAGAGGATCAGGATTGATAGGCAAGTTAAATTCAATTTTGATGTCATGAATTTGAAATGTCTTCAAAACATCCAAGTGGAAATGTTGATTAGGTAGTTGGAAATGCAGCCTAGTCTGCAGATGAAAGTTCAGGAAAGGATAGTGATTCTCGACTGGGAATGACTTTGCCCCCCAGGGGACAGTCTGGACAATGTTTGGAGAAATTTTGGTTGTTACAACTGAAGGTGGTGAGGTTGCTACTTATATCTAGTAAGTAGTGGCCAGGGATGCTGCTAAACATCCTACAATGCATAGGACAGCCCCCACGACAAAGAATTATCCAGCCTCAAATGGCAATGATGCCAGGGTTGAGAAACCCTGGGGCAGGAGATTTCTGTTTGGGAGACATCAGCATGTACATGGAAATTAAAACTGCGAGCATAATGAGCCTACAGAGTGAGAAAAAACTTAGGTTGGAGTCTTGAGAAATTTTGAATGGCCAGATGGAAGATGATGAGCCTGGAAAGAAGACCTAAAATAAGGAGAGACCAGAGAAATAAGAGAAAACCCAGTAGGTGGAGGTCACAGCAACCATGTTAAGAAGTGTTTCTGAAGGAAGGAGATATTCAGCAAGAAAAAGGGTAAAATATATCCATTGGATTTAGAAATATGGAGGTAGCTAGTGACCTTAGAAAAAGCAGTTTCTCTAGCACACTAGTGACGAAAGCTAAATTTAAGTGAATTAAGAAGAAAGAAAATAGAGATCCTCTGGGCTATGATGAAAAGACTAGAGATTAGGGGAAAGTGGGTTGAAGAGAGGTTTGTTTATTGTCGATACTGCTGCTGTTAAGATGGGAGAGTCATGCTTAAATAAAAATAAAAGACCTAGTTGGAAGGAAAAGTATGAATACACAGAAGAAAGCAGGGTTTTTCAAGAATGGGTGATAAAATATTAATGTCATGAAATCAATTTAGTGGATTGCATGTAGCATTTATTTTTCTTGAGGAATATTGGCCTTGAGCTAACATCTGCCACCAATCCTCTTCTTTTTGCTGAGGAAGACTGGCCCTGAGCTAACATCTGTGCCCATCTTCCTCTACTTTATATGTGGGACACCTGCCACAGCATGGCTTGACAAGCAGTGCGTAGGTCTGTACCCGGGATGCGAACCAGGGAACCTCTTGCTGCTGAAGCAGAATGTGCAAACAACCCCTGCGCCACCGGATTGGCCCCACAAGTAGAATTTTTTGAGACATGAAGTATAATAGGATAGAAAATAATAGATACCATCACATAGAGTAAAGTAGTATTTCATGAAACTATGGTTTCAGCAGTGGTTTGCAAGTATGTCTCTTTAGTTTGCAATTTGTGTAACTAAGTGAACATAGAGAATGAAGGTAAAAGAATTACCCTCCAGA
Organism: Equus asinus; assembly: GCF_041296235.1. NCBI lineage: Eukaryota > Metazoa > Chordata > Mammalia > Perissodactyla > Equidae > Equus > Equus asinus. The sequence goes on from NC_091809.1 coordinate 54,131,459, forward strand.
TGTAAGTCTAGATGACTTGGAGAATAATGGTGTCATAGTGGAAATATAACAATAAGGAAATGAAATAATGGGGCAGAAGGTAGAAAATGAAGATGAGTTTAAGACAGAAGTAGAACATTCAGGTAAAGATATCGTACATGCAGTTACTCAGTCCCCCTCAGGCCAGGTTAGATGATCCTCCTACACACTCTTGTAGCCTGCTGACCTTTCACAATTATACTGCAAGTGCCCATTTCTGTCTGTCTCTCTTCTCAGACGGTGAGCACCATGAGACCAGGAGCTACTTGTCAACCTCATTTCTAGCATAATAGCTGGCACACAGCAGGTGTTCATTAAATGCTGATTTTGAGTGACTTAAAGATGTGACATTGAAGTCCCAGAGTTTAAAAGATCATGATGATAGCTATTTATAAAATATCTTTAGACCCTTTCAGAAACAAATCAGATGTGGATAAGCCACAGGCCACAAACTTGATTCCAGAAAGCAATTACCATCAGAAACCTGGGTATGCATCCTGCATCAGTCAGCTTTATTGGTTGCAATGGAAACCAACTCTGGCTGACATAAGCAGAAAACAAATTTATTGAAAGGCTACAGGGTGTTCCTAGTTGCCAGGAAGGCCAGGCTTGAAAAACGGTCAAGAACAAAGGAAGTTAATGCATTAATCTGGACCACAGCCAAATTCTCCATAACACAAAACTAGATCACTGAGGATGCTGTCACTTCAGAATTCCAGACACCCCACTACAACCACCACCACCATGGGCAATGGTCAGTGGATATAGCCCTTGTGCTGCTATTACTGTTGCCCCTGAAAACTGATGTTACTATTCCTCACCTTCCTCTATCCCAGCAACTTAGCACTTCCAGTTCCTGACTCAAGATTCAGGGAAGCTGTATCTGATTGGTAGAGCCTCAGTTGTGTGCCTGCACTCTAACTGCAAGGGAGGCTGGGAAACTGAATATCTGAACACCTGCATCTTAAGCTTTCATAGAGGTAGAAAGGCTCTCATTTCAAAACAGAAGAAGATGTTGAGCTGTCAAAATAAGTGACAAATATCCATTACATAGTGAATGACATATAATCCAATAGATTCCATAGTTGCTGCCAGTCACCGGCCCCCAATGCCACCTTGGAACTGATCTGAGTGCAACAGAAAGTCTTTAGCTACAAACGTGGAAGACACTCTACATTGCACAGTCTGGATGCTGTATCTGATTAGATGTATTCTTAAATGATGTACAGATGCTAGATCCCCCTGAAATGATACACAGATGTCACCATTTAATGGAAATCACTGACCCTGAGATTTATATCACCTTGCCTCAAAAACGGAGCTGCCACCATTTCAGCTTCTTTGTAGACAATTTTGGCCCCTTAGTTTCAACAGAGCCAGTCACTTCTGTAACTGCCTTGGAGTCAGTGTCAACATTTCCAGCCATATGTATCTGCCACTTGTGGTGACTTTCCTGAAGAAGCTCTGCCTCTTTGGCATCCATTTGAGATATTCTTTCCCAGTGTCAGTCCCACCTTCATTTTTGTCAGTTTTCTGGCAACACTTGTAACCAGGCTCCTGCCTGCACACTCCACCAGGCTTGCCTGTTTATTTCATTTAGGATAAGAGTAGATTTCCACCACACAGACATACATCCACTTACTTCTCCTAATCCATCTTTAGAAAAGCTATATAAAGAGGAAAGTGTCTGCTTTGAAATCTCAGCACCCATATAGAACGAGCCCATTACAGCTCACTCTTATTTTGTACCCTGTAACTTCACCATCCCTCAGTAAGCATCCCTGAAAACTGAGGCATATAATAAAATCTTTGAAAGAACATGAAGGCCTTCATCAAATCAGTGGTCATTACCTCTGTTATTCAGAAAAAAATTGATTTTTTTTGCATTAATAAATCTCAGGTACAAAAAGACAAAGTAAGAAACAAAGAAACCTAACAGTAATTGTTCTGTTTACAAAATAATTTTTTGCTCTAATAATAAAATTATAGGCTTCTTCCACATATTCAACTTAAACCTCAAAGCATTTAGAAGATTTTTAGATACATAAAGCTTTTACACATTAGAAATACATCTGATAAATTGACATGTCTCTATTGAAAAAGCTTATGTGATATTTCCATATGCAATGTTAGGAGTTTAAACTTCAAAAACTGGATATGCTAGAAGCTAAGAACCGCATCCATTTGCTTCCTTTAAAAAGCTTTTCAGGAGGGAGTTGACCAAGATGGCAACATAGAAAGATTCTGAACTTCGCTTCTCCCAGACACACTGAATATATAGCTAAACACAGAGAAAGAAGCCCAGAAACTCACTAGGCGAATGAGAAAATACCCACATTGAAATAGGTAGGAAAGGCTGAAACACACTCACCATAAACCCCACCCCTGGAAAAGCACCATACAATTGGGAGGGAACTCCCAACACCCAGCTTCTCCCTAAGGAGTGAAGGATTTGGACCCCACATATAGGGCCCCAAATTTTAAGACTCCCACCCAAGGGATGGGCACCCAAAACACCTAACTCTGAAAGCCAATGAGGCTTGCATCCATGAGACCACAAAACTATCACATGTATGTGTAAAGTTTGCCATAGTTATTCCCCTAGGACCCAGAAGAGAGGAAGCAGGAAAAAACTGTTCCTCTCTCAGTGTTTCCCTGAAAGGGGTCTATCTGCTTACTTTGAAAGCTGCAGCCTGAGAATCGGGCTTCTAATTTAGCACATATCTAGGGGCAGACTGTGATCCTTCCCTGAGACCAGAAAACAGCAAATACTTCCTCTGCCATCTCCTTCTGGCCCACTGTAAGTCACCAGCATCTCCCTAGAAGGAGATTGTACACATCTGCACCCCAACTTTTGCACTACTGCCCAAAGGGTGAACCCCCAGGTTATCTGGCTCTGATAGTGAATGGGTCTTCCATTCACTAGAGCAAACAAAGCAGCAGTTCTTGACTGGCTATTCACCCAGGGCTAAGCACAGAGAAAGCAGGCAAAATTGCCTGTAGCTCAGTCTTTCCCTGAAAGGAACCCATCTACATATTTTTAAAGCTGCTGCCTGTGGATCAGGATTCTAATTTAGCAAGCATCTAGGGGCTGGCTATTCTCCTCCCTGGAGACACGGAAATCTGGTGGACACTGCTCTGCCTTCTTTCTCAGCCAACACCAAGTTGCCAGTATCTCCCTAGAATGAGCTTATATACATGTATGGTACCACAGCTTTAGCAGCTGCTACCTGAGGGATGGGCCCCCAGATTGCCTGAGTCTGATAGCCAATGGTACTTGCATTTGGAAGTCCCACAGGACTGTAGCAAAGAAGCAGTTCTAAATGGGTGCAGAAGTACCACTCCATGGCTATACACCCAGGTCCAGCATAGAGGGAACAGGCAAAGAAGTTCATCTCCTGATGGAAGAAACTTAACTACATATTTCCCCAACTGTTGCCTGAGGGTCTGGGTTTCAATCAGGCTGCATCTAGGTGCCAAATGTAATTCTTCCCTTTGGGACACTGACAGGTCTTGGCACACCCTCAAATACTGGGAGCCACAGGGAATAAAAAAGGTTGCTTGGACAATCACAAAGGCTTGAGAGACAACCAGGAGCTCAGGGTAGACTGATTGATGATGTTCATCTCCTACAAGAGACCATTCTGTCACTCCTGGGAGAGGTGGCTATTCTATCTATTGCACAGAAAGCAACATAGAGAGTCAGGGAAAATAAAGAAACAGAGGAAAATGATCCAAACAAAAGAACAAGATAAATCTCTAGAAACAAATCTTAATGAAACAGAGATAAGTGATTTATCTGATAGAGAGTTCAAAACAATGGTCATAAAGATGCTCACTGAGGTCAGGAGAACAAGGCATGAACAAAGTGAGAATCTCAATAAAGACACAGAAAATATTAAAAGTACCATATAGAAATCTCAGAGCTAAGGAATACAATATTGAACTGAAAAACTCCACAGAGGTATTAAACAGCAGACTAGATCTTGAGGACGAAAGGATCAGCAAACCAAAGATAGGGGAGTGAAATTCCTCCAATAGAGGGACATAAAACAGAAAAGAATGAAAAGGAGTGAAGATAGCTTAAGGGATTTATGGAACACCATAAAAGGACCAATATATGCATTATAGGGGTCTCAGAAGGAGAAGAGAGAGAGAGAGGGACAGAAAGTTTATTTAGAGAAATAATGGCTGGAAATTTCCCCAACCTGGAGAAAAGAAACAGACATCCAGATCCAGGAAGCCCAGAGAGTTCCAAATAAGATGAATCTAAAGAGACCTATAACAAGACACATTATAATTAAATTATCAAAAGTTAAAGACAAGAAGAGAACCATAAAAACAGCAACAGAAAAGCAACTTGTTACCAAGGGAACCTCCATAAGACTATCAACAGACTTTTCAACAGAAACTTTGCAGGCCTGAAAAGAGTGGCATGATATATTTAAAGTGCTGAAAGAAAAAAACTTAAAACTAAGAATACTCCAGCAGCACAGTTGTCCTTCAGAATTGAGGAGAGAGAAAAAATTTTCTGGAAAAATAAAAAATGAAGGAGTTCATCTCCACTAGACTGGTCTTCCAAGAAATGTTAGAGGAAGTTCTTCAAGTTGAAACAAGACAACATTAATTAGTGACAGCAAAACATATGGAAGTATAAAACTTACTGGTAAAAGTAAATAGATAGTTAAAATCAGAAAATTCTAATATCATACTGTTGGTGAGTAAGTCACTTATAACTCTAGCATGAAGATTAAAAGATAAAAATTATTAAAAATAACTATAACTACCATAATTTGTTAATGCATACACAATGTAAAAAGATGTAAATTGTGACATCAAAAAATTAAATGTGGGAGGGAAATGTAAAAATGTAGAGCTTTTGCATGTATTCAGAGTTAAGTTGTTACCAGCTTAAAATAGACTCTTATGAATGCTTTATGTAAGCCTCATGGTAACCACAAATTAAAAACCAGACACACAAAAGATAAAGAGTAAGGAATCAAAGCAAACAATTCAGAAAATCATCAAATCAGAAAGGAAGACAGCAAGAGAAGAAGAAAGGAACAAAAGAAATACAAACCCCACACACACAAAAAAAAAAACAGTTAACAAAATGTAAATAGTAATTCCATACCTACCAATAATTACATTAAATGTAAATAAACTAAATTCTACAATCAAAAGACAGAGTGGCTGAGTGGATTAAAAGAAAAAAAGCAAGACTAACTTTATGCTCCCTACAAAAGACTCACTTCAGCTTTCAGGACAGACATAGATTAAAAGGGAAGAGATGGAAGAAGATATTCTGTGCAAATGGAAGTCAAAAGAAACCAGGGCAGTTATACTAATGTCAGACAAAATAGATTTTAATACAAAGATTGTATCGAGACAAAGGTCAATACATAATGATAAAGGAGTTAATTCATGAATAGGATATAACATAAGTAAATATTTATGTACCCAACATAGTAGCACCTAAATATACAAAGCAAATATTAACAGATCTGAAGGGAGAAATAGACAACAATACAATAATACTAGAGGACTTCAATACCCCACTTTCAACAACAGATAGATCATCCAGACAGAAAGTCAATAAGGAAACACTGGATTTACTACACTTTAGGCCAGATGGACTTAACAGACATTTATAACACATCCCATCCAGCAGCAGCAGATTATGTTCTTCTCAAGCACACATGAAATGTTCTCCTGGATAGATCATGTGTTAGGCCACAAAAAAAGTCTTAATAAATTAAAAAATACTGATAGCATATCAAGCATTTTTTCTGACCACACTGGTTTGAAACTAGAAATCAATTACAGGAAAAAAACTGGAATATCCACAAATATGTGGAGATTAAAAAATATACTTTTGAACAACCATTAGGTCAAAGAAGATATCAAAAGAGAAATCAAAAAAATCTTGAAACAAATAAAAAGGGAAACTACATACTAAAACTTATGGTATTTAGCAAAAGCAGTTCTAAGAAGGAAGTTTATAGTGATTATTGCCTACATTTAAAATAAAAAGGATCTCAAATAAACAACCTAACTTTACACCTGAGGGAACCAGAAAAAGAGGAACAACTAAGCCCAAAGTTAGCAGAAGGAAGGAAACAAAGATCAGAGTGGAAATAAATGAAATAGAGACTAAACAGGACAATGGAAAAGATCAATGGAACTAAGAGCTACTTTTTGAAAAGACAAACAAAATAGACAAATCATTATCTACACTCACTAAGGAGAAAGAGACAGAGACTCAAATAAATAAAAGTATAAATGAAAGAGGAGACATTACAACTGACACCACACAAATACAGACAATCATAAGAAACTACTATGAATAATTATACCCTGACAAAGTGAACAACCTATAAGAAATGGATAAATTCTTAGAAACACACAACCTACCAGGACTAAATCATGAAGAAACAGAAAATCTGAAAAGACCAGTTACTAGTAAGTAGATTGAATCAATAATCAAAAACCTCCCAACAAAGAAAAGTCCAGGACCAGATGACTTTATTGGCAAATTCTACCAAAGATTTAAAGAAGAATTAATAGAAATCTTTCTCAAACTCTTCCAAAAAGCAGAAGAAGAGGGAGCACTTCTAAGCTGTTTTATGAGGCCAGCATTACCCTGATACCAAAACCAGATAAGGACACTACAAGAAAGGAAAACTACAGGCCAATATTTTTGATGAACATATATACAAAAATCCTCAGTAAAGTGATTTCAATAGTACAGTAAAAGGATCATATACCATGATAAAGTGGGATTTATTCCAGGGATGCAAGGAGAATTCAACACCTGCATATCAATCAACATGATGTACCAAATTAGCAAAACAAAGTTTAAAAATCACATGATCATCTCAATAGATGCAGGAAAAGCATTTGACAAAATTCAACATCTTTTCATGATAAAAATTCTCAACAAACTGGGTTCAGAGGGAACATACTACGACAGAATAAAAGTTGTGTTGACAAGCCCCCAGCTAACGGCATACCAATAGTGAAAAGCTAAAAGCTTTTTGCTAAGATCAGGAACAAGACAAAAACGTCCACTTTTGCCACTTTATTCAACATAGTACTAGAAGTCATAGTCAGAGCAGTTAGGCAAGAAAAAGAAATTAAAAGGATCCAAATTGGAAATGAAAATGTAAAGCTGTCACTAATTGCAGATGACATGATATGATATAGAGAAAACCCTAAAAGTTCTACCAAAAATACTGTTAGAACTAATAAAGAAATTCAGTGACTTTGCAGAATATGAAATCGATATACAAAAATCAGTTGTGTTTCTAGATACTAACAAGAAAAGTCATCAGAAAGAGAAGTAAAGTATACCATTCACAATAGCATCAAAAACAATAAAATAAGAATGAATTTAACCAAGGAGATGAAAGATCTGTACACTGAAAACTATAACACATTGATGAAAGAAATTGAAGACACAAATAAATGGAAAGATATTCTGTGCTCATGGATTGGAAGAATTAATATTGTTAAAATGTTCATACTACCCAATCTACAGATTCAGTGCAATCTTTATCAAAATTCCAATGACATTTTCCACAGAAATAGAAAAAACAATCTAAAATTCCCATGGAACCACAAAAGACCCCTAACAGCCAAAGCAATCTTGAGAAAGAAAGAACAAAGAACAGAGCTGGAGTCATGCTTCCTGACTTCAAAATATATAACAAAGCTATAGTAATCAAAACAGTAAAAAAAACAGACAACGAATAAATGCAACAGAATAGAGAGCCAGAAATAAACCCATTCATATATGATCAATTAACTTTTGACAAAGGAGCCAACAAAGTACAATGGGGAAAGGATATTCTCTTCAATAAATGGTGTTAGGAAACTGGATAGCCATGTGCAAAGGATTGAAACTGGATCCCCGTCTTACACCACACACAGAAACCCCCTTAAAATGGATTAAAGACTTGAATACAAGACCTAAAACTGTAAAACTCCTAGAAGAAAACACAGGGAATAACCTCCTTGACATTGGTCTTGACAATGATTTTTTTGGATTTGACACCAAAAGCAAAAGCAACAAAAGCAAAAATAAACAAGTAGGACTACATGAAACTAAAAAGCTTCTGCTCAGCAAAGGAAACTATCAACAAAATGAAAAGGCAATCTATTGAATGGGAGTAAATATTTGCAAACCACATATCCAAAATATACAAGGAGTTCATACACCTCAATAGCAATAAAACAAATAACCCAACTAAAAACTGGGCAAACACTTAAAGGGACGTTTTTCCAAGGAAGATATACAAATGGCCAACAGTTACACAAAAACATCCTCGGCATCACTAATCATCAAGGAAATGCAAATCAAAACTACAATGAGATATCACTTCACATCTGTTAGGATGGCTAATATCAAAAAGGCAAGAGATAAATCCTGACAAGAATGTGGAGAAAAGGGAGCCCTTTGTACACTGTTGGTGGGAATGTAAACTGATATAGCCACCATGGAAAACAGTGTGGAGGTTCCTCAAAACGTTAAAAATAGAACTACCATATGATCCAGCAATCTCACTTCTGGGTATACATCCAAAAGAAACAAAACCGTATCTCAAAGAAACATTTGTACTCCATGTTCATAGCAGCATTATTCACAATAGCCAAGATATGGAAACATTCTAAGTGTTCATCAATGAATGAATTGAACAAGATCTATATATACACACGCACATATACACAAAGAAATATTATTCAGCCTAAGGAAATCCTGCCATTCTCAACAACATGGATGAAACTGGAGGGCACTGATAAGTGAAATAAACCAGACAGAGAAAGACAAATACTTCATGGTATCACTTATATTTGGAACCTAAAAAAAAAGTTGAACTCATAGAAACAGAGAGAAGAAAACTGGATTGCTGATTGGGGGAAATAGGGAGAAGTTGGTAAAAGGGTACAAACTTTCAGCTATAAGATGAATAAGGTTTGAAGATCTAATGTATAACATGCTGACTCGTTGACAATACTGTATTATATCATTGAAATTAACTAAGAAGGCAGAATTTAGATAATCTCACACAAAAAAAGATAAATACTTGAGGTGATGGGCCCGTTAATTAGCTAGATGGAGAGAATCTTTTCACAATGTATATACATATCAAATCATCACATTGTACACTTTATCTTACAACTTTGTCAATTATACCTCAATAAAGCTAAAAAAAATTTTCTCGTAAAAATACAGTTTTATCTTTAATTTACCTAAATAGTATTGCATAACAGACCTTATTCTCTTTACCTTTTCATTCTACATCTCATTTTTAAGGTTTACCCATGTTGCTGTGTGTACCTCTTGCTCCTAACTGCTGCGGCATAGCACCTAGACAGCATCCACCACAGAAGTGCTCCGACTCCTCACAACCACAAGTTAGCCATGTCCTCATGGGGACTTCCATGAGGACATTTCTGGGACATATCCTCAGGAAGGGGATTGCTGGGTTATGGGGCAGAGGCAGACTTGACTTTCCCTGAGAACTGCCAGATAGCTTCACACAATGCCTTTACCAGTTCACAGTTCTGCCAGTCGTGAATAAGGGCCCTGCTTCCCCACATCTTTGCTAACCCCAGTGTCATCCAATTTACACTGACAATTAGCAAAAATTTTTAGAAGTGGTTGTTTTAATTTACACATCTCTGACTATTAGTGAGTTGGAGTCATCTCATCTATTTATAGAACATTTGAGTTTCTTTGATTTTTTTTGCCCATTCACTATTATGGTTCCTGTCTTTTCCTGTTGAAAGGAGAAGTTCCTTGTATATTTTAGCTATCAACTGTTTTTTGATTCTAGACATCACGAACATCTCTTCCCAGTCTATCTTCTCCTAGTTAACTCTGTCAGTGGTGCCCTTCCTTGAACAAAAATCCTTAGTGTTGATGTAATCAAATATATCAATTGCCTAATGGTATGTATTTCACCAACCTAATCTGTTTTCAAGTTAAAGACATATAGTTTTTTTTATTAGATTGGGGAAACCTAGCCTAATTATTTCCTTAACAACTAAGAGGGTTCTGATTCCACATCCTCTCATAACTCAGGATTAAAGTGAGGTAAATGAGTGAATGGATGAGGGAACCAAGTTAAAACAGAGAGTCCTTGATTTGAATGAATCTTGGGGAAGAAGGGGTTGCTATTTATTCAGTGGGACAAATAAGTCCTATTCCTAAAAATGACCTCACTGTACTAATGGTAACTCTCAAGCTCACATATCAGAGGATGATGTGAAAGTCTCAAGACAGACTCAGGCACTTGGCCATTAGAGGGATCCAGGACATTTCCAGTGTGATCAACCCCAAAGAACCAATACTGCAACATGGCAGCAAGCCCCAAATTGTGTTATCAGTACCACCTGACAAACCACCTATTCTGGCCCGATGACTTATCTCAACAACTTTCAACCTTTTTTTATACCTTATTATACACAATGAAGGGCATTCATATACAAGATACACTCTCATATATGCACTTTCCAGGTAACTGGCTGTTAATGCACATCTTTCTCTCCCACTCAAGAAAGCATATCAGGAGACAAGTAAATGCGAATGATATTCAAAAGATGATCCGCAGTGTTGGTTCTTTAACTGTTAGTAGAGAAAAAATTTCTTATGATTCATCTTGAAATTAGCATGACACTAGATTACCAAAACTAGTTATGAAAGTACTCATTGAAACTAGTAAAACTAGTTGAAAACTGTTGGCATAGTTCACATCCACTGAGCCTACCAGCTGTCAGCTATCTTCAGCTCAACCTTTCACTGATCTGTAATAGTAGCTACCATTTGTTGATCTCATACTATGGGCCAGACAGTTACATAAAATATTGCCTATCCCCATAAAAACTCTAAAAGATAAGTATTGTTATTCTTATTTTACAGATAAGAAACGAGTCTCAGAAAGATTGTTATTTGCCTAAGGTGACACAGTGAGCGATAAAGCCAAGATTTATATTTAGGACTGTCTTGTTTCAGAATCCAGGATGCCAGCCTTCTCTCTTCAAAGTTGAATCATCCTCAGCAATAAAGGGCAGATGAATGAGGTGTCTCAGTCAAGGCCAGCCCCCTCACACATGCTAAACATATGCTGACTTGAGAGAAGCCCCCACTCTCAAACTAAGTCACTCAGAAATTCCAAGTATTCATTTTCAGAAAGTCCCTGATAAAATGGAACAATGTCACATGGGAAGGGTGACACATTAACTCCTTACTATCCACCATCACATCAGCATAGACTCAGTTCACCAGTTAAGGTCATTCTCACAAAACTCTCTGAAGAAATGGAAGAAGTTTTCAAAGGAAGGGGCGGAGGTGGTGGGGGAGAGGAAACACTTCGTCTAGAATTTGGAGCATGGCTAAGACCACAGAGACAGGCAAGAAATGAGAAAACCTTCTGCTGTCTACAGGAGGTTGGAAGAGGGAAGAAGAAGAAACTACCATTTATGGAGCTCTTACCATGTTCCAAGGTGCATCGAACATTCTAGTGTCTTTTCTAACTTTACAAAAGCCATCATCTCCATTTTTCTAAAAGAGGAAGATCTGTGAGGCTGAGTATTTTTTCTAAGCTCACACTGCTAGAAAATAAGCAAGGCAAGAATTTGAACCCAAGCTTTCTGATGTCCACAGCATATCTTCTTCCACTGCAACCACCTTCTTCAACATTCAGTGAGGATAGACTATCCTTGAGTCCCAGGGTGCCCTCCCCTGAGCATGAGGTTGACCAGATCTCTGGGTTCCAGAGTTCTGAAAAAGCATTTTGTTTCTCCATTGGACATAACATGAAGCCCAAAAAGGTCTCTAAATATTCTTGTCATGTTTGAGGGTAGAGATTAATTGGAAAAGTGAATACTTGTAGGAAACTAATTGGTATTCCCTTGACAAAATGCAATGGATTTAAGTATTGGCCAGTGTTACCTCATATCTGGTATTGAAGCATTAATGTGACTGCAGAGGTGACACTGCTGCTGAGTCTGGTGTCTGCAGCCAGAGGGGATACGGTTTGATTTCTCCTCATCCATATCTCCTGAGACCATCTAGTGAAAAGTCGAAGTGCAGGATGTGCCTGGGCTTCTCCAGAACATCAAAGCCTTGAGGGATTGATAACAAGTGTGGTCTTTTCCTTCCTCTCTCCTAAGCCTTCCCTTCATCTCTGGTTCCAGCAGCTCCAGTGAGAGATATGAAAGGACACCTACAAGGATCTGGGCCAAGCCAGGGAGAAAGACTCTCAGAGCATTAGGTTTGACAGAAAGTCTTCCAAAGACTGACTGATCTTAGCATGATAAGCTCAAGGCTGTCCATATCCTGACCACCCCACCCCACTCTCCTACCCCAAGAGCCTTTGTCTGAGTCAGGGCTTCTCCAGAGTGTGCTCCTGGACCACCACTTGCATCAAAAGCTACTCAATCTGCTTCTCTAGGGTTGTGGTTGGGATTCGCATTTTAGCAGCCTCCTCCATGACCCTTAAGGAGCAAAAAAAGTTTGAGTACCACTGGGCTAAGGATTGGGACTGAGCAGCGACAGAAGAGCAGTGGCCTCAAGTGAGAAGATTCCCCTTAAAATCGTATACAATTGATTCTCATTATTCATGGTAGTTATGTTCTATAAAGTTACTGTGAGCACCGAACTAGCAAACACTAAACCATTGCTCTTACAAATACAGCTTCTGGTCACATTTTTATCAACCAATAAATATATAATCCTGTTTTATGTGTGCTTCTGTTTAAAGACATCTAAGTTAATTATATATTGTTGGTACATTAACATTGAACTCACAGCCAACAGCACTATAATTCATGCCTGAACGAAGCTCATCTCACACATATATCTTCCCCCTAAGACAAAGCACAGCCTTCTTGCACTTGGGAACACTACACAGCATTTCAGTACTATGCTTGGGGGCCATTTTAAACTGTGAATTCATCAGCAAAAAGCACAAAAATGCCAAAAATATGACACTAAACAAACTGTGAAAAGGACACTTTCCTACAGCGTGAGAGCTGAAACAACAAGACTGAGCATTGCCCTGTTCCACCTCAGCCAGGAACATGCATACTGAATAACTCAAATTTTTCACAGCCCATGGCATGTCCACAAAGTACCACAAAAGCGCCACAAATACTGATTTTGAGGTTACAAATAAATTTGGGGCAAATTTGCAAATACAGAATCCACAAATAATAAGAATCAACTGTATTATATACATGTCTGTATATTTAAAATTTACAAAATACATTTCACGTGCATTATCTCATTTTACCCTACAGTGATAACTCTGGAACTTAAATAGAGCATATGCTCTTTCAATTCCCAGCATTTGGGTGAGAGACTGGGAGCCCATGAAGCTGGGACACAAACCAAGGTCTTTTGGCTCCAAGGCCCTTGCTTTTTCCACTAAACAGTAGGAGGAAAATAACTCTGCTAAGGCTGTGTCAGATGCCAGAACTGTTCAGCCTAGTGGAGAAGTCTCAGTGAAATAGCGTATAGTGGGAAGCTAATATAATACTCTTACACCAGAAAAAGTTAGGGAGAGCCAGCGTAAGCTCAGCCTCAAGCACAGACCGGGGCTTAATAACTATTTACACAAACTGGGCAAGTGTGCTGTCATGCGCACTGAGGTTTGCCTTGATATATTTCAGTCAGAAGACAAACACTGATAGGGGCCCACTGGGTGCACTTTATTAGGCAATGAGGCAGAGAAGAATGAAGAAGCAGTTCCTGATCTAAAGATTAGAGAGAGTGGGAAAAAATATGATATAAAATAGGTAATCCAGTAAATAGAGCCATTAAAGCTTGATTTGAGGGAGAAGATAGGCGGAAAAGGTAGATTTCAATATGCTATTTGAAAAAGAGGGAGAGACTTATGAAAAATAGGAGGAAGATTATTCTGCATATTTAGGACAACTTGGGCCAGAGTTCCAAGGCACTGACCATCCTGAAGTCTCATCCTACCGCTGTCATTTTCTAGCCATGAGACCTGCAGAAGTTAATTTAATCTTTCTTAGATTCAGTTTACTGATCAGGAAAAGGGGGATTCAGTTCAAATCAGGTCAACATACTTTATTTAGCAGAATTCAGCAGTGTGAAGACCTGGAGACTCAAAAGCTTCAGTGATGTATTTGATACAGTTTATACGTTACAGGAATAAAAGTAATTTGTAAGGGAAGGCATATAACAAGTAGACCATTTCAATCCTAAACTGCTAAATGTTAGGCTGTGGATGGGCACACTCAGGGAGCATGATCTTGGAGTAGAATGGTGGGCAGAGAAACTGTCTGGAGTAACCGGCCCCAGAATCATAAAACACAGGAGAAATTAGACTGGCAACAAAAGGGGCGGGCAGGTGACACCCAGCAAGGCAAGAGCCGAAGCTCAGAGGTGTGAGACACTGTTGTGGGTTCTGGGGACTCTGCTTAGTTCAGTACTACTGAGTCATGTGTGAGGAGAGGAGTGTGAGGAGAAAAGGGCTGGAAACATGGAAAACAGCAAGATCCTATGAGCATGAGAATCCGCTGAAAGGTTTTAAGCAAGGGAGTAATGCGGACAGAATTATTCTTCCGGAAAGATTCCTCTGACAGCGATGAGGAAGAAATTGGGGTGGACAAGTCTGGAGGTAGAACAACCAGTCTGGTTGTAATAATCCAGGTAGATGCCTCATGGGTTTGTCAGGGGAGCCAATGGAATAACGCATGTGAAAGTACATTGTAAATTGAGAAGCAAATGTAAAACAGTAGTTTCCGCATGAAAACAGAGAATGTTCAGGGCAAAACAAAGTGGAAAGATAGGAAAACAAAAATGCAAGTGTTACTATAAGGAGGAATGTGTTATGAAGAAATGATACACCACAGGGAACCCAAATTCTTAGTTGGAGAGCTTTGACGGTGGCAAGAAGGAGTTGACACTTGAGCTGAAGTAGATGCTCAGTAGATGCTCCGGGGGGTTGAGGAGGAGTGCCAGGGTGCAGGTGAGGGGCAGTTCCAGGCACTGCAGAGTCAGGAAAAGGTTGGAAGGCGGCAACAAATTCTAGCAATCCAGATATGACTTGCTAGATTTCTACTAGGATGAGAAATTCATTAATTATTTAAAGTCCTGAACTCTAACAATTGTGTCCTCCATGATAAGGAAAAAAAAAAAAAGCTAGAGACTTGAAGAAAATTGAGCAAGCTTAAAACTGGAACGGACTCCAGAGAGGCAGTATAGTAGGGTGGATAGACGTACAAGATCCGGAGCCCAGCGCTCTAGAACTGAATCTTGGCTCTACCACCTCTAGCTTCATGGGAAAGTTACCTAAACTTTCTATGCCTCAGTTTCTTCATCTCTAAAACAGGAATCATAATAATAACATTTCCCACTTCTCAGAGCCGTCATGAGGATTAAATTAGTTAATAAATATAAAATGCTTAAACTAGTGCCTGATGTATATTAAGTGCTCAATAAATGTTAGAACCTATTAATTCTACCTTCCACTTTAGAAATGGGAGCTCTGAGAGGTCTAGAGAAATTGACTTAGCCAGCATTCTAGAACTTTTTATAGCCTTCATTGACCTGCACATTAATAGGAAAATCATGATAACTTTTATGTCTGGGAAACCTAGACATGAGCAGCATTAGCTTCTGTACTGGGATTAAAAAGGATCCAAGAAAGAGGAGAACTGATTTTAATTGACAAGACAAGAGATCAGCAAAATAAAAGGTCAAATGGTGACCTCACCTCTGCTTGGAAGGCAGGCCTCAATGGTGTCTAGACCCTGTAAAGCACTCCCAAAAAAGAGGGGTGACAGGTGGGCATTGCTCACCACCTAAATGTTGACGAGGAAGGAGCAGAGTTGAGGGAGGACGAGTGGCAGATGGGGAGGTGTGGAGAGTTACCTTAGGAAAGGAAAACAAGAAACCACCTATGAGCTCTGCTGCCTTCTGGAGTCTAAGCTGGAGCAGCTGGCTCATTTCAAGCGTGTCCTCCTCTTTCCCTCTCCTCTCTCCAGCGCTGTTTCGGCAATGCATTCTATCTTCTAGCAGATGGCTGCAGCTGCGATGGCGGCTTCTGTTGCTGCTCTTTCACCTCCTAGCTTTGGCAGGACCAGTTGGCAAGACGAACCTGCAAGGTCTGTCAGCACCCAGTAGTATCACTATCTGTCAAACTTGTGAAAAAAAAGAAAAATAGTCCCAAGGCAGAGGAAGTGCTGGTGTCACTGGCTGCAATCCCTGGGGCCTGCTTGATTCAAGATTCTGCTTCACACTGGCTTCTCTCATGGGATCAGAGGCTGGGAAGGAGGAGCTCAGACGTGCTCATTTCACCCATTACTCATCCTTAGGAATGAGAGCCTTTCTGATTGGCAGATAAAGAAGCTCAACTACAAGGAGCAATAAGTCTTAGAGACGGGAGCTACACTGAAAAACCGGAGAAGCAATTTGAAGAAACAAAGATGACATACTAATCCCTACCTTCCCCAGCCTCACTCTGCAGGCTGAACCCCAGCCTGGCCTGAGTCAATCCTCCCTAGGTTTGGAGGTACATTCAGAGTCCCGTCCACCTCGGTGAGTGGAGTCTCTGTGAGCCTGGCCAGCCACTGGCTGTCTCGGGCTGTAGCCTTCTGCTGGGTTTGCCTAGTCTTGGCAACAGATAGTTGCTGTGATTTTCTGTTTTGCACTCCCATGCCCTGTAGAAGCAAGATTTGTCCCCCGAACCCCAGACTATTTGGCCTGAGCTCTAAGTTGCTGTCCAGCACTTGTCAGATTCTTTCTCTACAGTCTGTCATCAAAACCAGAGACCAACTAGAATGAGGATGTACCCATCGTCTTGATGATGACTATCATCCCTGCCTAGAGGCTTTTACTGCCATGCACACATCAAATGTCAGATATATTGGATACTGAATCAAGCTTGAATTGAGCCCAATTTTACCATGCCCTCTGAGAATCTGTGATTCAAAAGGTCTATAGCCCCTGCTCTTAACCTGCATCTTCCCCACCATTTCATTGCCTCCACCAAATTACAACAGGAGGGATCTGTGAGCCATAAGTCACTCTCAGCCCTTGTTGGAAATTGGAAGAGATACAGCAGTCAAGGGTTAGAGACCAAGGCTGAGCAAGAGGCCAGTATTTTCCAAGCAACCGAGTACCTGTATCAACTGACAATCCACAGGAGAAATGATGTGATACATTTTGAAGAAAATTGCTTTGATAAAAACGTATATAGAAAATAGAAGAAGACACCATATTTAATTTAAATTACTCAAACATTCATTAAGTGTCAAACTGGGTCATTATTCTAGGTGTTAGGCCCCACAAGGACCGTAGAGCAGGGTGCCCAGGAAGAGAGAAGGAGACCTAGGAAGGAGGTTGGGGGAAAGCTAACAGAAATTAAGCTAAACTCAAAGACAGAAGATATAGCTTCTTCTTATCAGAGGGGAGCAGAATCAGACAACACATCTAAAGAACAAGAGTCAACTACAGTCTAATTCTGAACAGATAACAAGATCGAAGAGGAGTACTTCTGTTCAAAGTAGCAACATGAGCACATATATCTGTCCCCTCTCTCCAAAGGTTCTGTTGAAATGACAAAAAGAAACATATTTTTAAAGGACAAAACCATTATAGTGTCAGAAAACAATAAAGAATGCAAACAATAGATTAAAAACATGGACAAATTTACAGTGTCTGGAAATCCCTGGGATTAGATAGACAGAAAAGCCATAGCAGAGAAAACATCTGTTCAACACACCAAAGGGGAGTACAGTTCTTCTCAAGGGGAGCCTTAGAGAAGCCTCAAAATTGAAGCCACTAAATAGGATGAGTCAGAGAGGCCAATGGGGCCAGCCATCAGGGTAATTGCATTAGGAACTACATTTGGAACAGCTGGGCCTATTAGGCCCCTCCCCATCACCTGCACATAAAGAACATCTGGCAGAACAGCTTTTGCCTCCAGGCTCAAGCTCTGATAACAGTTCTTAAAAGAAAAAGGGTGCTCTCCCTGTGAAGACACCCTAGTTTGGGTTTGGAGCCCTAAAAGAGAGGAGCGCTATATCCATTCTTACTTTAAAAAAGAGTTTAGGGCCCCTGCATTAACAGTGGCCTCAGAGAAGGATAATTATAATAATGAAGAGGAGGAGGAGGAGGAGACGAAAGCAAAGAGAAAGAGACTAAAGGCCAATATCTACTGAGCTGTCTGTGCTGAGCCCTGTTCCAAGCATATTTAGTGTATTGACTCACTTGATCCTCACAACACTATGAGGCAGTTACGATTACCATTTCCATTGCAGAAATGAGGAAACTGAGCCACAAAAAGGTAAGCAGCTTTCCAAGATCACAAAGTGAGAAAATGAAGAAGCTAGGATACAAACCAAGGGACTCTAATTCTAGAGCAACAATATCCATTATTCCCAGGGAATCCTCCCCCACTCCCTCTTCTAAAAATGTAGATGTGTACAGATAGTGTGTCAGGCTTATTTTATTCAACGTTATATTTAAAAGCTTCACGTTGTTACAAGTAGATGTAGTTTATTCATTTTCATGACTATATAACATCCCATTGTATGAATATAGCACAACTCATTAACCATTCTACATGTGGTCGTTTGCACAATGCTGCTAGGGACATTCTTGAACACCTCTCTTAAGGCACATGCACATTTTAGCTGTGCATGTATCTAGGAGAGGAAATGCTGAGTCATGAGTATGTGTATTTTCAGCTTTAATAGATAATGTCAAACAATTTTCCAATCCACACTTCCAACAATTACCCAATTCCTTCATCTTCTCCCCAACACTTGGTTTTAGCAGTCTTTTTCATTGTAGCATTACAAGTTTTTATTTCAATTTGTATTTATAATTTTAATGAGATTGAACCCATTTTTCCATTGGGTTAGGTTGTCTTTCTTTTTCTTGTAGATTTTTAAGATTTGCATACACATACACAACACACTTTCTGAAGAGGAGCCCTTTGTCAGTTGTATGTGTGGCAAATAACTGCTCCTGATCTGTAATTTGCCTTTTCGTTCTCTTAATGATGTCTTCTGTTAGAGTTCTCAATTTTAATTTAATCAAAATATTTCCTCTGATAATTTAGAAATGTCTAGCAAATTACATATGCATTTACCCTTTGACTCAATAATGCCACTACACTTGCAAAACCATGAAAAGATACACACATGGCTATACACTACAAATTAGCAGTATTTGTAATAGTAAAAGACTGGAAACAACACAAATGCCCATCAATAGGGACTATTGTAGGGACTATTAGCAGAAGAAATTATGGTGCAGCCGCACAAAGGAGTGCTATTTAGCTATAAAAAAAAAAGATTATGGAATATTTCCATATACTACTACATTGCTAAGTTAAAAAAAGGAATGTACAAATACTATATGCTACCTTTTATAAGAAAGAGAAAGAGTAATACAAATATACATGTGTATATATGTGTGTGTGTACTTATTTTTTAACAAATGGCAGGATAAACCACAAACCAATAAGAAATGATTACTTAGAGGAACAAAACTGAGTGGAAGGGTCAAGGAAGAAAGCTACACCTTGTGTTATGTATTTATCTTTGGATCCCTGTTTGATAATTATAAAAACAACTAAATAAACTATAAAAATAAAATAAAAATAGCTGTATAACCACATAGAGAGAAATTATTTCAAGTGATTTTAAAACACAGTAATCTGACTGCATACTCTTAGTGGGGGATGTATCCTAAAGACAAAAAGAACTTCGAAGAATATTAAACTATTTTAATAACATATTATTAATAATAATATTAGAACTGTTTTTCTGAAAACATTGTGTATGTGTGTCTGTATAGTAGTAGTAGTAGCAAGATAAAGCAAATAATAATAATAATAATGTTAATGTTATTAGGAACCAAGGTTTTCAGGTAAGAGAAAAAATATATAAACGTAAAATGAAAGAAGTTAAACAAAACCTTGTACTCCTAGATATTAACGGGAACTTTAATGTAGTCCCTCTTTTAAAAAAAAATCATAGAGGCAGGCCCTGTGGCTGAGTGGTTAAGTTATCACGCTCCACTTTGGCAGCCCAGGGTTAACAGGTTCAGAGCCTGGGCACAGGCCTACACGCGGCTCATCAAGCCATGCTGAGGCAGCATCCCACATAGCACAACCAGAGGGACCCACAGCTAAAATATATAGCTATGTACTGGGGGGCTTTGGGGAGAAGAAAGAAAAAGAAAAAAGAAACAATTGGCAACAGATGTTAAGCTCAGGTGTCAATCTTTAAAAGAAAATCATAGCTATTAGTTCTACCCACTGAAAAAGTATAGAAACAATCAAACTGTTCAAAATGACCTTGTCTGGCATAATAAAAATGGCTGATTGTATATGTGGGGAAGGAAATGAACAATGAGAACCTAGCAGAACCTCTAGTCCCAGAAGAAAGCCAGTTACCTATCAAAGACTACTGATACATGTCGAAAGCACTCAGGCATCACCTCGCAGGTGTCCCTCTGTCCAAAACTGGGACAATTTGGACCCCAAAATAATGATAAATGTAATATACCGAAACACATCAAAGATGTTGAAGATACATGTGTTAATAATACTTAAAATAAATCTCAGCCAATACTGGAAACTGTTAAAGAACCAATTTATTATTCTGAAAACTGGTAGGTGAAAGGATGGAATCAAGAATTAATCTTGTCTTTTCTATATGACCTTATTCATATTAACTAAGCAGTTGACAAAAGAAAGTTCTTTACAGAAAAATTCAAGCTAACAAACGAAGAAAGAAAATTAAAATATCCTCATTTTGCAACCTTTAATGAAATAATGGATCTAGACAATTTATCAAATGGATCTAGGCTGCTAAATCCATCACATTAAAATATGGTGGGGATTTTTAAATGAACGGATCAGGCTCACAACGGAACTCACCGATCAATATTAAAAATCACAAAGAATAAAGATAAGCATACATTATGTTCCTTCCGCTACGTTGCAATAAGAACACAATATCAACATTCTTTACAAAATATTGAAACTGAATCTGATTAAGCCCCTATCAAACTACTAACTTATAGGAAGTGCAAGTGCACAGAAACATGTTAAATTACACTACAGGGGTGCAAAAGTCAGAAGGTAGGGAGCGCTACAGGACAAAGAACTCAATTACTTTTACAAATAATTTGCAAAGAAAAAGTTAAGAGAGATCTACAGATTAAAAGAGACTTAAAAACAACACGCTCAGGAGGGCCGGGGCCCCCCACGTGAAGACAGGCTACCTGGACCCCTTGTCTGGTGGCTCAGCTACTCCCCGCCCCGCTCAATCACCTAAGGATGCAGACCTGATGAATCATGAAGTCATCCTGCCTCCAGCACTAATGGAAAGATGCTCTGTCAGCCCAATGAGAGGGGGCACTGGCTCACTTGCGCTCTCGTCAACTGATGAAGAGGAAATCTTCCTGCATTTGGTTTTCAGGAGTTGAAAAAATGCAAAATGAAAGGATAAGGTAAAAGAGACTTAAAAATATAGCAACAAATGTTGGAACCTGATTCTAACTAAACTGTGAAAAAATTAAGAGACAGGAAAATTTTAACACTGCTCGGATATTTGAATATTCGAAGGAATTGTAGTAAACTTTAGGCACGGTAAGGGTATTACAGCTACGTTTTTTAATGATCTCTTATCCCTTGCTTAGAAATAGTTATTGAAATATATATGGATGAAATGACATGATGTCTAAGATTTGCTTCAAAAGATCACCATGGATGGATGATGGTGCAGCTGTGTGTAGATGAAACAAAACTGGTTATATGCTAATAATTGTTGAAACTAATATCTACATGCAGGGGATTAATATGCCAGTCTCTGCTTTTGTGTATGTCTGAAAATGTGTATTTTACAGAAGGAAAATTTTTTATGGTTAGAACTTTTGTATCCTATGTAAAAAATATTTCCCTACCTAAAGGTCATGAAAATATTCTCCGATATTATCTTTTAGAAGCATCGTTTATGCCTTTCAAACCTGGAATTAAATTTTGTCTATGAGTGAGACAGAGCTAAAATTTTACTTTATTCACTAACTGGTTGATACTCAATTGACCTAGCAGCAATTATTTAAAGGATTAATCTTTCTTCATTGTTTTTGCAATGCCACCTTTGTTATAAATCAAGTGGCTATATAAGCATGGTTGTGTTTTGGGACTGTCTTGCTTCATTGTTCCATTTGTCTTATTGTGTCAATATTACATTCTCTTAGTTTCTGGAGGTTTTTCCTAAATCTTGATATCTGGCAAAGAAAATCTCTCACCTGATTCTTCAAGAATGCCATGGTTTTTCTTGCTCTTCTGCAATTTCATATAAACTTTAGAATCACCTTTTCAATTCCCATTCAAAACTCTACTTTGATTTTTATTAGGTTATCATTATTATTTCCTTACTTCTACTTACTTTGGGTTTAATTTTATATTCTTTTTCTAACTTCTTGACATGGGGTTTCCTAATTTTTAAGGTGATTAAATAATTAAAGACTATTTGAATGGTTATTTATTAAGTATTTAGATTAAATATATAGATTAAATATAAATAAATAGATTAAATAATAGGTTATTTAATCTATTAATTGACATTTAATCATTTTAATTATTTAATCTTTTCTGTTTTCTTAGTAGTTACAGCATTTTATTATTTTTTAGTGATTATTGTAAATATTAAAACACGCTACTTTATCAAAGCATAATATTTAATGTTAACTGGCACTTTCTTCTCTTCCTGGACAGTCAAGGATATTAAAAAAATTTCCCTACCTTTCTCAACTTACATACTATAGTTTTTGAGCTTTTTAATTCTGTTTATTTTCAACTCACAGAACTTTATTATTGTGTTACCTCAATACTCACCATTTGTTCTCTTTAATCCTTCTTGCATCTCTTAAATCTAAAATCCTAAGGAATTATTTTATTATTTCATTTAGTGAGAGACTGGAATTGATGAATTCTCTTAGTTTTTCTTTATCTAGAAAATTTTTCACTCTTATTCTTGAATGATATTTTTGCTGAGTATAGATATCTTGAATGACAGTAGTTTTCTTTCATAACTTTGAAGATGTTTCCATTGTCTTCTGGTTTCCATTTTTCTGTTGAAAAGCCAAGCCTCAGTCTAAGCTAAGTTTCAGTTGGTCCTTTGAAGGAAATGGTCCATTTTTCTCTGAATGTTATTGACTATTCCTCTTTGTCTTTTGTATTCCCTATTCCCATGTTGTGTTAGAGAAAGATTTCTTTAAATTTTTCTTCCTTCGACTTTTATAGGGCTTCATGAATCTGTGACTAGATGCTGTTCATCAGTTTGGGAAGATTATAGATCATTAGCTTTTAAAATATTGCTTCTGCTTCATTCTCTCTCTCCTTCTTTCTGGGATTCCAATAAGGTTAGACTTTCTGGCTGTACTCTCTGTTTTTTACCTTTTCTTCTATATTTTCCATCCTTTTGTTTTGTTTGTATTTATACTGACATCTTACAATTTTTGATTATTTTTTTCAGCTACATTCAATCTGCTACTAAACCCATCTACTGAGTTCTTAACTTCAATTACTGTAATTTTCAGCTCTGGAATTTCTGCTTGGCTCTTTTTTCCAATCTGCCATTCCTTTTTTATACTTTCTAGATTTTGACATTTTTAATCTTGTCTTCTATCTCTTTGAATATAGTAAGCATGTTTATTTTAATATCTGTTGTGTATGTTAACTCAAGTACCTAGAACCCCTGTGAGTATGTTTCTATTGTTGATTTTTTCTGCTGGGTTATATTCACATTGTCTCATCTCACGTTTCTAGCCATTTTTGGTTATGTGCTGTACATTACACCTTTTAAAAAACAGAAATAATTAAGGATTAGAATAATATTTTCTTTTCCCAAATAGGATTTCCACTTGTTTCTAGCAGGTTCATTCATGAAATGAATGGATCTGGGAAGCAGTCCTTGTGAAAATCTGTTTATTTCTAGTTCACCCTTACTTGGAGATTTTAGCCTTTCAACATTTAATCCAAAGCGAGAGGGATTCACTAGGCCCCTATGCCTTGGCAGTCTTGGCTCTCCAATGTCGTCCCGCCAGCCTCCCAGGCTTCCAAAAGCTCTAGTCAGCTTTTCAGCCTATTAGCGGCTTCTCAGGAATTAGTAAACGCATCTAGGGGTAAAAAGAGGTTCAAATAGGTTTGACTTTTTCCAGATCTTTGCCCAGGAATTCTTTACTGCCTTTTAGTTCACACATTTCTTAAAGTAGTTTTTTTTCCAGGTTTTCTAATTATCCTCAGTGAGAAATTTGGTTCAATGTGCTGACTTTACAAGGATAGAGCTTTTCAAATTAGTTTTTAAGTTTTGTATTTTAACTATGAATGCTGGACCATAGCAAGAAAAGAGAAAATATAGTTTAACACTTATGATTACTATCCCCCAAATTTAAACATTGTTAAGATAGGGGATTATCACAAAGTCAGGGGAACACGTGACAGTTATGTGCTAGCAATCTCATGTCAGGAATGTATAATGAGAGATGATGGTGCTGTCTCTGGAGAAACAATGCTCTGAACAAAAAGGGATAAACACTTAAGGTTCTTTGGAGGATTGATCGACAACCTACAGTTCTGAAACCAGCAAGAAAGAAAACAACACATTGCTGTTCCTATGAAGCCACCATTAATGATCTCTTTTCACCAGAAAGTGGCTTTTAAAACAAACATTTTAAGTGATACCTTGAGATTATTGGAGAAAAATCGGGAACATAATTTTATAGCCACTCCCTGTAACTTTTAT
This sequence comes from Equus asinus, assembly GCF_041296235.1. Lineage (NCBI taxonomy): Eukaryota > Metazoa > Chordata > Mammalia > Perissodactyla > Equidae > Equus > Equus asinus. The sequence continues at coordinate 54,156,281 of NC_091809.1, forward strand.
ATCATCTCTTCCTTGAACTTATTCCATAATATTAGAGAATCTTTGATATGGGAGGGGGGTGGTCAGACACACACACGAAAAAATCCACATTTTACAATATAACTTAAAACAAAAAGGAAGTATCCAACTATTGGAAAACAAGAGAGTATATTAATTACAATTGGTATTATAGACTTTTTTTTTTGGTGAGGAAGATTTGTCCTGAGCTAACATCTGTGCCAATCTTCCTCTATTTTGTATATGGGTCACTGCCACAGCATGGCCGCTGACAAGTGGTGTAGGTCTGCATATGGGAACTGAACCCAGACCACCAAAGAGGAGTGTGCCAAACTTAACCACTAGGCTACTGGGCCAGCCCAGTATTATAGATTTTTAAAAATATACTCTTAGAACTGATAAGAGTGTTTAGAAAAGTGTCAAGATATAGAATGAATATATAATTTTTAAGATTTCATGAATACCATGAATAATTAGTTAAAACAAAAATGTCCAGTCTTAATTGCAACTAAAAAGATAAAATACATGGGAATAAGCCCAAGAAGAAATGTGAAAACATATATTGCTGGGGATATTATTTTTAAGTCTGGCCCTGGATTAGGGACAGAACTGTCTATTTGGAAAAACATCTTGTTGAGTACTGGAGAAAAAGGGAAACCATGAGGACTAGGAGAGTTAAGAAAAAGAAGCAAAAAAGATACCTGAACTGTTCTGCATAATAAATAAAGAGGCGTTTAGGGATGGGAAATGGCTAATGAACAAGGCAGGAGAGCCTAAGAGTTTTTAATAACCTGGGTGTTTAAGGTTCAATTTTATGCCCCCCTCAATCTTTTAGCCAAATCTCCTGAATCTACAAATGCCTTTTGAGAGTAGATTGTGTATGAGTGAGCACATGAATTTGTGTGTGAGAGTGTGTAAGTGTGTGTGTGTGCGCCTGTGTGCACGCATACGTGTGTGTAAATCAGGGAATGAGACAAAATTCCACACCCAGGTCAATGGGTATAGAATGAGGGCAATCAAGATAAGACGGCGAATGATCCACAGACTGAACTTATTCAATCAGCTTAGACGTGAGCTCAGAGCCAGAAGTGAGCATAAAAACAATGACACCATAAAATATTTTAGGGAGGACATTGAACTTCCATAAGCTATAGAACTGGAATCTCAGTGACAACTTATTTAGGTTTTCAAGGAAAAGGGAGACACTAAGTAAGGTCAAGGTTATATTTACACAAGGAAAAAACTCTACCAAACTACTGAGAGATATAAAAGAGGCCTGAAAACCTAGACAAGCCAGGTTCCTGGATGAAAAAACAAACTACTAAGGAGTGTCAATTCTTTCCAAGTTAATTTGAAGATTTGATGTGTTCCCAATCAATATCCCAACTGCGCTTGTAAATATTTTGACAAAATGATTGCAAAGTTCATCTGGAATAGCTAAGAAAAAAACTGAAGAAAAGTGATGGCCTCAATAGATGTTAAAACACTGTAAACCTAGTCAGCATGGCACTGGTACGGAAATAGATGGGCAAATCTATGAAGCAATATGCAACCAGGAAACAGGAGCCAGTACATACAGGAAATTAATGTACAATCACAAACCAGGGAGAAAGGAAAGAGGCACCCATTGAACAGTGCTGGGACCATTTTTTAGCTATTTGGGAAATAATCTGCTCAATTCTCATGCAATGTTATCCAAATAAATTCCAGATGGGTTAAGAAGTTAGATACCAAAATGAAGCCATAAAAAAACAGAAGGAAATGTAGGTTGAATATTTGTCTGTTCTTTAAGTAGGAAAGGACATTCTAGCTTAAAAGAAATCTAAAAATATCTTAAAATATAGACATATTTGACAGCATAAAAAATACTAAATGTCTGTATTTTAGATAAACCTATTTGGAAAGTAATCAAGAAATTATACATAAGTATTTACATTAAATATAATGAAGTGTTAATATATCTAAAATCCATATAATTCAATAGGAAAATATTAACCTTGCCCCATCTGCTCCCCCACCTCATAATAGAAAGAAGATAAAAGATATGAACATATAGATCTCAAGAGAAAATGCTAATAAAAATCTGAAAGACATTTAAATACATTATTAAGACCACAAATGTGAAACTTTTAATAAAGTGGCATTTTTCCCTACCAAAAGAAGTAATACAATATTTTTTAACTGAGAATATCTTCAACGAGGCCACTGTGAAATAGCCACCAAATACACGGTGTGGGGAATGTAAGCAAGTTCAACATTTTCAGAAAATAATTTTGTATTGCATTGTGTAGACGGAGCTTTAAGATATAACAATTTTTAACCAACTAAATCTCACATTCACAGAATTTATTTTAAAGGAAAAAATAAAATACAAAGATTAATGTCATAGATGTTAGCCACTGTGACATTTATAATAGCAAAACACCAACAAACAGATCTTGGCTTTCAATAATATAGATACACAAATGATATGGAATATTATGTAGGCTTCAATAAGAACTTTTTAAGAAAGGTTAGTGACATTGAAAAATGCTGAGAAAAATATAAAAATTGTGTGTATAGTCTGATGACAGCTGAATAAAACAAGACATGAAAGAAGGAAAATATAAAACGTTAACAATTATCTCTGAATGAAAGTATCACAGGTGATTATTTTATTCTCTTGATGTACAGTGTCTTTTGTTCCTATTTTTGTATAATAAACCCATATTGCTATCATAATACTTCATAACTTTTTAAAAGAAATACTAGGCTTTTGTGAGTGCAACTACTGTATACATCATTGCTTCTCCTGGTCAGAAATTTCTCCCCGTGACAGCACGTAGAATGCCAAGCAGAGGCACGCTAAAGCAGCCACAGCAGACATCCACTCCAGCAAAAGAGACAGGAGATGTCTCAGGTTTCCCGTCTTCTGGCTAAGCTGTTCCTTCTCTCTGGACTACCTGCTGCGTCTCCTTGTCTTCCTGGCAAATTCTACCGCACACTTGAACACTCCCTGACCCTTTGCACACCCGCCCAGGAAGAATTAGTTCTCCTCCTTCCGCAGTCCACAGGGCACGGCATTCCCTGCGTATTTGTTCCAGATTCTCCCTAGCAACTAGGCTTTCTCACAAAAGGCACAGGGTTTTCTCCACCTTACACTCTAGCCCACTGTAGCAGCTCAAGAAATATTTTCCAAAAGTTTGAGAACTTGAAGAGAGCTACAGGATTTAATGCATAAATCTTCTCTTCCAGCGATGTTTCTGTAAATGCATTTATTAATTTAATAAACCAGGATTAATCTCCTGTTATGAAATGATTCAAAGATTAATAAAGCCTGATCTTTGCCCTAAACAAGCCAGAAGTCTGAAAGAACTCAGATTTGTAAAGAATTAATTATATCAGGGATGTACAAGATTCTTCTAGTCTGCAAAATGCTCCCTTTTGGGATTTCTGATACATTTTGCTGCTAATGATCCCAGGAATAACATCTGAACAAAACACATGAAATAGTCTAAAACCACCTTTCTTTTCTGAGCAGAACGTTTAAGGGCAAAGACACGAAAACAAAGCGTAGCACCTTTTTTTCCTAATTCACCCCCGTGTTAATCAATAAAGACTTTGAAGCCGAAAAGGGATTCAAATGCAGTGAATTTTGGGAATGTGTTTGGAGAGTCTTACTTTCTAAAAAGAATAATAATAATTTGACCTATCCACTGAGAAGTGCTGCTTTTGTCACCATCCCTAAAGCAGCAGTTTTTCCCTAAGAAAGGCAGAATACATTAAAGGAAGTGCATGTGTCAAAGAAGCCAGGGTGTAGGGGGCCTTATATTGATAACAAAATTACTTTACCTGCCAAGCTTGATCCTCTGTACAATCCTGTGAGGACAGCAGGCAGACAAAACGAGAGCCCCATGCCCTTCACAGATGTGAAACCAAAGGGTTAAGTTGTTTGCCCAACACCACACCTGAGTGACAGCCAGGGCAAGAAGGAGGGTGGAGCAGGTCTCAGACTCCAAGCCCAGCCTTTTCTCGACCTTGAGGTGCTGCCTGCCCTGGAGGGTGTTGCTGGAGTTGGGCAATGACAGGAACAAAGGGTAAAATGAACATTAAGGGCACAAACCCTGGGGCCGGGCCGCGGTGCAGGGGTTTAATTCGCTCATTCAGCTTAGGCGGCCCGGAGTTGGCCAATTGGGATCCCGGGTGTGGACATGGCACCACTTGGCAAGCCACGCTGTGGTAGGTGTCCCACATATAAAGTAGAGGAAGATGGGCACGGATGTGAGCTCAGGACCAGTCTTCCTGAGCAAAAAGAGGAGGATTGGCAGCAGATGTTAGCACAGGGCTAATCTTCCTTAAAAAAAAAGAACACAAATCCTTATCAGCAACAGGATGACTTCAGTAAAGTGACATCATCTAAGCTAAGATTCCTAAATACTCAAAAGACTGTGAGAAAACCAAAGCATGAAAGGAAAAGAAATGGTAATGGTGATCACTAGGAGGTCGGTGTTCATTGAGACCCTCGCAATGTTTGCTCCAGCCACTTTGTCAGCATAAACAACGATAATTGTCTCTCTGCCCAGTCTCCCTCCCTGACTCTCTGCTTGGTCTCATGATGCCTAGCAGGAGGCCGTCACCCTGATCAACGAAGACAGTGACAGAGATCGTAAGTGAACATTGATGGACTCCAACGCTCGCCACACATTCTTTCAGAGCTTACACACCCTCAGATTGTGGGTGCTTGGATGGCAATTTTCTGCAAGAGGAGAGGGGCATCCAGAGTGTCTGCTGTACTGGCAGAGCCTTTCCTCACAGAGCCATCCTTGGAAGGGTCTTCTCTGCCCCGCACTCTGCCCCCTGTGGGTCTATGTCTTCACAAAATGGCTAGATGACTCTATGTCTTGGACTGACTACAGGGTAACCTGTGAAAGGGGATAAGGGTGGATATTCTACATCTGCTATTGACTTACACCCATATCTTTGTGGAACTGCACTGGAGAAGTCTGGCAAACATTTATTTAAAAATTCTTGGCCGTTATTAATTTTTATCTAATTGCTATGGGCAGGTTTGGCTATCACGAGGAACTTACATTCTCTGTCTCTGTCTCTGTGTCTCTCTCACTGTCTCTCTCAGACACACACACACAAAAAAAACAGATAGATAGCCACACACCTCCCTTGTTCATATTCACAACTTCTTTGGCCACAAATGATAAAAAAAAAAAAAAAGTCCTCTACAACTGTCCACTCAGCAGAACACTTTGGAGGAGACATGTGACAGGAATGTAGGGTCATGAATATAGTACTGAAGCATCAGCACCCATAACCCTCTGGCAACTCTCCTGAGAGCTCTGGAACCAAGGATTCACTCATTCTTTGGTCCTATTCCTCCTGAGACTCTGCCAGGAGTTAGGCACCATGCCAGGTGCTGAGAAGACAGAGATAAAAGGCAATCTCTGCCCTCAAAGAGAACTCAGTCTGGGGATAGGAGAAGTGAGGATCTCATAGAAGTTAGCCAACAATCTCAACACAATGTGAGAAGAACTTTGAAAAATAATAGCATAGATTTATACATTCACTGATTTCCTATTATGTACCAACTCTATTAAGTTCTCTGTATATATTATCTTGCTGAATCTTTTGGAAATTACTAACCTGTTTTACAGAAGAGGACACTAAAGTGCAGAAAGGTTAAGTATTTTGTCCATGGTCACACAGCTTGTTATTAATGGAGCCTAGGTTTTAGTTTGGGTAATGTGGCTCTACAGCCTGAGTTTCTTACCTGTTAGCTATAACATAGTAGGACAAGTACAGGCTGAAAAGGAGGCACATATACAACCTACACAGATCAAAAAAATCAAGGAAGGTTTCCCAGAGCACTTGGGAAGGATAAGAAGGAATTAGTCAGGCAGAACAGGGGAAGGGAGAGAGAGAGAGAGGCATAGGCAAAGACAAACGTATGAGCCAGTGTGGAGCTTCTAGGAACTTACTATCCGAATCATTTTCAAATTTAAGTGGATCTACACACAAAAGCATATCTTGTCCTACAAATTAAAGTGGGTAGAAACAAAGGCAAAATTTAGGCTCAAGCAGTTGAAACATTTGTTAGAATTTTTAGTCAAGCAGCAGAGTCAAAACAAGAGGTCCTATCAAGAGAGACTTCAGAAAAAAATCTAAGAGATCTCTTTGTATGTACAATACTTTGTATGTCTCTTTGTATGGATTACCGGTGGGAATGAATTTATTTCTTCATCAGAATAGCATCCATCAGTTGCCTTCACTTCCAGGAGCATCATCCTCCAAAACAAAGCAAACTCTTAGAGTTACATAATAGACATATGAATGTGTCAATATAAAATGGCAAGAAAGAGAGCAGAAAAGAGACATTTAAAACCCTAAATTAAGCCAGAATAAAAGTATTTCAAGTGCCAGAGAGATAAGTCAAGAACAGACTGCCTGTAACCCCATGGACGAACACAGTCAAAGCATAGATCAAAGTCCGTGAAACGATGGGCTCAGCTTGTTGCTGAGAAAGCTTCTTGGCTGCCTTCCTTTGAATATTCACTTGAAACCATGTCTAACTGTGCTCATTTTCATCCTAATCCCTTTTATGAGTTACACTTTGGAGATAAATTTTATGTAGTACAAAAACGACCTCAATCATATTAACATTAACCAGAGCTTGCAACCCAGAGCTGGCCTAAGGGCCTGGAACATGAAAGGAAATTTTAAGATCCCATACGTTTTGCCAAAAAAGCACAAAGAGGAGTGAATTGACAATCAGACCTAGCTGTTCAGAGTGCCCCCAAGGTGGTCACTTATACTTTTAAATGATAGGATTTACAGCAAATACATATAGAGCTCCCCCTGTTCAAGAGGCAAACCAAAAGAAAAAGGAGATTTTCTCTTTTGGCATTACCAAGGACAGTTTTCCTGAAAAGCTTCTGCTATAAAACAACAAAAATGCTAAATGAATCATTAAAAATGTGTTGTAAATATGTTCTGTTTCTGGAAATAGTTTATTGACATCAACACTTCTGCTGAAAATAATGCTACATAGTATATATACAGTCCTAAATCATCTTTAAAGTGTCGAATTGCTGGCAGGTACTGAAGACTGCCAGGCCCTGTTGGGAAGAAAGTTGGAACCCTAAGAGAGAAAGTGAACACCTAAGGAGCACTAAACTGCTTTTTTCCTGAGAACTTGTGCCCATACCAAGAAACTGGACTTAAGATAGGACCTAGCTAGACAAAAATGACAGAAGTTGAGGTCAGGCCCGAACAGAGGTGAGGAATCTTATGAGACTGTCTCATTTTAAGTTGGGCCTCAAATGGCTATAGTTTCTGGATAATTGTGAACCAGAATTAAATCCATAGCACCTTCCTCCAAATTCTACCCCGGAGAACTGCAGGGAAGGTTGCCTTGGAACCAGTGAGAGCTCAGAAAGAGAGAAGGAGGAAGAAAAGGAAGGAAGGAAGGAGGGGAGGGGAGGGCAATGGAAGAGACTGGAAGAAGGGAAAGAAAGAAAGAAAGACAAAGAATGAAAGCAAGAAGCGGGAGGGGAAAAAGGTAGTCCTGAGAAATTGTGAACATAGCTTGACAAAAAATCTAAATAAAATATTAGCAAACTAAAGCCAATAAATATGTGAATGATGATATATCAAGTTGGACTTAAAAAAGGAATGTTAATTTAATGTTAGCTTAACATTAGAAAACTAATCAACACAAATCACCATAGTAACAAACAAAAGGAGAAAATTCATATGATCCTCTCAATAAATGCAAAAGAAAATCTCCAAAATGTTTAACATCCATTCATTATAGAAATTGTTAGCAAATAGGAAAAAAGGAATTTCTCAGTCAAATAATATTACGTGCAACAAGTGAATTAACAAGTAAAGATACAACCTTGAGAAATTGCCTTTGAGATTAGAAACTAGACAAGGATGTCCATTATCACCAGTTCTATTCAATATTCCAACTGGGAAGTCTCAGAAACATGGTAATGCAAGAAAAATAAACAGAATATATAAGAATCAGGAATAATAAAAGATAATATTTTCAAAAGATATGATTACATATCTAGGAAATCTAAATGAATCTATCAATGTTATTAAAATTAATAAGAGAATTTAGCAACTTTGCTTAATGCAAAGTCAACACGTAAAACTTAATCCTATTTCTATGCTCTGGCAACAAAAATTTAGAAAATGAATTTCTAAATGTATCATTTATAATATGACCAAAAAAGTATCTGGTACATAGGAATATATTTTTTAAAGAATGTGAAATATCTCTACAGGAAAAATTCTGACACCTAATAGTGAGATATATTTTAAAAGTCTTAAATAAAAGGAGAAATAAATCTTGTTCATTAACTGGAAAAACTCAAAATTGCAAATATGTCCATTTTCTTCAAATGAATTAATAAATTCCCTGTAATCATAATTAAAATCCCAACCCCCAGTGAAACTCACTGTTGACAACGCCACTTCACACATCCACACACATGCAGCTCACACACGCTCACACAGTAAGAGTTCTAAGTCAGCTTTTTAGTGTCCCACTATTAAGCATTATGGTCAGACAAGGACTCCAAGGCAACTCAAGATAGCCTGTGACATTATAGACAGAAGCTAAAGCAAACACACACACAAAAAGGAATTTGAAGAAAACAGAGACTGTTGCAAAGAGAAGTTCTTTTTAAATAATAATACTATCATTAAATCTTCACAGTGATGAGAAAATGCTGCATCCATGAAACAAGAACAGAATAATGTATAAAAGAAAAACATTTAAAGATGGAAAAACTACATTGGCTGTTTGTAATAATAGCATAAATGAAAAACTCAAAAAGATGTTGGAAGATAAAGTTTTAGCACAAAAGAAATTGAAAATAGGAGAGGCAGGGTAAGAAAATTCGAGAAAAGTTCAGAAGGTCTCACATCTGATTAATACATTCTTCAGAAAGAGAGGGTCATCATAGAATAATATAAGAAAATTTTTCAGAAATAATGAACATGATTTTCCAAATCAAAAAAGTTAAGTGTCCAGAGCAATGAATAAAAATAAATTCACACCAAGACATATCATCGTGATATTTCAAGAAACAGAATAAAAAGACTGTAAAGCTTTCCAGGGTCCTGGGAGAGAGGAAATATATTGTTCACACACAAGATCAAGGGTCAAATGCCTTTTTCTTTGTCAATAGCCATAGCGGACACTAAAAGGCAATGGAACAATGCCTTCAAAGGATCTGACAGAAAATTATTTACAGCCTAGAATTCTATACCCAAAGTATCATTTAACCATGAGAAAAAGACCAAACTAATACAAAACTATAGTAATCAAGACAGTTGATATTGACAAAGAGATGGACAAATTGATGGATGGAACAGAATACTACATCTAGAACAAGGCCTAGCACATATTAGGCATTCAATAAGTATCTTTTGAATGTTGACTGAATATGTAAACTTGGTGCGTAAGAGGCAGTCTTGCAGATCAGTAGACAAAGGATGGACTGTTCAATAAATAGTTGGGAAAATTAGATATCCATTTAGAAAAAATAAATCCAGCTCAATTATTTATACTACACAAAAATTGTTAAAACTCAAGGTGAAATAGAGATAAACCTGAAGGATAAAACTTCCAAAAAAAAACATAGAATGATATCTTTTTAACTTCACATGCATAAATATTTCTTAAACAAGACACAAAAAGTTTGGTCCATAAAGAAAGATTGTTAAATGTGGCTACATTAAAATTATGAACTTCCGTTTATCAAATGATATCTTAAAGACAGTGGAAAGGCAAGCCACGACTGGGGGAAGATATTTGTACATGTATAACCAATAAAAAATTAGTATCCAGGAAAAAAAAACCTCTTAAAAATAAGAAAAAAAGGCAATTCAACAGAAGAATGGGCAAAAGATACAAAGAATTTAATAAATATAAATGAAAAACACATGAAAAGATTTCAAGCTCATTAGTAGTCAGAGAATTCAAATTCAAATCACAAGAATATTGGCAAATCAGTCTGATATATTGCTGGCAGGAATGTGGATAAAAGGAATTTTTATGTCTTACTCGGAATATATATTGAAACTACTTGGGTAAACAATTTGGCATTTTCTAGTCAATCTCAACATTTATATAATCTATGAAGTAACAATTCTACTCCTAGATAATATCTAAAAATTTTTTTATATAAAAATGGTCTTGGAAACATATAAATACTATTCATAACAGCAATATTCATAATAGCATAGCACAAAAGCTCAAATGTCCATCAACAGTAGAATAGATAAATAAATTATGATTCATTTATACAAAGTTATTTGACACAACAGTGGAGAAGAATGAATTCCATCCACATGTAACAACATGGGTGAATCTTAAAAACAATACTGTGAGCTGAATACAAGTAACAAGAATTTATAGTGTAAAATACTATTGATTTCATGCTCAAAAACGTTCAAACCAAAAATTATATTCTGTAAGGATTCATACATTTGAAAACATACAAAAATTCAGAAAATAGTAAACTAGAAATTCAAGTCAATAGATCTTGCTTGGGGGAAAGGCAAAAGTTGTGATTACAGAAGGATACAAAAGGGTCTTAAAAATTGGTAATATTCTGTCTTAACTAATTCTGTGTCTTAACGTTGGTAATACTCTATGTCTTAAACCGGAGGGTGAATGTGTAGTCTTTGTCATCATTTTTTTTTTAAGGTCCAAACTTCTTTTTTTTTTTTTGAGGAAGATTAGCCCTGAGCTAACATCTGCTGCCAAACCTCCTCTTTTTGCTGAGGAAGACTGGCCCTGAGCTCACATCCATGCCCATCTTCCTCTATTTTGTACATGGGATGCCTACCACAGCGTGGATTGCCAAGCGGTACCATGTTTGCACCCAGGATCTGAACCCACGAACCCGGGTGCCAAAGCGAAACGTGTGCACTTAACCACTGTGCCACCGGGCAGGCCTCCATCTTTTTTTTTTTAAAGATTGGCACCTGAGCTGACAACTGTTGCCAATCTTCTTCTTTCTTTTTCTGCTTTTTCTCCCCAAATTCCCCCAGTACACAGTTGTATATTTTAGTTGTGGGTCCTTCCAGTTGTGGCATGTGGGATGCCGTCTCCAGGTGACCTGACGAGCTGTTCCATGTCCGCGCCCAGGATCCGAACCGGCGAAACCCTGGGCTGCCAAAGTGGAACAGTGAACTTAACCACTCGACCACAGGGCCGGTCCCTGTCATCATTTTTATATCTTTCATATACTTTATATTTTCTTTTGGATATGTGAAACATTTCATAATAAAACAAAAAAGAATATGGAAAAAGTAAGACTGTGGAACTGACATCCAAGTTACCCATCCTACAGAACTGAGAATTTTCCACAGTTTGTAACTTAGAAACAGTACTCTGGAAGCTTGTCAAGTCACTACCAGAAGTCTAACCAACAAATGATGGGCAAGTCCATCATTGACCAGCCTGATACGTTTGTGCTGCGCTAGTTGGGTCCACGTGAAAAGCTTTGGCTTTGGAGTCACAGTTCTAGGTTTGCGGCTTCTGAAATTGAGAGAGGCTCAGTTTGCACATGTATACAGTGAGGATTGACAGCAAGGATTGTTTAAAGATTAAATGAGACCATGGGTGATAAGTACCCGGCATACTTCAAGTACCAGAAAATGTTGGTTCCTTTCCCCTGTCATACAGTCTTTGCCACACTTTCATATTAAGCTCCCTAGTGCTTTGACTGCACCAGGTAACAGTTTTCTGTAACAGAACTTTGAGTTTGGAGAGTATATTATTTATTTGAAAGTTATTTTACAAATATTATTGCATTTGATCCTCAAGTTTATACTTCAGAAGAAATGACTACGCCAATTTGCAAAGTGATGTTCACAGAGATGAAAGCAATAATGTCCAAAATTCAGGATAAGTCCTGGTTGCCACTATTACATCTATTATTCCCCAAAACATTTTTTAAGTCCAGAGAAAAGCTCCAATATTGTGACATCTAAGTGACCTCTTTCAGACCACTCCCTGACCCAAAAAGTATTTGCTATCCAATGTTCTCTCATTTGGGACTTGGGATTCCATGGTCCCTAGACTGCTAAAGCCCTAAAATTACAAAATCAAGCACAGAATAATCCCAAGATTTACCCAAATTTCGAAAAGCAGAAATATATTCAAGGATGTTTTAGATACACTCGAACACAAGGCAAAAAATCGCTAGCTGGAAATAATGTAATTTCACCTCTGAGGCCTATTTCTGGTACATTCCCTTGGGAAGAGCTGCCACATAATTATCAGTCCTATAAATTAAAAAGAATGTTCCAGTAGGCATCGTCCCCAGACCTCCAGGCTCCATAGAGCTTAGAAGGAAACATTGACACTTGTGACAAAGAATGCTCTTCCAACGCAGCCTCCCTCTCGGAGGGCCCTGCCCAACCCTGGGCCTAATTAATTTTGTTCAACTTTTATTTTGTGACTTTATCTGCATTGAGAATAAGTCACCAGCAACCTCAAATGCTGACCATGCAACCTACAGGACAGCCAGGAGGTGCAGAGTGTGCCGATGAGGCATTATCTTCTTTTATCTTTTGTACTGAACAGTGTTTTTGAGAGCAAATCCTATAAAAAGCTGTGTGTCTCCATTGGCATCATTGTGAAGAGCCCCCTTCCAACAAGACTCAAAGGATTCTTTCAGAGAATTTTATAGAGCCATCATGACCCTTAAGGGGAAAGTCCCTCTCCTAATTGGCAGCAAAAAGTGAGCACCATCAAAGCCCTACTCCCAGACCATAATGGTGGTAAGGAGGAGCTGTGTGACTGGCCGTAAAACCCAAGAAAGAGTGGTGACCTAGAGTGGCTTTAATAGCCACTCACAATCCATCCACATGCACTGACATATTTCATTTATTCAGGCTACTGCAAGAGTTGAGAAAAAGGAAGGTGCCTAGTATGCCTTTTGTTCTCATTTCTATTTTTGGCCCTCTGAGGTCCTGATTATTCCAAGATAATCTTTTCCCTGGCTGTCAGAAAAGGTGTTCTGAGTTTTCATCAGCAGAAAAAGACTCTTTAAAATGTCAGGACTTCCTACCAACTTATAAATGAGAATAAATTGACTTTCATTGAACTTTGAGTATCACATGCTGAGCAAGGCACTTTACATGTTGTCTCAGTGAATCTGCCCAACAACTGATGGAAGATGGGTCAACTCAAACACAACTCCTCAGATGTGCAGAACAAATAAGTAACATTCTTTGTGTTATTTAAATGCTCTCCCCTTGCCCTTAATCCCCTAGTTCCAAAAATGGCAGAAATTACAGGGGAAAAAACAAACTTTATCTTGGCAATCCAATGTTGTTCTGTTTTGAGTAATTACTCAGTCTTTCTGCATTTTGGCCCATTCTCAAGTGTTCTCCTCTTCCACTTCTCCTTCCCAAGATAGTAGGAAGTTTCAGAGAAAAGCCTATCCATTCCATTGCCCTTTGGAAGGGCACCTGCTCTTCATGCAGTTGGTAGTGGCTGACAAAGGCCATTATTTGTGTACACAGGTGAGAGGGCAAGGCGAGAAGGCATTGCTGGTGCAGTGTTAGGGATCTTCAACTATTGGAACCAACAGAGCTTGGTTGGAAGGCTCTGAGGAGGAATCATAGCATTTCTGAGCTAAACAGGACCTTGAGGATGAATCATAAGTGAGAGTTTTCCAGAGCGGAAAAAAACAATTTCGATTTATAAATTAAAGTTTTATATATTTAAAAAATAAATATTCATTAAAAAATAAAAAATAATGACTTTAGCAATAAAGGCAAGGAGAAAATTCCAGGTTAGGAGCAGAGCAACATTTACAGTGGCTTAAAGGTGAGAGAGGAGCAGATATAAGGGAGAGCAAATATGTCTACCTGACTGAAGCAGAGGGCTCCATGGGATGAAGACAAGGACAGCCACAGGCTGAGAGGTGGCTCTGGCTGGAAGAATATCTTAAAGTCCATAATGAGTTAAGCCAAAGAGTTAGCATCAATGCAGGATGGTGAGAAGGTGACGGTCGTAGTTAAAGTGAAATATAAGGTAAATGGCTAGAGACGTGACTACGCACTGTGTCCTAACAACTATTCTAGTCAAAAAGGGAGACAGCCCAGGGTGTTCAGAAGCCAAAGTTTGGAGAGAGAAAGTTTTCTGGATGTAGATAGACATCATCAAAGGCAGAACATGAACAGGATGAGCGGGCAAACCGGTCCCTGCCTGGAGTAACCAAGGAAACCGCCCCTGACTGGACAGAATCTGAGGAGGTCAAGCTCAGATCATGGCATCATGTTTTCTTTCACAGGACTTTCTTCAATTTGGAGAGGACTGACAGCTGGAACTTTTTCCTTTACAGATGGTGAGGGGAAAAACATAGATACCCACTTTTGGAAGTAAGCTTTGGGGTTACTTAGCAGAGACCGAAGGGAAAAAACCACACTTCTCCTCTGACAAGGCCCAGGAGTTCATTAATGGTTTCTGCCTCTAGGGAGAGAAAGTCAGGCTAGATTTGAAACTAGAAGAAAAGAAAACCTGAGCAAGAAATTAATGAGAGGCATATCTTACATTGAGAAAAGGAACTTTCCTGGGCTTAGGTGAATATTTCTTTTAACTAGAACTTTTATCTTAACTACGGTTATCACGGACAGAAATATGTCTCTATATTTATATTTAGAGATATCTATAGATTCGGAGTTGGCAAGTTTATATTGTATATGTAAGAAATTTAATTTTGTAGAAAAAAAATACAAGCCAGTGATTAAGAGTTTGGTCTCTGGAGTTTAGATTTTAATCTTGGCTCTCCATTTAGTGCCTGTCTGATGTAGGTCACACTATTGAAACTTCAATTTCCATCACCTAGAAAATAGGCTCATTTCCACATAGCACTCTATTATCTGTAATGAAAATGAATTCTCCCGTTTATCGTGTCTGCTGATTTTCTGTCATGGTTGTTTTCATATACGCTTTGTAATTTTCAGCTTAGCTCATCTTCATCAAGAGCTATTTCCTGTGGGAGTTCCATGCAACCTCAGCTGCGGAGGACACCTCATGGGACAGTTTTGTGTTTACCTCTCTTTACTAAACCAATTTTCCTCAGAAAGCCATTCTCAGGATTAAATAAGTTAATATTTGTGAAGAACTCAGAATGGTATGTGTGGCTGTTCTTAATGACATAAATACTCAACAAATGAGTATTTGTTGAAGGAAATTTCTTGGTTCAGAACTCTCACATCTCCAGAAGAGTCTCAGGATTCCATTTCCTCACAGATGACTTTTTCTTTGATTACCCAAGGTACCTGTTGTGATTGCTGTGTCCCTGGGACAATGGACAGAATTTTTCTAGGCCCTGATTAAGTCTTTCCCAGCTTTGCGCATAGGCAGGGGACTCACTTCCAGGCACACAGGATCCTTGGCTTCAACATCCATCCATTCTCTCCCCTCACTCGTGACACTCTAGCCTCTTAAGCTTGTATAAGTTTCAATAGCTCTGTGGGTCTTTTGGATTTAACCTGCTCTCATGTTCTGGCTTGTTTCCTCTTAGTTTCTAGATCTTCAGAATTTCCCTTGTCTGCTTTTGAGCTAGACTATGGACTTTCTGACTTGATTACACTGTAACAACGTCGTGAGTTGGGAATGTGCACCCTACACTGCCCACATCAGTTCAGTCTACCATATTGACTGGAAGTCACCTACCCTACATTTTTAACCATCAACACCAGTGGTAAAAAGGCCACAGCATACACCATAAAGACAGCTCAAAAACCAGGAAATACCCCAAACCATTGGATGACCAATAGTTTTTAACACCTACATTCAAATGGTTCTTAACATTTATCAGTACTGTCATTTCACTCAATGATATCTGATCATGTCTGCATTACTATCTAAAAAGCAGCTTTGTTCACCTTTTGTAACATATTTCCATTGTTAGTTTAAAATTTAGGAATATAACTCTGTGCTCTTGGGGATAAAATCACATTTCTTTTTGGTGTTTTCTGGATTCCCAAAATTACCTCCATACAGTTTGTTTTTATTAGACTATTGGCTTCTTCATTAAGATTTCATGCTGTTAGAAGTGAATACCTAAAATGCATGTTGCAAATACTGTGTGCAAGAGCTCACTCACCCAGTCTATTTTATCTTTTTGAAGTAACCGGAGATCATATTTTAAACTGGTTTAATAATTCTAATGAGCCTGCTATTAATTGAAAAAGTTTAAATAAATATTACCAAGCAGAATTTTTAATTTCACATATTACGGAAAATCTCATTGATTCTAGCTAAAACAAGAGTTACCCAAAACTTCACCCAAATCCATAGTACTACTGCAACAGGAAGAGAAACATTGAAGAAACAAATGATTTCAGCCAGTATTTTACTTCTACTCCTGGAAATAGCCATGTAGACAGCAATACTCCAGAACTCCTGACCAGAGCATGCTAGGCCATCTGTCCCTCTAGTAAGAGATCCACGGCATGCATCTATGAGTATCAAACAAAAGAGGAAAAAACTTTGTTCAGCCTCAATGTCTCAAAAAGGATCATTCAA
Organism: Equus asinus; assembly: GCF_041296235.1. NCBI lineage: Eukaryota > Metazoa > Chordata > Mammalia > Perissodactyla > Equidae > Equus > Equus asinus. The sequence continues at coordinate 54,172,839 of NC_091809.1, forward strand.
TTAAACACACTATAGTACAGGGCATATGGTAAAAGATAATACTACATAAAAATATGATTATATACTATTCAACAGCATGGAAAGATATTGATAATGTTTTAGGAGATAAAAGCTAGTAGAAATATGACCCTATTTCTTATAAAATGAAATTTATTGTAAATAAATAATATGGAAGTAGGGATGGATCCTCGTTTTGTACAGCCTAAAGTTTATACAGTATGGGCAGGATCGTTTTAGGAAAAGAAAATGAAACGATGAAGACAAAATTACCTGGGCTCCTATCAGTGCCTGGAAAGGCACCTATGCGAGCTTCATTAGCCCCATATAAATCTGCCTTTGTCTGAAAGTTTCTACCACCAAGTATTAACAGGTACATGTTTAGGTAACAGAATTTCCAATGATCCTTTTCCATATTCTCTCTTTCCACCATGATTTTCTTAACTTTCTAGAATAGAACAAATTACTCATTTAATAGGAAGAAAAGTACTTTCAGAAAAACCTTTGATAAAGTAACCTTTGGAGGAAGATTTACACAGCCTGAGCAAAAGAATATTGATTTCAAATGTCAGACAGGGCCCACCTAGGTCAAGTATATGCTTAGAAAAATACGTGGAGGATATTGGATTTTAACAATATCTTAAAATATATATATGTATTTTTTTAAGACAAAAAACAGTTAAGAATGACTGAACTCACACTCTGTAATGAGAACTACATGGATTTTACTTTGGGACCTGTACTAAATATGAAAATAATTAAAAGATACAATGTTTTTCTGATATAAAATGGTCAGTTATCCTTTATTTCATTTTTTTCATTACACCCTATATGGAATCACAAAGTCCTATCAGTTCTACCTCTTTTTTTTAAGTCCAAACTGTTTCTCCCTCTCCCACTATCCTAATCTGAGCCATGGTCAGTGCTGGCCAGGCCCACATGCCATCCTTTCACCTAGTCTCTGCTTCTGCTTGGGCCCCACACCTACCTCGGTCCATTCTCCACACGGCAGTCGGTCATCTTTCAGAAACGTTAACTAGATTGTGTTGCTCCTGCTTTAAAAACCCCTCAGTGGTTCCTCCATGCACTAGGAATGGTATGCAAACGTGGTCTGCGTGACCCCCAAGGCTCTGCGTGTTTGGCCTCCTGTCTTCCTCACCAGCCTCACTTGTAATTCTCCCCTTGCTCACACCTTCCCACCACATTCCTTTCCTTCCTTCTCATTAAGCAACAAGTTTCCTGCTTCACTGCCTTTGCACTTTCTATTCTCTCCACTGGGGAAGCTTAACCCCCAGTTTTTCAACTGCCTGACCGCTCCTTATCCTACAGGATTCTTAGTGATTGTTGCCTCTGAAAGGTCTTCCCCCTCACCCTCCTAAAGCTGCAGCTCCACCCACCACACCTCCTTACTTTCTAAGGCAGCACCCACAACATTAATAGAAGTTCTGTCTCATGGGCAGAATTATGGATTCTTTTTTTTTCTTCTCTATAAATTTTTGATTTACTAAATTTTCTAAAATAAACCAGTATTTCTTTAATAAGAGGGATTAATTGGTAATTGTTTTTAAATCTCTGGACTAGTAGAGAAAATTAATTTGTTTGCCCCTGTGTGAATTTGCCTGAGTCTACTGAAAGTAACCCACCAATGGTCCAGAACTTACAGAACTTCCATGCTGCTGGCACACTCCAATTCACTCAAGGCCCTGCTCAAATCTCACTCCATTGTGAAGCCTCATTAGGTCATCCAGGAAGAGATGTATGCCCTTCCTCTATATTCCCACAGCTTCTCATAAGTACTTCCACTCCAGCTCTCATCAAACTGAATTGTAATTATTAGTTTAAATCCATTTCCTCCAGCAGTCAGAACTATGTATTCATCATTTCACCCCCAGTACCTGGAAGAATACAGTGCTGAGGACATTTAAAGTCTCTGATTTATATTTGGATAAGTTAATATGGAAGGAATTTCCCCCTCATTTTCATAAGAAATAAGAAAACGTAAGAAAATCTAGTATTTGGGGATCATAGGGTATAAAGACCTTAGAAACTATTTAGTTCCATTACCCAGCTTCAGCTTGAGCATTTCAAGGGACAGGAAACTCACCCTCTGGAGAAAGTCAATCCTACATGGGACAGTTCTGGCCAACAGAATGTTCCCTCCTTTTCTGATTCCCAAATGGCCTCCTGTAGCTTCTTATCTTTCTTTTTCTTTTTTTTGACCAAGAGTTTTTTTAAAGCCCACCAAACTGTTTTTTTTTTTGTTTTGAGATTTTCCCTTAGCTAACATCTGTTGCCAATCTTCCCCTTTTTTTTCCCTCCCCAAAGCCCCAGTACATAGTTGTATATCCTAGTTGTAGGTCATTCTAGTTCCTCTGTGTGGGACGCTGCCATACCGTGGCTTGATGAGCGATGCTATGTTCACACCCAGGATCCAAACAAGCAAACCCTGGGCCACTAAAGCGGAGCATGTGAACTTAACCACTCGGCCATGGGGCCGGCTCCCTTATATTTCTTTAATAAATCAGATCTATCATCTGAGAGGCAGACATCATGACCCCACTCCACATGAAATATTTCTAGTTACTTATATAGGCCATGATTGATTGGTTTCAAAATCCTGGTCTTTGCCCATTTAACATGCCCCAGTGTTTCCATATCTCTTAGAATGTGGACAGTTCAGCCTAAGGTAAAGGAGAATTACCACCTCCTTCATTCACAAGTCTGTTTCTATCAATATGTCCAGGATCCAGGATCAAGAATGCATCAGCATTTTCGACAGCCACACCACCCTTGCCGTACTGAACCAACTGCCAACCAAGACTCTAAGTTTTTATTAATCTGCATGCTTCCCATTCTACACTCGTACAGCTAGTTTTAAAGCCTTTATGCATAAAGTGCATTTTTCTTTAATTTTATCTTGTTAGATTTGGTTCCACTTCCTGCCTCTCAAGACTTTCTAAAATATCAAGGCATTGGCTCCTCTCCTAGCTTATGTCATCTACAACTGTAATAAACATGCTTTCTACACATTTGTCCAAATCATTGAGAAAAATGTGGCCAAAGAAAGTCAGCATAAAACATCTATTGCTAGTTGGATCTAAGGCAAATATCCAAAACATGATGCCATTTTATGTTAAGTGACATAAGGGAGCTTCAAAGCAACTAGAAGGAGGAGGAAAAGAACACAGTTGGCGAAGTGAAGAAAGGGAACACAGGGAGGATGAGAAGGGAAAGGGATTAGGAAACAATCAACAGAAGGGATAATATTTGAATGAGAATTGAAGCATAGAAGATATTACAAATAGGCAGAATTGTACAAATAACATTCCAGGCATGAGAAGCACATTCACAAAATTCTGTGGAAGCAAATCACATAATATACTCATTCATTCAGAATTTACCTACTGTGCTATGTGCCAGATACTATACTAGGTAAGAGGACAGAGTGATGATCAAAAATAGACACAGTGTCTGCCCCTGGAACTTATGGTCTAGTGAGACAGACAAGCCAATACTCAAACAAATTAAAAATTGCTAGTTTGACACATGAATATATTTGGATACAAGTAAGTTTTCCAGTTCAGTAAACATCTTGAAGAATTTAGGGTAGTACCATGTTATATATCTGGAAGATGCAATGAATCTGAGAATGGTACATTGTGGATATTTGGCTAAGAAGCAATGGGGAGCCATTGAATATTCTTGAATAAAGAGATAACCTAATCTGTTTAAGAAATAAGTTTTGAGACAAATAACTTGGCAGCACCTTGCAGAATCGGCTGGGAAAATAAAAGACTGGTAGTTGAGAAATTTTGTTAAACTAAGGCAAATATTGAATGGGAGATAACGAGGGTCTACACTATAATTGTATAATTAGGGATGGAATGTGAGAATCATTAAAGAAGTAAAATTAGTAATGTATGAACAGTGGTCTGGAGATAGAAAAGAAGAGAAAGTAGTCAAAGGGCGACCAATGTATAAGCCCAACTGACTGAGAAAATGGTGATAACTCCTTTAACAACACTAAAGATGCTAGAGAACTGAGTTGATGTGTGAGGAAAGATGCAAATAGGGTATCTAGAAGGCCATAGTCAGCAGGAAACTAGAAATGAGGGGCCAGAGCTTAGGAGAGAAGTGAAGGTTGCAGAGGGATGGAAGTTGAAGCCTTGAGAGTGGATCCTAGTATTGAGAGAGAAATAAAAGACAGTTTCCTGACCTAGGACTTGGAAAAAGATCCTGCTAGAAAGAGGCCAGAAGGTTAAAATGGGAGCAAAGAAGATTGAAGTGAAACCTGTAGAGAGGCATGTCCATCCTCCTTTTTCAGAAGACCAAACCACCAACAAGGAAGAAAAGCAAGTGCAACATTAGGTTCTTGTCTTCACAATTCTTCTCTCTCTGCAATATTTATGAGGCACCTGTGATTCTCATATAGCCTTATATGGCATCTGGCCTCCACCATCTTGGCAGTAGAAATGGCCATCATCCTGTAATCGGTCAACAGAGGGTCACTGGCAGTGGACTCTCGGTGTAGCAGTTCAGTCAGTTCACAGGGCAAGACAGGCACTATGGGTTTAATTTGGAGCATGCTAGAAATTCTTTATACCACGTTGTATTAGCTATTGCTCCTACAAACTCATAGGCAGCATGGCATCTTTTGTTTTTGTGCTTTCCACTGAGACTAGTTTCAGCCTGAAATGTAAGCTCCTACTTACTCAAAGGAACAACCAATTTGGTAATGCTGGGGCACTGTAGGCATGATTTGCATCTTAGTATTTTATGAGATGTAAGTGAAAGATGGTAGCAGAGCCCAATCCATAATGTATTTGTTCTATTCTATCAAGAAGAGATAAAAAGAACTGTAATGTTAACTACACCTAAGAATATATTTCTTCGTATAACTTGAGTGACATGAATTATCAGTGGAGACACGTAGTCTCATATATATACACCTGCATGCACATACACACTCATACACACACACAAGCGAGACCAATTGTAGAAGAAAAACAGTAGTCTTTCTAGGGAAAGATAGCCAAGCATGACACTTTACACCTCGGGAGGAAATCATGGCAGTTTCCACTTAAATTATTTCTTCGACAGTCATACATGCACATACACACAAGCAGGCAACATGATCACAGGGGACTGCCCTGGTTGGAACTAATCCATACAGCACTTTTAGAAAGGATTCAGGTCAAAATAACTACTAAATCAAGTGAAGAAGGACACAAAACACACACACACACACACAAGTGTTAATGGAAAGAGATCATAAGGGATTTCAGTATTGGCAAAAAGCCTCACCAAGAAACCCACAGACCAATGAACATTTCCGAAGCAGCAGAGTTAGCCTAGATTTGGTTTCCATGGCAATACATGCAGAATGGAGTTCTGTTAACTATCTTTCCTGAAGAGAAGGGTCAGAAATCAGGAAAATACTTCATTTAATGATTAAAAGGTAATTATCAAAAGCAATCACAATGGCACTCAGCACTGTCAAAAATAACTGTTGTATGACATTGTGGCTTTTACCCTGGTTAAAAACAATAAAAGGAGAATTTATAAAAGTCACCAAATAATATGGTGATTTTATGCTGAACCCCAACAGATCTATATAAATAACAAATAGATGATTTAGGGCTGACCACAAGCCACTGTGCCTAAATTTGGACACCTTGAACAGTGTTAGTGACCACCAGAAGGAGCTGCAACCATGGAGTCACCTATGGATGTGGTCTTTAGACTTCAACACTCCCCTGTAAAGAATCCTAGAATATCTCAGAAATTCATCCTTCTTACTCTACAGAAAGCATTTAACTCTAATATAACCACATGTGCAAAGTAAGCCTGCTTACTTTCACAGGCTGGAACCAGGAAAAGTGGTGATAATTATGTGTTATTAACTATGTCATTCATTCAGCCTTCGATGATTTGCTACACACGTGCTCTATGTCAGGCATACTGTTGAACACGCAGCATACAAAGATGGAAAAGATAGTCTTTCCCTCAAGGAGCGCAGAGTCTATCAGGGAGGCACAGCTGTGAGCTAATGAGTATAACATAATAAAACAAGTACTCCAAAGAAAGATATTATCCTTCATTGGCTCATTGTTACCTTAGGATAAAGTCAGAACTCCTTCACCTGGCTCCAAGGCCCTCTGGAATCTCTGGAATCAAAGCTTTCTGGCAGCTCTTGAATCTCATCCCCGCTAACTCCCCCGACCATGGATGTTCCAGCCATTACTGTCCTTGCTGAGTTCTCTCTTGCCTCCAGTTTTCCCACACGTTGCTCCCTCTGCTTAATCATTCCCTGACCCCTCATCTGGCTCCTCCTAGGGATCCCTCAGTTCTCAACTTAAGCCTCACTTCCCAGAAGTGTTAGGTCCTCCTGTCATATGTTCTCATGGTTCCATATGCTTCCCCTATTAGAATTTCTCACTTTAGTGGTTTTAGTCTTCAATTATCTATCAAGGTCATTGAGGAATGTGATCACTTCTTACAGGTTACCTCATATCCCCAATTGTAAGCACTGGATGTGGGACATAATAAATCTCAAATACGTATTGAATGAATGAAATTGTCAGGGGATAGGTAAGCACAGAAGAGCTAATTAGCATAACATGGCCTAACCCTCAGCACAGAGAAGATGCTGTTGCTAATACCAATGTTTATTGTGATGTAGCAGTGTAACTGAATAGATTACAAATTAATCTGAAAACCTTTATAGAATGCAGAAATTTCTACAGAGCTGGTTCTGTATCTGGATTAACTCATTTTCTACCCAGGAAAAGAATGCCTAAAACTTCTGATGGCTTAGTAAGAACTACTGTGAAAACACATAAATTTAGACTTCAAACATTTGAAATTCAGAGTAACACTCATAGAGCGCTGACATTTCCATGCTTTCTCTAATTATAAAGGATTGTTAGGCAGCTGGCATGTATGATGGGTATGTCATGAGGTGAGTGACTTTAACAAGCAGAACATACTAAGGTGTGTTCCGAGGTATAGTAGACAGAACACTCAACCAAGAATCAGAAGAGCTGGTTCTTGTACCAGCTCTGCCACTAACTAACTCTCATGGACCTCTCTGGGTCCCAAACTCCTCACCTGTAAGATGAGCAGGTTGGACTCCATGACCTTCATGGTTATATACAACCCAATCTGTCCTTAAGTCTAAGAAAAACACACCCAATTACATATAAATGATTAATAGGTTAATTATTGTAGAAAATCAAGTCTTCAAGGGCCTTTAACACAAGTAATGTGCTCCGAAGAGTTATTATTACAATACTACCTTTAAAAATGAAATTTTTATTACATAGATATTCTATGATATTCACTAGGTCTCCCTGGCCTAGCTCAGATGAGGAAGTTTTGCTGAATTTGATAACTGGAATAAACCCATGCACCCTGTAGAAGTAGGGCATGAGGCAAGGGAGTCATGCTCACAAACATATTTCATCTCATCTCTGCAGGTTCAGGGCCAACAGGGAGAAATGGACACAACAGGATCAGTTCAAGCAACAACGTCACGGGAGAAGCTTCTACTATTCACCTCTGAAGATAAATTGTTCACCATCTCAAAACAGACAGTCAATAACTTTTTAAACCATTGAACCTACCCAGGAAATGAATTTTAATAAAAACAAGGACAATTTTAAGCAAAACAGGTAATAAAAATATCAACCACATCATCTCAAAATATGAAAACACATGCTAAAATAAAATAATGCAAAAAAACTCCCTCAAATTATGAATAAAAAGAATAAATCAACGAGTCACTTGAGTAATTGAGATCATTAAATATCCACTGATGAGATCACTGACTTTCTTTATACATATATTACTAGTATAGGGACATCCAAATCCCACTGCTTTCTTCTCCTAATCTAATTACCCTCCAATATTTAGATCTATTTCCAATCAACATATAAATTGAAAAGTGTAAAACAGAAACACTCTTCTAGAGAGACTATTTTCTTCCTTCCTTCTTTTCTTTCTTCAGTTCCTCCTTCCTTCCATCGTTCATTCATAAGAACAGCATTATTTGGCATCTATTATATAACTGAAACAGTTTAAGGTTCCCAGGGGGATATTATTCTTTTTACAGAAAATGCAGGCGCTAGTCTTGAAACACAATCTATTGAGGAGATAAATCAAATACATGAAACAACTAGAAATCACTTCTAAGGGTAAGCAAGAATAAGAGAACTCAGTATAATCTGTACATCAATGTGCTGAAAAATAAAACTGTCTTTGGGCAGGGTTAGTCTTGGAGATTGCCTTAAAAAAGATGACATTTGAAATAGATCTTAAATAGTTGATTGGATTTGTTATGTCAGAAATTAAGGAAGTGCTCAAAAAAGGGAGTGGGGAGTACAGGTATCGCAAGGATATACAAAGAGACTGTAGCCAGCTTGAAGGGGCTTCTGCTGGCTAAGTCTGGAACAATTTCAGCATCAAAAAAATTAAGTTCAGTAATGAATTATAAACAATTGAAAAAATGGAAATTCATAAGTCTATATAAATAATAATTAGATAAGTGAATAGAGAACTGAGAAGTTAGATAAGTAAATAAACAACTACTTACAGTAGACTGGTGAGGGCTAACTGGTAAACAGGGAAGGAATGCTGGTACTGGAGTTGAAAAAATCATCATTTTACAGTCATTGTAAAGACTGGATCAGGCAAAAACATCAATAGATAGAAATTCAAGGGGAACCTTCATAAGAAACAATATATTTGCTTATCTCTGTGCAAACTGCTTATTAGCTGCAAAGGAGAAAAATAAACAGTAATATACAGTGGAGAAGTTGGGCAACACTTGACTGGGTGATCAAAATGAGCATGACCGAGGAGGAACAGATGTGCATCCTGCGTCTCCAGATGTGATTCCCTGAGAAGGACACAACATCACCTGCGCAGTATTCTAGCCAAGACTACGTAATCTTAATCTAACCAGGATTAGAGGAAACACCAGACAAACACGATGTGAGGCACGTTCTTTTTAAAAGAGGGGGGAAGGACTTTGTGTATCAATGCTATAAAAGACAAAGAAAAGCTGTGAAAATTTTCAGACTAAAAGTTGCTAAAGAGACAGACAACTAAATGTAACCTCTGACCCTAGATTGGATCCTTTGCTGGAGGGGGAACTTACTATAAAGGACATTAGATCAACTGAAAAAACTGAAATATGAGTGATCAATTAAAATATTATATCGATGCAAATATACACGTACATACATATAAGCATATATACACAGAGAATAAAAGAGGGGCACTCAGGGCCTGGCCAGATGGGGCCTCCTGTAATCTGGTCTTGACCTTGTCGGTAGTTACAAGTATACAAGTTTTATACATTTTTCTCCTATCTCATAATTTTAAAAGTTAAAAAATAAGATAAAAATACTCACACACATACATAAAATGCCAGTGATTTATCTGCACAGATGTCAATTGGGATTTGTCCATGTTATTGGCAATGGACGTACAGAATAAGAGCGGGTGGGCTTCTGCTGGGAATTCTGAATAAAGGAAGTTGAAAACTCTCCCCTCACCTCTTTGGTACTCGCCTTTGGACACTCCAGCATCTGGAACTGGCCTCATTAGACCCACACAAGTGGTAGTTTTCTCTCAGAGAGAAGTGGAGCCATAAAGATTTTTTTAATGGGATTTTGTTGGCATATAAATATAAGACAAATCAGGAGTAGACCAGGATTGTGGTGCAGATGCTCCTCTGGTTAGAGATAGGAGGATCAGTCAAGAAAGCAGCTGTTTTGTTGCTGCTGTTTTAAGTTTTTTTTATTGAATTATAAGCAAATAGAGTAAAGAGCACAAATCATAAATATTCAGCTTTATGAATTTATACAAAGTTAACCCACCCATTTATCTATCCTTCAAATACAAAAACAAAACATTAACAGAAGTTCTCCTTCCTGATAACAACGCCTATTCTCCAAGAGTAAACATTATTCTGACTCCTAATAATATAGATTAGTTTTGCCTATTTTGAATTTCATATAAACGAAACCATACAGTATATATTGTATTGTGTCTGACTTCTTTCCCTCCACATTATTTATGAGATTCATGTAGGTTGTTGCAAATAGCAATACATATATATATTAGTCATGTGCCATATAATGACATTTCACATATGTGACTAGTGGTCCCATAAGATTAGTACCATATAGCCCAGGTGTATAGTAGGCTATACCATCTAGGTTTGTGTAAGTGAGCTCTGTGATGTTCGCACAAGGAAGAAACCCTCTAAGGACACAGTTCTCAGGATGCCTCCTCGTCGTTAAGCAGCACATGACCGTAGTTTGTTCATTTTCATTACTGTATTATACTTTTTCCACTCTACTGTTAATGGGCAGTTTGGTTTTCTACATTAAGGAAATTACAAATAATAGTGGTGTAAAATCCTTGCACCTACTTTTAGCACACATATGTATGCTTTATTGCTTAGTAGGAAGATGAGAATAGAATTGTTGGGTCGCAGGGCATATATCTGTTCGGCTTTCACAGACCCTGCCAGTTTTCCTAAGTAGTTGTGCCAATAATGCATTTTTTTCACATTGGCTTCTTTTACTCAACGTTTTGTTTGGGAGATTCATCCATACTGCTGCATGTAGTGAACTTCATTCCCATTGCTGTTTAGTCTTTCTTTGTGTGATTACATTTGGGTAGTTTCCAGGTTTTGACTCTTTGAATAATGTTGCTATGAATAATCAAGTACATTTTGTAAGTCATATACTTTTGGCAGACAAAAGCAGTCATCTCTGTTGAATGTTTCTGGGACATAGAGTATGCATCACTTCATTTTTTCAAACTAATTTCCAAAGTGAAAATACTAATTTATATTCCCAGAAGCAGAACATGAGAGTTCCAATTTTTTGACATTCTCACCAATTCTTGGTTTTTACCACCTTTTTCATCCTATCATTCTGGTGGTTGTGTAGTGGTATGACATAGGAGTTTTAATTTGCATTTCCCTGATGACAGATGCACTTGAGTATCTTTTTCATATGCTTCTTAGCCACTGGGAAATTTCTGTTTGAGTTTTTTTGTTTTTATCTGTTTTTTAATTGTCTTTTTAAAAATTTATACCAGCTCTTCATATATATATATATATATATATATATATATATGAAGCTCATATATAGAGTCTTTTGTCAGATATGTGCATAGTAAATATATTCTCTCACTCTGTAAGTTGTGTTTGCTCTCTTAATGGCATCTTTTCAAAACAGATCTTAATTTTAGTAGAATTCAATTTATCCACTTTCTTTTATGATTAGCATATAGGATACATCATTGCTAGTGTCTAGAAATATACTTGATTTTTGTATGTTGATCTCATATCCCACAATCTTGCTGACCTGTCTCATTATTTCTAGAAACTTTTTTGCAGATTTGATTGGATTTTCTACATAGACAATCATGCCATCTGAAAATAAAGACAGTTTTACTTGTTATTTTCTAATCTTGATATCTCTTATTTCATTTTCTTGCCTTATTGCCCTGTCTAGAATGTGTAGAACAAGGTTGAATGGAAGTGGTGAGAGCAAACTGATCTTAGGAGACGCAGTCTTTTTCCATTAAGTATGATGTTAGCTGTATGTTATTAGCACTGGGGTTTTCCACAAATAGCAGGGGAAGAATTGGGATAGGAGGCGAATGAAGTGCTGAGGACAACTGGATGCTGCATTCAAGGAGGAGGAAACTTAGGGCCACTGTCACTTGAGCATTAATGTTAATGTTGCATCCTTTGTACTTACAATTTTGTAAAGATGTTCTGAGAACAAGGAACGGGTTATCAGAAAACTAAAAGCCTTGTTTTGAGCTCAGAGAGAAAATCCAGAAACAGTTCATGGACCTGAGTATTGACTGGAATTCCTCTTCACTAGGTGAAGGCAGCAAAGGAGAACTGATGGGTAGGTTCATCTGGTCAAATAAGCACCAATGAAAAAGACTTTGTGAATGCAGCCAGGATCTCTTATCCAACAGATGTATATCCCAGATAACAAAAGGGCTAGAAGAAAGGAGTGTGGAGCACACATATTCATCCACAACCTAGACATCATCCTGCACTTTCTTGGGCAGAAGAATGCTCTAATGGAGGCAGTGTTTCAGAAGGAGCCCTTGGGTACCAATAATCTGCTTATACCTTGCACTCTGGGTGCCACCACCATGTGAGTTGTGCCTAAAATTCCACAAAGGCATATACAGCATATTCAGCCTGAGGTACTTTTAGGTATCTATCTTGCCTCCCTGGGAACACCATCATTTTATTCCCCCTACCTTATTATAGAATATTGCAGTTTAAGAAGAACTTTAACTCACACTGTATTTTAATCTTGAGCTGCTCAACAACACTATGATGAGGGTTAGGCAGTATTATTATCCCTTCTGTACATAAGTGAGAATGGGCCAGGAAGGTTAAGTGTTTTGTTAAGGGTCACAGGCTAATAAACAGATGAGCCAGGATTAAAACCCAGATAATCTGATTCTAAATCCAGTCCTCTTTTCATTACATTATATTCCTTAATCTCTGTCAAAAAAGCAGACAGAGTTAAAAACAAGTTTTATCCAAGGATTTTTCAAGAATGCTCAAATCTACTTTGCCTAAAATAATATCTGCTACTTTCTACTGTACACCTTCCTAAGGGCCAGAAAATATGTTAAGCATTTTAGATACATTATATCATTGTTTTCTTCAACAATCCCACAGCGTAGGTACTGTCCTCATTTTATAGGTCAGGACATTGCAGCTAACGGAGGCACAGAAATTTTCCCAAGATCACACAATTAATACATGGAAAGCAGTAGGCTCCACTTCACCAGACTTCCTAAATAAATAAATACGTTGACTTATGTTCTGGAATCATGTTGGAACATGTGATTCTTATTTTATTCTGAAGAGTTTATATTCTCATATTCAGTTCTCAAATATTTAAAGGACTGTCAAGGAAAAGAGAAATCAGGCTGAATGTGCATGCTCCGGAAGAAAGAAATAGGACTAACATGAAGAAGTTCCAAACAGTTAAATTGTGCTTCAACACAAGAAATAATCTTCAAATAATCTTCTAATAATCACATCTGTTTGAAAAACAAGGAGCTAATGTTCTGCATTTTGTTTGGAGTGGTGGTTACACAGGCATCTACACTTATCAAAATTCATCTAATTGTAACTTCAGATCTGTGTATTTCATTATATATAAATTTAACAAAAATATTTTTTAAATAAAGAGGGTACCTTGTGAGATAATGAGCTTCAGTCAGAGGCTTAATGATAACCTGTCAGAGATAAACAGGATTCCTGACTTAAGTGGAGAGGTGATACAGGACAGTATCTTAGGATTATTCCAAACTTAAGTCTTTATAGCATTTTCATTGGTGTATATAAAAGAGAATATGAGGTCACTTCCGAATCTAAAACTCTTAGTTTTTTTTAATTGATTACTTTCTGTACTCATAGTCTCTTTAAATATGTAATGAGTTTCCAGATAAGTTACCTTGGGAGCATTTTTCAAGTAGGAGGAGAAGAGCCAGTGATGAGCTTAGAGTGTCACTTGTCAAACTAGCATGTCATGTGACTAGAGACCTTCCAGAATGGACTTCACCAATGAATTGCATTGGTCAATAACCTGGTCCTTAGCCTTAAAGACCCAGAAAACTAATTTTGTCTGTACATCAAGAGCATAGCACAATAAAAAAGTTTACAAGACTAAGGGCAACTTCTATTATTTTTAAATGTGAAATAAAATTTCCAAAGGGATCAGATCCATTGGATCTTCCAGTCAGTGCATTGCTCTTGTAGCATGCCATAGAGGAAAATAAACTATAATCAGAGTGTTGATTCATAATCGTGTAGTCAAAGTGCAGGATGTTGTATGACTCAAAATTTTAATGACATCTTTGGGCAGCTTAATATTCAATCAGGTTATTGTTCCTAGGAGCAATCTTGGCTTTAAAAAAGAATTACATATGTTTGCTCTGGCTCATTATGGATTAATATTTTAGTTACCTAACAGGGCAATGTTTCTTTCTTCATTTCCAAGTTCCTGGAAAGTATTGTGATTCTTACACACTACAAAAGATAAAAACAAGTGGAAATGTTACCTATAAAATATCCAGTGGGTACTTTGTATGGTGTAGGAAATGTGAAACTATAGATATAACACAGACCTTATTTTAAGGGTACTTGAAGTCTGATAATGAAAATCGAATGGATAACATGTAATCAGCGACATGGATAGTTGAGATTATATCCTACTTATAATATAAAAATGGAAAACGGAAACATGGATAGTCTGTTGTAACAACTGTTGAAATCTACATCTTCTTATACAGGGATATGTGCCCACTTTTAGTTTGCTTTCTTTGTTTTCCTTGCATGTTCATTCTCATCAGAAGTGTTTGAATATCCATTAAGTGTTGTATATGCCAGCTTCTCTGTGTCCCACAATATGTTTGGCTAGGAGCAATGTCAAATTATAAGATGGACACGGGGTAAATGTTCTTGGAGATGGAGAGTGCTCTTCATTTTCACACATCAAAAATAGGGTAGGAATGAAATAAATTAATATTTGTTGAGTGCCTAATTTATGACAGGCTCCATTTTAGAGATTTTAGTCTTATTCAATCCTTATGTGATGTAACCTATCAAATAATTCTCCTCATTTTACAGAGGCAGGTATTGAGCTAAAAGAGATTGCTTGACTAACTAATGGTTGCCTAATTGTTGAGTAGCAGGGCTGGAATTTGAACCCAATCTCTCTGATTTGAATGCCCGATTTCTATGCATATGCTGATCTTTCCTGCTATCCTGACATTCTTTTTATGGGAGTGTAGGGGGCCAAGAAGATTGGCCCTGAGCTGACATCTGTCACAATCTTCCACTTTTTACTTGAGGAAGATTGTCCCTGAGTTAACACCTGTGCCAACCTTCCTCTATTTTGTATGTGGGTCACCACCACAGCATGGCTTGATGAGTGGTGTAGGTCTGCACCCAGGATCCAAACCTGTGAGCCTAGGCTGCCAAAGCGGAGAGTGTCAAACTTAACCACTATGCCACCAGGCTGGCCCCCTATCCTGCCATTCTTATCATCTTAGTAAAATATTTTGTTTGTTAGGAGGGAAAAGGCCCATTGCTCCCCCAACTCCCTGAAAGCTTTCTCCAGCACACAGTGAAGAGTTACACACACACAAAAGTGACTAGAATCTTCATCCACAACCATTCACCCCCAACACCCAAATTGCTGCATATTGAGATGGCAAAGCTCTGAAGTGTAATCACACAGTATCGAACAAAATTCTAAAATGTAATTCAACAACATTGGGTAAAATTCTGTGAATGTTCTCACCTGTGCCAACAAAACTTTACTAAGCCAAGGAAGAGACAGATCTCAAGTGACAGCTGCTGTCTTTCAGGGAAGCTGCCTGCCATGGCCACTTCTCCAGAGAGCTTCCCAAGTAAGGATGCCAACCTTGCAGGGGCCAAACCAAAGCTGGGCTGTTGCAAGAAAAAAACACATCTGATAAGCCTCCCAGTGTCTGGGAATGGATCATCCAGGAAATGCATCTATTCATTCCACAGACATTACTAAACACCTACTCAAAGCTAGTGTTTGTTTGGGGCCCTAAGCCCAAGATGAATGAGAGACATTTCCTCAAGCAAAGACGCAGTAAGTTTCACTTCTCTTTGACTCCAATCAAGTATACCGGATCCAGCACACTGCCTGTGAAGGAGACAGAAGTGAATGAAATAGACCCAAATTCCTGCCCTCGTGAAGCTGGCATTCTAGAGAAGCAGAAGAACAGATGAATAGATAAAGAAGAAAAATGTATATTATGTCAGATGGGGATTAGGGATATCACATCTCACTCTCAACACATGACAGAACTACTAGATATAAAGTCAGCATGAATATAGAACTGAACAACACAACTAACCAACAGGATCGAATTGACGTATAGAGAATACTTCACCCAATAGCAAAATATTTTTTCCAAGTAGTTATGACACATTCACCAAGATAGACCATGTCCTCATCCATAAAACAAGCCTCAACAAGTTAAAAAATATTGAATTCATATGAAGTTCTCTGATCATAATGGAATCCAACTAGAAATCAATAGCAGAAAGACATCAGGGAAATCTCCGAACACTTGGAAATCAAACAACAGAGTTCTAAATAATCCGTGGGTCAAATAAGAAATCTCAAAGGAAATTTTTTAAAGTACATAAAACTGAATAAATATAAAAATAAAACATATCAAAATATATGAGATGTAACTGATAACAATGCTGAAAGGGAAATTTATAGCACTAAATGCTTACATTAGAAAAGAAGAAAGGTCTCACATCAACAACATAAATTCCTTCCTCAAGAAAAGAAGAGCAAAGTAAACTCAAACCAAGCAGAACAAAGGAAATAACAAAGGTAAGAGCAGAAATCAATGAAATCAAAAAGAGGAAAAAAATATACAAGATCAATGAGACAAAAAGCAAGTAGACACAAATCACCAACCATACCTAACCGAATGGCTAAAATAAAAAATAGGAACAACATCAAATACTGACAAAATGCAGAAAAACTGGATCACTCATACATTGCTGGTGGGAATGAAAAATGGTGCAGCCGCTCTGCCAAACAGTTTGGCAGTTTCTTATAAAACTAAACATTCAATTACCATACAACCCAGCAATTCCACTCTTGGGCATTTATCACAGAGAAAATTACATTGACATAAAAACCTGTCCACAAATGCTCACAGCGGCTTTATTTGTAATAGTCCAAAACTGCAAATAGCCTTCGTGTCTTTCAACGGATGGATGGATGAAAAATCTGTGGTACATGCATACCATGGAATACTACTCAACCATAAAATGAAATGAACTATTAATACACGCAACAATCTGGATGAATCTCCAGGGAATTGAGATGAGTGAAAAAAAAACAATTACATACTGTATGATTCCACTAATGTAACATTTTGGAAATGACAAAATTTTAGAAATGATAGCAGATTAGTGGTTACTAGGTGTTAGTGATTAAGGGTGTGAGATAAAAGAGAGGGAGGTATCATTATAACAGGGCACAAAAAAGATCTTTGTGGTGACAAGTGGTCTGTATCTCGTGTGGCGGCAGATACAGGAATCTACACATGTGATAAAACTGTATAGAACTAAAAACATACTCACATACACACACAAATGACTACATTTAAAACCAGGGAAATTTGAATAAGATTTGTGGATCGTATCAATGTCAATATCTTGGTTGTGATATTATATTACAGTTTAGCAAGATGTTACCATTGGGGGAAAATGGATTAAACATAGACAGGACCTTTCTGTATTATTTCTTACAATTGCATGTAAATCTATAATTATCTCAAAATAAAAAGTTTTTTTTAAGTAACGCACCTAGAAAAAAAAATTGGAGACATGACATTGAAAATAAGGAAAGAGAAGTTTGCGTTAATGCTACCAGCTGGTATAAGATCAGATTTTGACGTTCTTAGCCATATAGTTTGGTTTAAATATCTTAGAGCACACATTCTTTTCCTGGAATATGCCTCACTTCCCTATCCATTAGCCTAAGAATGCTGGCAGTTTCAAAGAAGATAAAAGAGTAGACAGATGGCATTATGGAAAAAAATTCATAGACCTAAATATGAAAAACCTGGCAAGGAAAGAATGTCACCAACCAAAATCAGAATCGTGTTTGAGTGAAATTAAAGATTTATTTTGCCTAGCACACATGAAGGATTACCTAGAAATTATGGAACTATGCTATGAAAAGTAAACATTAGTTTGAGGAATCATCAAAAACATTAGCTACACTTCACCAAAAAGAAAAAAAAAACCCACAATAGAAAGTGCTAGCCAAGTATGCAATTCAGTAAGTCTCTAAACTCAAGACCTGTGAAGAATTGAAAAAAAAACAAGTGTAAAACTTTACATGAAATTAAAAGTATTTTAATAATTTCATGTAGTTCCAAAATAGGTAAAATAGTGTTTAAAAACAAACACTAAAAGGGACTGGCCTGGTGGTGTAGTGGTTAAGTTCTCTCACTCCATTTTGGCAGCCCACGGTTCACCGCTTGGGACCCTAGGTGTGGACCTACACACCACTCATCAAGCCATGATGTGGTGGTGACCCACATACAAAATAGAGGAAGATTGGCACTGATGTTAGCTTAAGGACAACCTTCCTCAAGCAAAAAGAAGAGGTTTGGCAACAGATGTTAGCTCAGGGCCAATCTTCCTCACACACACACACAAAAAAAAAACACTAACGGAAAACAACATTGTACATATTTTATTTTTTTTAAGGAAGATCAGCCCTGAGCTAACTGCTGCCAATCCCCCTCTTTTTGCTGAGGAAGACTGGCCCTGAGCTAACATCCATGCCCATCTTCCTCTACTTTTTTTATATGTGGGATGCCTAACACAGCATGGCATGCCAAGGGGTGCCATGTCCGTACTCGGGATCCGAACCAGCGAACCCTGGGCCACCGAAGCAGAATGTGTACACTTAACCGCTGCATCACCGGGCTGGCCACTCTACATATTTTTTAACGTGAAACTTATTAAAAACAAAAAATGCCTGTTGCATCAAGTGTCATGAACTTGAGAATTTTTATGTTGGTATAATTTTAGCATTGTAAATTGCTTTTAATACTTCAGTTACCATATTTTGGGTTAATTCTAAATGAACATGAATTTTTAAAGGTAATAAGAAAATCTCAGAAATAGAAAGTATATGAGAAGCAATTTATTCTCCCCTTATCTTTGTATGGATGGTTTTGAACCTAATGATAAGCAAACAGGCAAAAATCTCAAATTATTAATCTATGAGTCAAATCCAGGGAGCCTTCACAGACAAGATTCCCTTTACCTTAACAACTTGCTTTGATAAAATTTATAAATACTAAAATATCATTTGGGCATGTGTCCTAATTTACCTTTGACAGAGACCTTTCTGAAATGCCAATTACTGTTATGCTGAGCTATTAGTGTTATGATTCACATTTATTCATTTCCTAAAAGAATGATAACAGCCTGTAGTATAAAGTGTGAAAAGACATTAATAGAAAAAGAGAAAACACTTTATATTGGCAACTCTGACACCTTTTTTAAATTTTAAAGAAAGCTGCGAATAAACTATCCACTTAGAAGTCATGTTTCTTTAATTCTGTTTGCAGGTAAATAATGCAAACGTGTGAACAGAAGCTTGAAACTTTGTTAAAGCAAGGCATAACAATAACTTGAAAACAATTTTTAAATAAATAAAATAATTGAAACTACATCTTTTATCTCAATTTTGCCTGAAGGGAAAGAAAACAAAAGATTTCATACAAATTGACCATTTATGGTGAAAAAGCCCAACACCGCCTAGAAATGTCATCAAGCATTTTCCCCTAAATTTTAGATAAGCAACTATCTAACTGACGGATACTAGCCAAATTAAAATGTTTCCAATACTGTAGATTCGAATGTGGATAAAACTTGCTCTCTATCCTGTGCACCCGTCCAAGCAGATGGCACCACTGGCCACCCACACTAAGAACCTGGCACTTCCCCTCAGCCCCTCCTGTCTCATATCCCTCGCATCTGATCAGTAACAAAGGTTTATTGACTCCAGCTCATTAACAGTCCCTCCTCTCGACCCCACCCTCCTCCCTGCAGCATCTCTTTCCAGGACACTTACTAAATGGTCAACCAAGTTCCTGCCCAGCAGCAGTCTAGTCCACTCTCTGGCTCGCTATCAGAGTGGTTCGACTGACACCACATACCTGAAAATATGACTCCACTGTTACACTCAACCCCTTAGCCTGACCTTGCACAATCTGGTCCTTGCCACCTCACCAGCTTCATTTCTCACCACCCTACCCCATCACCACTCACATCATTTATATTCTGGTCACACCAATCTATATGCTTTCTCCTAAATCTTGCCTATAGTTTACACTCCTAGGTTTCTATCATAGTCTTTTTTTCTGCCCAACTTTTCCTTCTCTTTACATCATGTTCCCTCAATGTCAACGTGAGCCTCAAGAGGGCAGTGACTTGGTCTTTTTGGCTTGCTGTATCCCGAGTCCCCAGAACTGTACCAGGTTCAC
The DNA here is from genome assembly GCF_041296235.1 of Equus asinus. NCBI lineage: Eukaryota > Metazoa > Chordata > Mammalia > Perissodactyla > Equidae > Equus > Equus asinus. Next base: position 54,192,978 of record NC_091809.1, read on the forward strand.
AGTAAGTGTGTGGAGAGTTTTCAAACGTGAGGCCTAAAATTGGTACACATCAGTTCCATTCATACTCCTTTGTCTAGAACTCAGCCACATGGCCAGACCTACCTTCAAGGCAGGTGGGAAATGTAGCGAAGTGTGTATCAAAGAAGAAATAATAGACATGGATGAGCAGCCAGCAGACTCAGCCACACCAGGTAACTGTCATATAAACATAATGGTAACAGAAGAAAAATTCAAATGTGCAAAAACCAACAAAGAAAAGCTACTTTTTCTTGAAATAAAAACCTACTAGAAGCTGAATTTAAGCCAAGAAAGAGATAAATGAAAAAAAAATTGATAGTGAACATTTGAGAACCATTAGGTGTCTAGAAGTTTCAGAAACGATAGCATCAATCATTTATATGTGCAATTACAGTACTCTTTAAACTATTTCAGAATGTTCTTTTCAGGAAGCTAGTATAATATTGATACCAAAAGATACACACAAAAATCTACAGGCCAATGTTACTTAATGAAATATCAATGCAATAATCCTAAATAAAATATTAGCAAATAGAATATACAGCACATTGAAAGAATAAGTCACCATGTATAAGTGGAGTTAACTCAAAGAATGTAAGAATGTTCAATATTAGAAATTTATTGATATAAATCACCATTCTAATGTCAAAAGAGAAAAATCATATAATTATTTGCATATGCATGATAGTAAAGCCTATTATCAAGTTACAGTAATTAGTAATTATAATCGACAATTATATTGATGCATAAATAAGCAGACAGATAATAAAACAGGAAAGTGAGTCCAGAAGCAGACACAAATACCCACTGGATTTAGTACAGCCATATCTTGTGGTGCAGCCATTCAAATGGCAAGAGTCTTATGAAGAATTTCGTTTAATACTCCTGCTTTGGCTTATAAGACTTTACACGTATTTATGAAGATCAATTAGGATTCCCTCTGAGCAAGAGAGTGCTGTGAAATTAGAGCCAACAGGCAGACTCCTTGGAGTTGTATAGTTGGTGCATGTTCTATTGGGTTTTCCTCCAAAATACTCTAGCACATAGTAGTGATAAGCTCTTCATTTACACTGATTTCATTGATTTTTTTACCCTAAAAATTCCATAACTTAAATATTGAGAATCACATGAATCCTTTGTCTGTGAGGATTATTTTAAGATTACAACAACATCCAATGGCTACGACAGAGAGAACGAGTACACATATATAGCCATATTTTAGAGAAATTAATTAATGAAACTTGTCCTTGTTATGTCATGTTATAATAAATACTAATTATTGATGTATAGATTTCAATGGGGTATGGAATTGTTTTAGCATAAAGTGTTTTTGTTTTGAGACTCAGGAAACCACACAATTTTTTGCCATTGAAATAATAGTAAGAAGATTTTCTACTTAGAACAACTTAGCATCATAACATAAGGAGAAAACTCTGCCATAAGAAAGGGAATACCACATGTGGAGATAAAAGGATGGCTCACTCAAAAAATGGGCCGGTAGGTCACAATCTAGAAAATGATAAAAATCATATCCTTATTTCACTTCTTATATCAAAATTAATTCCATGTGAATGAACGATTTAAATATAAAAATGAAATTTTGAAAGCTCCAGAGGAACACAAGAGAAGTTTTCATTATGATCTCAGAGAACATATGCCTTGTCTATCTTCTTCACAGTTGTAATCTCAGCAACCCAGCCTCGTAATAAATATTTGTTGAATTAGAATGAATTGAATTGAATGAGATCTTAGAGGAGTAAGAGCCACGTTCTATAAAGTGTTCATGGAAGGCACACATAAGAAACTTCTGCCAAAGAGTCTCTGGGAAAACAGGGCATTGCATCTAGCAGTACCGGCTTCAATAAATTTGGGAAAGAGACACAATCAGACCCCCACCTGAGAGAAGTCAACAGTTTCCTGATAGTGGAATGAGCCCTCAGCCGAAACCCACAGGATGGTGCCTGCCCTCTCCTGCAGCGGAGAGCACCTCAACTCTGCACATCTGTCACCCTCAGCACCTGCCCAGCTGAGGTGCAGCCAATGTACTTCCCATTCTGGCTCTCTGGCAGGCCTCCAGAAGGGTTGCTTCTGGTAACTCCATCTGCCAGTAGATGGAGAGGATGTCACACAGGCAAGCTTGCCCATGACTCTGCCAGGGAGAACAGGCAAATGCTTTAAGGATGACCTGGTGCGAAGCTTCAAGTGGTGTGGCAAAGCTGCGGACTGCTGAGAAACAGCAGCAGCATTCAGACCAACTCAGCAGGAAGCTATTAGGATTGGGGCAGCTCACTTTGAGCAAAGGAATCTGTCCAATTGAGACTGAGGCAGGTTCAACGACAGTGGCAGGCTTTGTTCAAGAGACACTATGCCCAATAAGCAAAGATGAGCTTCATGTGGTTTCAAGAGGCAAGGATCACAGCTCCCAAACTGATCTTTGCCAACCCCCTGAGCAAATAATTATCGTCAATCAGTGCTAACAACCTGAAAATAAAAAAACTATACAAAGAGTGTGTGTGGCAGATTTCAGATTCACAGCAAAGGTCTTATGCTTGGTCTGAAACTTGAAGCTTCCGCAAGAGGAAACTCTGCTGGAAATTTCCTCACAATACCAACTGCCTTTGCTCAGTGTTCACCTTTTCTAACATTATCACCAGAGATTACACAGCCTGCAAGGATTTTATAAGGACCACTATGAGCCCAACAAAGGGCTAGTCCCTGACGAGGCCTTGAAGATTTTAAAGGCATGTACCTCAGTCTTATATGAGCTTAAAAAAAATTCATCATAAAAGTAAATTTAAGCCACATTAAATGTTTGGGGAACAATTAAACACAGAAGCATGGTAATGATCATAATTCCAGTGAACAGAAGCACAGAGAAAGGAGAAATAAAAATAGGAAGTAGGATGTGATCTGGGCCTTGGAGGGAGGGAGAATGGTACGGGTAGGCAGAGAGGAAAGGAAGAACACTGTGGGTGGGAAGAACAGAATGAGTGGGGGCTCAAAAGTGGAGGAGAGCTGGCATGAAACTAAGGTCATAGCATCTGGTGAGAATTCATGAATCTGCATCTACAGGGACGATATTTGGTGCCAATGATTTTGCCTCGGGTTTTCTTTGTCAGTCCGTTGCATAGGCTAACTCCAAACTACCCCATATTATTGGAAAGAGCTTCTTGAAAACAATAAGCTGGATTATTACTTAGAATCAAATGTTAGAGCTATGAGGGATCATAGCATCTACCTAGGCCATCACTTTATTTCACAGATATAAGAATGTTGCCCGGCAAGTTCATAGCTAGTTAGTGCGGCTGACGGGTCTCCAGACAGCTTCATTCCATGGACCTTTTTCTCTAAGCCATATTTTTTCACATTTTAAGCCTGGGAGCTTTCCCCTCTGGTTTTGCTATTTCACCAAAGACTGTGCTCCTTAGGAGCAGGGACATCCAACAACTTTATCTAGCACAGAATAATCATTAAGCACAAACTATGTACAAGGCGTCTGGGCTGATATGATAAATAATATAAAAACAGGGGAAAAAATCAACAACCATGTTCTTGTTTGCATCCATAGTGCTAAATTCAAATAGATAGTTTTGTTTAGTAGCACGTATATTAAGTGACTTCTATGTGGAATATGAGAATCTAAAGGAAGACTTGGTAGAAAAGGCAAAAACACATAGAGTTTATTGTAACACAGTGTTAGGTAAATAGCATCAGTGAGCTGTGGGTGCTGAGCAACATTAAGGAGGGGTAATTAATCCAATTTAGGATTGGGGAAAGGGATGGCCAGATGTCACGGAGTCTTCATGAAAGGGTTAACATCTGAATTTGATCTTAAAGAATGAATAGAAGTTACCCAAGTAATGAAAAGGTGGTGAAAGGGACAGCAAGAGCAAAGGCATGGGCAAGCAAGACAACCTGTGTTCAGAGAGCTAAAGCAGTTCAGAATCGGTGAAATGTGTTCCTACAGTCTAGGAGTGGTAAAAGAAGAAACTGTTAAGAAAGCCATAGGCCAGACCATCAGAGTCCTTGCATCTCAGGTCACAAAACTTGATTTTTATCAGAAAGTCTACAAGAACCCATAGAAAATTTAAAGCAGGGCAGTGACATGATCAGATAGATCATGCTGGTAATTGAGGAAGGCAACAGTAGAAGTAAGGAGAGCAGTTAGCATCACAACAGGCAAGAGATGATGATAGCACGACAGTAGGGATGAAAAACAAAAGAGGGGCCAATTTAAAGAATATTTTGGAGATAATACTCTCCAAACATTTGGTGTATGAATAATTGGTGAAGATTGAAAGAGAAAGATAATCAAGTATGATTCCTGGGTTTCTAATTTGTGTGACTGCCACCACCAAGATAGAAAATCCTAGAGAAAAAAGACAAGATTGTTTTGAGGTATACTGAGTTTGAGATATCTTTGTAATATTTGTTTGGGGATGCCTAGCCCACAGATAGATTAAAAGGTTTGAAGATCAGAGGAGAGAACTGAGCAAGAGACACAGCTTTAGAAGTCATCAGCCTATGAGAAGAAGTCAAAGTAATGAAAGTAGATGAGACCACGAGGAAGAAGATGAAGAATGAGAAGACAATTGAGATAGGAATGGAGCCCTAGGAAACAGGAATATCAAGGTGCGGGGAAAGGAAGAGGAACCAGTGAAGAAATGGAGAAGGAATGTTCAGCAAGGATTACAGGAACACATAGATAGTTATAGGAGGGCATGATCAATAGTTTCAATATAACAGTGAGGTCAAATAAGATAAATCTAGAGATGCCCATTGTACTTGCAAGTAGTAACTCATTGGTGACTATAACAAGATGTCTTTCAAAAAAGTGGTAGAAATGGTAGGCAGTTTGCAATGAGTTACAGTAATTGAGAGGTGAGGAAATGAAGACTTTGAATCATCAATTTTTGGGTAGAAAGAGGAGGAGAGATTGGATGGTATCTTGAAAGGAATACAGTGTCAAAGAAGGATGTATTCTTTAAGATAATCATGTTGATGGGATAAAGAGAAGCAGTCAAGAAAGAGAGAGACTAAAGAGAAAGGAGAGAGTTGGGGATAACTGAGAGAGTAAGCTCCTACAGGTAGCAAGAGGAGAGAGAACCAAAGCTACAGACACAGTTGTCAAGCCTGCCCTTAGGTTATACCTAGAATATTCTTTTGAGTCTGAAGAAAAGATGATAAGGATAGATCTGGATACAGATACATTTGTATATAGGGCAAGTAGTTAGGAAGTTTAGAGACAAAATACTTAGTGATTCAAACTTTCTTGTTGAAATAGGAAGTAAGTTCATTTAATAAAGGGCAGAGAGAACAACATGATCTGGTGACAGTGCAGTTTCTGACAGTCCCCGTAACACCTCCTACAAACCAAACCGATCAACCATGATGGCAACGAGGGAAAAAAGTCCATAGAGGACATCATCAACAAAATTTCATGATAGAGAATTCCCATAGACCCAAGACATGGGTGAGTGCTACCAAACCACCAACTGTGACCTGCCTAGGATTTGCAGCTGTGTGGCCAGGCAGGCAGGGAATAAACACACCAAGTTGTGGAAATTTAAACGTTGCCCCAAAAATTTACCGGCAAAGGAGAAAACCTTACTTGAGGGAAACCTAAGCAGATAGATCAAGAAATGACGTTTGAAATTGAGACAGTCCCCACAGGCTCTGTGATGCGGGTGAGGGGAAAAGTCTGCCTCAGACATGGGAAGGCCAAATAGTGTTTCCGGTCTCTAATTTCAGAATGATTCGGCAAACACTCTCAGAGGAATTGATTCTTACCTGAGGGAAATCTAACAGAGAAAGGAACCAAATAGAGGAGAGCAGAAACACTGAGGGCAAGAGAAAGAGAGAGAAGCTTCACCTGGTAGGGCCCAGAGGATCCCAGACCCATAAAGCACTGTGACAGCAGAGTATTACTTCTAAAGGTGTGCGCCACCAGAGAATGCAAGGGCTTCAGAGGACCAGAAAATTTTTCTCAATCCAACTCATCTCAGACAGAGGCCATAGTTTGAATTCTTCGTGGTAATGGCATAGAAAGGAGCACTTTAAACCATGAACCCAGAAAAATATTACCATAACTCATTTCTTCCAAAGACATTTTCTCTAATAGCCTAGTAACATCAGAGTCATTTAAACAAGTAAAACAACAACAAATAATAACCCCATAAAAAATTATTACATGAAAAAAAGTTGAAAAGGACATTATAACACTTTGACAAGTAATGGAAACACATCTTAAAATGTGGCCACAAAGCAGAAAACTATCCAAATGTTTCAAAGTGAGGTAATCAAAATTTCAAGCATTTTTGAAGCTTTGAAACAACAGCACAAATAAGAAATAGAAAACTCAGATATTATAATATGACTAGACAAGAGGAGTACATAAAGCAAGAACTGACATTTCAGAAAAGAATCAGAAAAACATTTTCAGACTCTAAGGCTAAACTAAAGAAACAAAAGAGTGAACAGACACCAAAGAATGTTCATTATGTGAAATAGAAGATAGAAAGGAAATACATAAAATAGTAATAATAATATAATAAATGAGCCAGAAATTTTCAGACTCTATATGTTTCAAAAAAAGTGACAAATACAGAATATAAGCAAAGAAGAGTGAATAAATATACAGCTGGTACCTTCTAAAAAATGAAAAAGAAATAAGTGAAATAGAACAAATGTTTAAAACTATACTTCAAGAAAATCTTCCTAAAGTAAAAACTTGCATCTATATATTAAAGAGCATACTGTTGACATGGAAAATTGATCCAGAAGTGTCAACACAGACATTTCCTAGTAAAAGTATTGGCCTTTAGGGGCTGGCCCAGTGGCACAGTGGTTAAGTTCACACGTTCCACTTCAGCGGCCCGGGTTTTGCCAGTTTGGATCCCAAGTGTGGACCTACACACCGCTTGTCAAGCCATGCTGTGACAGGCATCCCACATAAAATAGAGGAAGATGGACATAGATGTTAGCTCAGGGCCAGTCTTCCTCAGCAAAAAGAGGGGGATTGGCAGCAGATGTTATCAGGGCTAATCTTCCTCAAAAAGAAAAAACGTATTGGCCTTTAAATATAAGTAAAAGTCGGGCCTGGCCCCGTGGCCGAGTGGTTAAGTTCATATGCTCTGCTTCAGTAGCCCAGGGTTTTGCTGGTTCAGATCCTGGGCGTGGACATGGCACCACTCGTCAGGCCATATTAGGTGGCATCCCACATGCCACAACTAGAAGGACCCACAACTGAAAATATACAACTAAAAATATACAACTGGGAGGATTTGGGGAGAAAAAAACAGAAAAAAAAGAAGATTGGCAACAGTTGTCAGCTTAGGTGCCAATCTTTAAAAAAATGAATAAATGGAGCTTTGAGTCAGGAGAAGATGAGGGAGTCCAATTCAATTAAAATATGTATTTTGTGTATATGTATATTTATATATATTATATTATATTATATAATTATATTAATTATATTATAATTATATATTATTTTATTATTATATTATATTAATTAATATTAATTAATTAATATTATATTAATATATAATTATATATGCAATTAATTAAATTATAAATATATAAAATATATATAAATTATATAAAATATAAATACATAATTTTAAAATATATAATATTATATATTATTTATATATTATATATAATTATATGTAATTATATATAACTAATATATAATTAATTATATATCAATTAATATATATACTTTTACATATATATTTAAATTATGTATATATATGGAAGAGACCTTTGGGTATCTGGAAAAAATTCCAGGCTATTTATAGGGAAAAAGCATCAGATTCAAATTAGACACTCATCTTAATAGTAATATTTCATACTGGTAAACAATGTAACATTTTTAACATACTCAAAGAAAGAAACTGCAAGCTAGGGTTTAAAATCTATCCAAATTTTTTTTTAACATAAAGGTCATAGACATGCTAAAACTTAGAGAATATTGTCTCCATGAGCCTATCTTGAGGAATTTACAAGAATAAGCTTCAGACAGTCACAAAATAATTGGAAAAGTTTTAAGATAATGCTCTAGGTTGAATATATTTACCTATCAAAATAAGACTAAAGGGTGAAGATAAGTGTAATATAATAATATGAAAAGGTATATGCTCTAAAAATGTAGAAAAATAGCAAAAATTGCTTGAGAGAAGGGAGAGTATATGGAAAGTACAATAAGCTTACTGACTACTGTATAGGTATTAACTGGGATGTGTATATGTGGGTTTTTTTTTTTTGAGGAAGATTACCCCTGAGCTAACTGCTGCCAGTCCTCCTCTTTTTTGCTGAGGAAGACTGGCCCTGAGCTAACATCAGTGGCCATCTTCCTCTACTTTATATGTGGGACATCTGCCACAGCCTGGCATGCCAAGCAGTGCCATGTCTGCACCCGGGATCTGAACCAGTGAAACCCAGGCCACAGAGAAACAGAACGTGTGAACTTAACTGCTGCGCCACCAGCCCAGCCCCTGTATGTGTGTTTTGAAGCTAGCAAATCAAGTAGTAAAAGCTAAGTGCACCTAAAACTACAAAAAATAACATTAAATGATACTAGTGTCTAAAATTGGAGTATAGAGGAGAGACAGTGGAGAAAAGAAGAATGATTGCTCATTAACCTCACTACTGGTCATAGTAGAAAACCAACAGGTTATATCTAAACAAGAGGTGACTAAGAGTATTAAATAAAGATAGAAACATGTCTGTTTTAACAAAAATTAAAACTTTCAAATAACGAAATACCAATAGAAAGCAAAGAAAACACATGAGTTTAAAGTAGTCGTTACTACATGGGTGGACCCTGAGGGTATTAGGTTAAGCAAAATAAGCCAGACAGAGAAAGGCAAACATCGTATTATTTCACTCATATGAAACAACATAAAACGCCAAGTATACCCATCATGTCAATAAATGCAAGTGGGCTTAACTTAGCTAATAAGAAGAAATTATTCTCATACTGGTTTCTTTTACACCCAGATAGATCAAATGGACAAAAGCAATTGTATAGGGATATAGAAGATCTAAACAGGCAATAAGGCAGATGTTATGGACATGTGTTGAACTCTGTTTTCCAATAGTTGGAATGCACCCTTCTTAAAGAGTATACGTGGAACATTTACAAAAATTAACAATATATAATGTTACAAAGATTCAAAATTAAGATTGCTTATTTCAGATTTTTCTTGTTTGTTAAGGTTGGCCTATATTGCTATGAATTTCCCTCTTGGGATTGCTTTTGCTGTATCCCATATGAGTTGGTAAAGGTGTATTTTCATTCCCAATTGTTTCCAGATATTTTTTTATTTCTTCTTTAATTTATTCAATGATCCATTGGTTGCTCAGTAGCATGTTGTTTAGTCTCCACATGTTTGCCACTTTCCTAGCTTTTTTCTTGTAGTTGATTTCTAGTTTCACAACATTATGGTCAGAAAACGTACTTGATATGATTTCAGTGTTCTTAAATTTATTGAGGCTTTCCTTATTTCCCAAAATATGGTCTATCCTTGAGAATGTTCCATGTGCACTTGAGAATAATGTGCATTCTGTTGTTTTGGATGGAGGATTCTATATATATGTATTAAGTCCGTCTGGTCTAGTTTTTCATTTAAATCCACTATTTTCTTGTTGACTTTCTGTCTGGATGATCTATACATTGATATAAGTGTGGTGTTAAGGTCCCATACTATTATTGTGTTGTTGTTAATATCTCCTTTTAGGTTTGTTAAGAGTTGCTCTATGTACTTTGGTACTCCTGTGTTGGGTGCACATGTATTTATAAGTGTTATGTCTTCTTGGTGGAGTGTTCCTTCGATCATTATATACTGCCCCTCTTTGTCTCTCATTACCTATTTTGTCTTGAAGTCCTCTTTGTCTGATACAAGTGTGGCAATATCTGCTTTCTTTTATTTGCCATTAGCTTGGAGTATCGTCTTCCATCTCTTCACTCAGAGCCTGTGTTTGTCTTTAGAGCTGAGATGTGTTTCCTGAAGGCAGCATATTGTTGGGTCCTGTTTATTAAAAAATAAACATCTCACCACTCTGTGTCTTTTGATTGGAGAATTCAATCCATTTGCATTTAGAGTGATTATTGATATATGAGGCCCTAATTCTGCTATTTTATCACTCATTTCCCAGTTCTGCATTTCCCTTGTTTCTTGCCCCATGTATTTTGGACTACCAATTCAGTTTGGTAGTTCTCTATGATGGTTTTCTTAGTTTTCTCTTTGTTTATTCTTTGCGTCTCTGTTCTGCTTACTTGTTTAGTGGTTACCACTAAAAATCTCGTAGATGAGACAGTCCGTTATCTGATAGCCTATTTTCTAATAGCCTCTTATTTCTTTAAACTAAACTGTTTCCATCCCTTTCCTTTTCACCTTCGAAGTTATGATTGTCACAACTTATTCCATCTTGTATTGTGAGTTTGTGGCTAAAATGACAAGATTATATTTATTTTTTATTTTTTCCTTCCCTTTATCTTCAATGTTGTGTTTGCTAACCTGTTCTGATAGAGGGCTGCAGTTTTCTGATTTTTTTTCTACCTATTTCCTTGCTCAAAACTTCATAAGCCCTTTCTTTTTATTTCAGGGATGAGGGCTTTCTGGAGCATTTCTTGGGGGGTGGGGAAATCTTGTGGTGATGAACTCCCTTAGCTTTTGTTTATCTGGGAAATTTCTTATTTCTCCCTCATATCTGAAGGATATTTTTGCTGCATAGAGTATTCTTGGCTGAAAGTTTTTGTCTTTCAGAATTTTGGATATATCATTCCACTCTCTCCTAGTCTCTAAGGTTTCTGCTGAGAAATCTGCTGAAAGCCTGATAAGGGTTCCTTTGTAAGTTATTTTCTTCTGCCTTGCTCCCCTTAATATTTTTTTTGTCATTGACTTTTGCCAGCTTTACTATTATATGCCTTGGAGAAGGTCTTTTTGCATTGGTATAATTAGGAGATATATTAGCTTCTTTCACTTGTATTTGCAGCTCCTTCCCCAGGTTTGGGAAGTTCTCAGCTATTACTTCTTTGAACAAGATTTCTGCTCCATTCTCCTTCTCTTCTCCCTCTTGAATACCTATAATCCTTATGCTGCATTTCCTAACTGAGTCAGATATTTCTTGGAGAATTTCTTCATTTCTTTTTAATCTTAGTTGTTTCTCCTCCTCAACCTGCAGCATTTCTTCATTTCTGTCCTCCAAACTGCTGATTCTCTCCTCCATAATATCAGCTCTGTTATTCAGGGCATCCAGATTTTTCTTTATCTCATCCATTGTGTTTTTCATCTCCAATATTTCTGATTGGTTTTTCCTTATAATTTCAATCTCTTTTATGAAGAAGTTCCTGATTCCATTGAACTGTCTATCTGTATTTTCTTGTAACTCATTGAGTTTTTTATGATAGCTATTTTGAATTCTCTGTCATTTAGATTATAAATTTCTGTACCATCAGAATTGATTTCTGGGTGTTTGTCATTTTCCTTCTGGTCTGAAGTATCAATATATTTTTTCATGATATTTGGTGGCACGGATTTGTGCCTCTGCATAGTGATAATATTTGGTTGCAACTTCCACCTGCTGCTACTGGGTAGGGGTCAAGAGCTGTGTATTCTGAACTCACCACGACCCTGGCTTACTCACTCACTGCTGCTGCTCTTCTATCACATGCACCTCACTCTGGCTGACTGGCTGAGCTAGAGCACCAGGCATGGTGAGGGGTGTTTCTTTCACCTGCATGATCCCAGGGGCATTTTCTCTCTGCCCTTGCTATCTTCTTTCCTAGGGTGCTGGCCTGATGAAGACACCCCCACAATAGCTTAGCCACTTCTGTGTGGGGCTTCCCACGTGCAGTGTGGGAACTTGGAGAGTGAAGGTGCTCCCGCAAAGGGCCACCCCTCCCCCCTCTCTCAGAGTCATGTGTGATCCTGTACCATGGGTTGCTATCATTGGGGGAGGAAGAGGAGCTCCCCTTACCTCCTTCCACTTCTTCCAGAGGGGTTTGGCACTTCCACTTTTGGATGTATGGCTGTGTGGGTCTCTCATGCACCTTTTGTGTTGTGTGAATGTGCTCTGTTGGTATCTGAATGTCCTTTTTGTTGTATCTTAGTGGGGAAGAGTCTAAGGGAAGAGCTCACTTCATCATGATGCTGACGTCACTAGGATTTGTTTTAATCTACATAATTATATGGGCACAATCCTATGCAAATATTTGAAAACCTAAAGGAAATCAATAACTTCAGTCAAAATAAAATGTTGAGATAGAATGTTCAAACAGACCAATTATCATATAAGGAACTGAGAGGGTTTTCAAAAAGCTACTCTTCAAAATGGCACCAGGACCAAAGAGTTTTACAATGGAACATTACTAAACAATTAAAAACCACATAGTCTAGCTGCTATTTAAATTGTTCCAGATCATAGAAAAGGAAGGAAAATCATTCAAATATTTTATATCTAATACCAAATATTCATTGATATAAAAGCTGTATAAAGTTAATACAAAAAAGAAAGTTACATGTCATTCTCGCTTGTGAAAACTGATGTAATAGTTATAAGTAAAATATTTAAAATAGAATCTTACATCATATTGATATAAAATACATCATGATCAAACAGAGTTTATTCTAGGAATACAAATGATTCCATATGAGGAAATCCATTAATATAATTAATCATAACAATAGGTTAAGGAAGAAATCATATGACCGTCTCTCTTAATGCCAAAAAAATTTGAAAAATATCAACTCTTACTTTTAAATCATACACACACACTCACAAATACACATTCATTCACTAAAATAAGAATTCACTAAATACACTAAATTAAGAATTCACTAAAGTAAGAATCAATTAAACTTTCATCTTACTTAATGGGGAAACACTTAAGGGCATTTCCATTAATGTAATGAACAACACAAAATTGCCCACAATTGCCACTAGTATTTAACATGATGGTGGAAGAACTAACCAAAGGAATTAGACAAGATAAAGCAATTGGGAGGTAAAACTAGATTTATTCTTAGATAATAGGTCTGTATATTAGAAAAATCAAGGATCCAGCCCTGTTTCCTGGTGGCACACTCCACTTTGGTAGCTCAAGTTCAGTTCCAAGGCATGGACCTATACCACTCATCAGCCATGTGTAGGTCTGATGCCCCACATACAAAATAGAAGAAGATTGGCAACAGATGTTAGCTCAGGGCAAATCTTCTTTGGCCAAAAAAATATAATAACTCAGCAGAATCAAAGAAAATACTACTACAAAATCAGAGAATGTGGTAAATTAACAGGATATATATGGAAATCAATAGCTTCCATATATACAAATACTAAAATGTTATGCTATATAAAGGAAGAGAAGGCTCCAGCTTAAAAAGATAAACTACTTAGGCATACACTTAGCAAGAAATATGCAAAATCTTCATAAGGAAACTTTTTAAACACTATTGAAAGATGAAAAATGTACATTTAAATAAGTGGAAAAACATTCCCCGTTCTTATAAGAAGACTCAACATGAATGGAAGGATCAAGGCTTCACAAAGAAGCAAACAGATAAATTCCAAATATAGGTCATTCTTAAGGATGATTCCCTTCTTCTCTTCAGGAAGTCAATAGTGCGGTTGAAAAACAAAAATGTGAAGAGGATGGGTGAGGGGAAGGGGTGGGGCGGGAAGGAGATTGATCTAGATTAAAGGAAATTCAAAGCACAACTCAATGCAATTTGTGGGCCTTGTGTGGATCCTAATTCAAACAAATCAACTTTAAAAAGAATTTTGGTAATTGACTGGGTAGTTGATAATACCAAAGGATTATTTTTTGTTTCCTTAGATGTGATAACAGCATTGTGGTTATGTAAGAAAATGTCCATAATTTTTAGAGATGCATTCTTAAACACATAGTCATGAAATAATATATTTGAAATTTCCTTTAAAATAATTCACCAAATGAAAAGTCAAAAGGGATAGAGATAAAGTAAATATAGAAAAATCTTCAAAATTAGTGAATGAATATAAATATGTGGAGCTTCATTATTTTTATGTATTTTTTAAATATTCATTAAACAATTATTTTATTTAATAAAAAAAGAAGGAGTACAAGTAGTAGGCTTAAGGGAAGTGATGATTTGAAAGGGTTGCTGAGGGAAATGGGAGCTGGTTTGACCAAGAATGAATAAAAAGTTTGAAGAACAGCACAAAGGTCCACCTCAGGGTGACGGTCCTGACTTGGGTGGGGCCAGTTTGCACTGGTGTAGGAATTGAAACGATAGATAGGAGTCAGTAGGGACATTTTTCTCCACATGTGGGGAGAAGAAAGAGAAGAGAATCAAGGCATCACACACCTTCCCAAAGCCAAACAATCTGATCACATAAGGATCAAGCCAAACTCCAAGGACAACTCATAGAAAACCTAAGATACCTAAGGTTTGTCAGTAACGGGGAAAATAGGAAGTGAGGCATAGTAGGGGTGTCGGCACCATGAGCAGCTGGAGCATGCACAACCAAAAGTGGAATAAACCCCCTTTCTAAACTTGCACCATTCTCGGCACCAATCCTGTTCTTAGGGATTCCCTCTTAATTGTAGGCAACGTTGCTTGCTCCCTTTTCTGGTCTCTTAGAACAATAGCTGTGTACCCAGCACTATACATAATTAGTAACGACACTGGCTGACATTTATCTAGTGGTTGCCTTATGGCGAGGTAAGCACCGCTGCACAGGGATTATCTCCTTGAATCCTCATAGCGAGCCGAGGAGTCTCAGCAATGTTAGGTGGAAGTGAGGGAACTGGGATTTGAGCTCAGATGATTGACTCCAGGACCCAAGTCCTAATAAGAAGCGGTACTGTAAGTACAGCTCATCAGCTTCCACCTCTCTGATTTCCTCTCTTTCAAGAAAGCATTTCAGCATGCAAACAAGTGATGTTTTTAGGGATTAGATTGAATCCACCCTAATTCGTATGAAAAATAAATAACTCACAAATTTTAGGTCTTTTAGTTATTTTTACTAATTAATTATTAGCAACAAATCTCAGAACTGATTGTGACACAGGAGTGTGTAATAATATTGTGGTTGAGAACTGCACTTCTGATACGCTTACTCTCTAAAACACTTTTTCAAAATGTTTCTACATTTAATTAAGCACTTAAGTTTTCTAATTTATTTCATTCCTGACTGCCAGATATTCATGCCAGATATTCCTAGTAAATTATAATCTCTTTGAGGGGAAGAGTTTAGTCCTGTGATTTTTTTTTTTTAACTCTCCAAAACATCCAGAACATGCCAGGCACATAGAAATCACTTAATAAACGTTCTCTGAATAGAACTGATTACTGCTGAAATAATATTAATAAGAATAGGTAATATTAGGGTTGGGCTTTCCTCTTTATAAAAACCCTTCCATCAGTTCATCAGGCTTCTTCTGAAAGTACACAGAAAAAGAATCAGAGGGGCCAGTCTGATGGCCCAGCAGTTAAGTTCACACCTTCCACTTCGGCAGCCCGGGGTTCACTGGTTCGGATCGTGGATGTGGACCTATGCACGACTTGTCAAGCCATGCTGTGGTAAGCGTCCCCCATATAAAGTAGAGGAAGATGGGCACGGATGTTAGCTCAGGGCTGGTTTTCCTCAAAAAAAAAAAAAGAATCAGAGATCCCAGTCCAAGAGGGTATATTCACTGTGTAGAGCTGGCTTTTTTGCCCTTTCTCCCCAGAGAGGACATGGATGGAGAAGTTTTCTAGAATTGTGAGTACAGTAGCCCCCTTATCTGCAGGGGGTAGGCTGGAAGAACACCAGTGAGCGCCTGAAACCACAGATAGTGCCAAACCCTACATATACGCTGCTTTTCCCTATACATTGGTGTTTGAGGGGAGACAGCAAAACCAGCACAAATTTCTTTTTCCTTCTTCACAATTTCACAAATAGAAGATTTGTTCTTGCTGATGATGTTAGCAACCTCGGCATATAATTCTTTTTCTTTCCTTATTAAGTCTAGAACTTTTACCTTTTCACTTAAAGGAAGCACTTTGACTTCTCTTTGGCATATCTAAGTTGCCAGCATCAGCGATACTGTGACAGTTGATCTGGTAACCAAGATGGCTACTAAGTGACTAACGAGCGGATACAATGTGGACATGCTGGACAAAGGGATGATTCACACGCTGGGCAGGACGTAGAGGAGCTGCGCAAGATTTCAGCATGCTACTCAAATGGTGTGCAATTTAAAACTTATAAACTGTTTATTTCTGGAATTTCTCATTTAATATTTTTGGACTGTGGTTGACCACGGGTAATTGAAACTACAGAAAGCGAAACCGTGGATAAGGAGGGACTACTGTGTATAATTAGAAGTACCCAATGTCATAGCTGGATCTGTCTTTTAGCTCTGCACCCTATTGTGTTTCTAACGCAGCCTCAGAAGGCTGTGTTTGCCTAAATAAGATCTTATTACATGTCACCTGTACCTAACTCCATTAACATGTAAATGAAATTGATTCTCTGCACTGAGAACAAGAATACTTACCTGGCAATATAACTCAATGCTTTAAAAAAAAAAAAGATATGCAAATTTTTCATTACAGATTTCTAAGGTGAAAATAAAGTAACTTATCTGCCAAGCTGACCAATTTAAAAAGCTCAGAGCCAGAGAATGAACACTTGGAATTAAGTATGATATGATTAAAGACACTCTGCAAGCTTAAAAGGTAAGGCAAAAAGGAAACAGTATATGCAACATCTAGGATAATTTTCACAAACAAGGGCTCATGCTCTTGTTTTCTAGACCTGAGGAGTAGCAACTTCTTCCTTTTTGATACTTCCTAGCAGGGAGGTTAAGGACATGAGATTTGGAGCTAGACAGGCCTGCCTGTGGACACTCAGTAAATGTTAGCCACCATTCTGATTTTGGGGCAGAGAAATTTTCAGTTCCCTTCCCTTACCCCTGTTCCTCCAGAGATAAAGTTGCTGCAGGGTGTATAATGGATGGGAATCCCTCTGTAGTCTATGAACTTGTAGGAGAGGAAGATAATTCCTCTACCTTCTAGGTCCTTCTGGCTACTCTAAGTATTAAATTGACATGAGACAAAACAAGAGGAGAAAATAAACAAAGCTTTATAACATGTATACATGGGAAAAACCCAGGAAAGTTGAGTAACTTGCCAGAATGGCCAAAGCTGCCACCTTAAATATCATCTTCAGCCAAAGACAAAGCAGGATGTTGGGGGCGGTGGTTTGGGACTTCAAAGGGGAGGAAGGCAATTCACATGGAAATGGAGAAGCAAACATTTGGTAGACAGAACTTTGATAGGAATGGGCTTAGCAAGGACACAGAGTTATCTATGGTGATGGCCTTATCTTAAATTCTGTTAGGCAGTTAGGGGGAAGGTGAAAGTTTCTTCCAGAGTCTTTTGTCTTTAACCAAAGAGACACATTTTGGGGTGGTCAATTCTGATCCCCCACAACCTCTCTTCCCCGGCATGCACTTTGCTGGGTAAATATACTGCCCAGAGATCTGGCCATGCCATCTCTCTCCAGTGCTTTTTCTACTGCCCTGCAAGTATATAGCTGGAGGTGCATTGAATCTAAGGCCTGTTCTGCAGACCAGTTAGCTAGTTCTCCCACTTCTTTAATCACTTCTTCCACAGTGCTAATAAGAGGGTTTCAGATCCCCAGACTTGGAAAGAAGGCTGTGCTAATCAGGTGTCAAGCTCAGGCTCCAAGGGGGGAAAAGGAGGAACAGATGTTAGAGAGCACTTGAGCACTGCTGAGTCAGAGTCATACCATTTAATAACATCAGAATCCTACTATAACCCAAATTGTTGTTATTGTTATTATTATTGACTTTGAAGTGGAGAAGGTCAATTGTGTGGTCAATTGACTTGCAAAGGTTTCCCGTTGTCTTAAGGGTCCCCTGTGCTTCAGCTCTATCTTACCCACTGTAGGGGAGGAAGACATTTCCTCTACCCGCTCTGGGTCCTTCTGGCCAGAAAAAGAATTAAATTGACATGAGACAGAATAACAGGAGAAAATTAAACAAAGCTTTATAACATGTATACATGGAAGAGGCTAAGACAAACTGAGCAACTCGCCTAAATGGCAGAAGCTCTCACCTTAAATACCACCCTCATGTAAAGAAAAAGGAGGATGTTGGGGATGGGGGGAGTCAATCATGGGAGGCTACCAAAAACCACAGTAAACAAGAGTAAGGTTATTATGCAGATTTAAGTTCTTGCCTTCTGCATTGATTAAGAGTTTCTAGAGATAAGTCATCCTTCTTTCTTCCTGGTTCAGAGAGGGAGACACCTTTACAGATGGAGATTTCCTTTACAAATGTAAATGTCTCTTAACAAAGGGTAAGTAAATTTTACTTTGCAGAGCTTCTTTCCTGTCTGCAGTTTTTTAAAAGTAACCAACCCAAAATAATCCTCAGGCCAAAGAGACATATCTTGGGGTGTCCAATTCCAGTTTCCCATGTCACATAGCTCACTTTCTGGCTAATCTTTCCTTTTACGTTAGGTATACTTTCCTGAGTGCAATTTTTGCACATCGCTCTTTTTATCTCAATATTAATTAATTAGTCTTTACTCTTCATCCTGAAATTAACTATTTCCATTTTACATAAGAGGGAATGTTCAGAGAGGTTAAGTAAACTGTCTAAAACCACACAGCTACGAGTGGGAGACCTGAATCTAAAATCCAGACCTGTTTAATCCCAACGAGCATCCTTCACACTAACGTCCCTACTTTCCCATTCCTAACTTCAACCTCATGAGAATTTCAGTTGATTGAGTTTGGTAGGAAAGGGATCAAGGTCAAGATACGTCAGTCTCCACATAAACTCAAAGGTCCCTTATCTTTCAATTCACATTCACTTTTCCAAACCACCACAGCACCTGTCATCTCCCATTTAAAAGGGTTTCTCTGATCTGGATGGTTTCTTCATGCCCCAACATAAGTCAGATATCTTTATCTAAAAGCCAGGACTTCTGAATTTTCAGAGCAAGCATCAGTGAGGGCACAAGTCACCCAGCTGCCTTCTCGTGTCGGTTTTTACCACCAAACCTTGCCAAAACACGAGTCGCATGTGTAGGAGGAGTAGAGCTCACTCATCACTGAGGTCTGAGACTTGACAGGAGTTGGCAGTGCTTAAACCTCAGGCCTCCTTTATTTTCACTTCAGAAAGGAGAGGAAAAAATACCCAGATACTTTAGTGTGATATTGGAAAAGTCCCCTTTACCTTTGGCAATTTCTCTGACAGTCCAAAAGGGCATCTGCTGTTTGTGGTGAAGATAATACCTCCAGCCTTCTCAGTCATCTTGAGAAAGCCAAAAATGAAAACACAACCTTGCAGCTTAGCAAAATAAGGATGATACACTTGGGGAGCAAGATAAATGATAAGACACTATATGTTGGGAATCAGTGTCATTCAGTCTGAAATGATCAAAGCTGGGCCTTCGCTTCAAATAGTGCCAGGCCAGTGGATTTGACTCCATTTTGTTAGAACGTTTTTTTAACAATTCCCTTTCAACCACCTTTGTAAACAGTCATCTGACCTCAGGTCTCACGTTGAATACAAATCTTAGCTGGAAATCCCAAAAACTATTCAAGCTTTTATCAGCTGGCAAGGATTCTTTTAACCAGAATGATTTCATTATAAAGCTTATCACAAGTTCCTTAAAAAGAAAGCAGAATCTCCAGAAACGTGTCTAACCAGATAGCACACCCATCTCAGTCTTCCCTGAAATCAGTTGAGCAGTGGCTTCCATGTACTTTCCTGAGAATTAAACAGCAGACCAAAAAAGACTCAAAGTTGTTAGCTGAGTTCAGCGAATGTGCAGGAAACTTAACCCCAGACAATACCAGGTCTCTTTCAGTCAGTCTACAAAGGAAGAAACAATACTTTGAAAAAGCATCTTCAACTTGATGGTGAGACATGGTCCCCCTGCCCAGAAGGCCCTTCACTCCTCCTTCCTCACTGCGCTAAAGACTCAGCTGAGGCCTCATTTTCAAGCTTGTGTGGGACAACCCTCTTCTGTGTCCCCATACAACACTGTGTTTGCCTTTAGCCCAAAACCACTCTATGCTATAGTCATAGTCTATGTCCTCTGTCTCTCCTATAGAAGGTGAGGGGAGAACTGTGGCTTTTTTCTCTATATCAAAAGTGACCAGCTCAGGCTCTAGTACATAGATGTTGAGTGAATATTTCTTGAACGAATCGATGGACAAATGGAATGGATGGAATGGATAAATGAACGAAAGAAGGAGCAAATGAGTGAACAAAGGAATAGCACAGCCTCAAGATGTAGGTTTAAAATTCTGCTCTGGTCCAGATCTGCCCAAATGGCAGTGGCCTATCTGCAGTAGGAACAGGAGGCCAAGGGGGCAATTTCACTATAGAAGGATATAAATTGCAACTTCCTTCCCCAAATTCCAATCCATCTGCCTACCATTCTTCCAAACCTCAGCATGACCTCTTCTTCCTCTCTCATTCATACATGTTTAGACATAGGCTGTGCATCTAAGACACCAGGTCTGCCTAAAGCAAAGTGCCCTGAAGAATCCCACTTCTCTTTGGGCAGAACTCACCTGACATCACAAGCTCCCCAACTTCACCCAGCAGGACCCAAAAGACCAGACCATCCATAAAAACCTTCAGCTTCAGAAACCAGGAAATAGAGAGCAGGAGGAATGAGAAATAGAAATATCTCAACCAAAAGCCCAGAGGCACTTTTTATGCCCCCAGGGCAGAATGGACCCCTGGACTGAAGCCACAAGCAGTGAGAAGTGTGTTACAGGACAAACTGCAACCACTGCTGGACTTCAGACCTCAAACTCGAAAGCTCATTTGTAACTATTTGCATATATCTTTGCGTGCTATTTGCCTAATGCACTGAAAACTCTCTTGCTTTTTATTTCTTCCAAAGTTCCCCATTTATGCTTTCATTCATGCCACACAGATTGGCCCAGCCTCCAGGGAAGATACGGGGTGAAAGAAGAAAGAAATAAGAATAACCACCACCACTACTGATTGAAAACCTTTGGGACCACAATTTCTCTGCCGAAAGATGTGAAGATGCTGGGTACTCAAATCCAGAGATCACCAATACACATTTTAAACCTACGACCTAAATCCTGCAACTAAGAAGCCAGCTGTCAAATCACTCGTTTGAAGCTGGCCCAAAAGAGAAAGGATACATTAGAAGAAGGAGCACAAAATGAGTCTCACTAATCATCCAGCAGATGAAGGATTTTACATCATTACTGCCCTTGCCAATAGCTCCAATATGCTAGGAGCTCCTGAAATTCTCTCAAGATAATCTCAGTCTGTGTATTTCATCCACATATACCATCTAACAGCTGAAATATACAATAGCAGTGGGAAAGCCTTTTCCACCTGACCAAATGAGGTTAAGAGGATTGGTTTGACCCATATCTGCCGAAAGAAATTGCATTCAATAAAACTTGGTTTTCCCTATAATTTACCTTTTCAGTGCCTCTGAGCAATTCTTATGGGTACATGTTTGGAAGTAAAAAAGCAAAGTTCAGAACAGCATCATTCCACTTTGGAGTTATTATATTTTAGTGGAAGTTTTGTGTTGTTGTTTGTGTTTTTATTTTTTTAATGCAGTACTTGAGGCAAGTCCACATGCAGCATAGTAATATTCTCAAATCACACAACAGAGATTCCGGAAAATGTCCCTTGTGCTCAAATAAAGCCATCACCATACTCTAATGCAGGGTAACAGCACACAATGCAGTCATGCACACGATATTACAACAAACTGGGTCATTGCGATCACTCACCCAGTGCTCAAATAAAAAGACCATTATCATGCAGTAGATGGGGAAGAGATGGAATTGATTTCCCAGGATCCAGTCCATGAGCAGAGTGTATACTGAACAGAGAAAGAAACTGTCCAGGTCCTAGAGGAATGGCTAATATTCACTTTAGGGGTTTTTGTCTTCTCCCTCCATTCTGAAAAGTGGGAAGCAACAGTAATCAACATCATGGGACCTGACTGTGCATTGTGCCCAGAAATGCTTTAGACGCCTGCTGTCTGGTTTTGATTTCTGGAATACGAACACTGCCTCTGCTCCACTGATTGCCCGCAAAATGGTTACCTGTACATTTGTTGATTTAAAAGAAGAATTTGGTTATTACGAAGCTCAATTTACTCTGCTTTCTGAATATTAACATAAAAAATAGCTTATGTCAATGATTTTTTGGGTATGACACAAAAACCTAGGCAAGAAAAGCAAAAATAGACAAGTGGGATTGCAGCAAACTAAAAAGCTTCTGCACTGCAAAAGAAACAGCAGACAGAGTGAAAAGGCAACCTACAAAATGGAAGAAAATATTTGCAAACTATAGAACTGACAAGAGTCTAATATCCAAAATATATAAAGAACTCATGCAACTTCATAACAAAAAACTGAATAATCCAATTTAAAAATTGCAGTGGCAGAGTGGTTAAGTTTGCGCACTCTGCATCAGCAGCATGCGGTTCATGGGTTCAGATCCCAGGCACAGACCTACACCATTCATCAAGCCATGCTGTGATGGTGACACACATACAAAATAGAGGAAGATGGGCACAGATGTTGGCTCAGGGAAATCCTCCTCAATCAAAACAGGGAAGATTGGCAACAGATGTTAGCTCAGGGCCAATCTTCCTCACCCAAAAAAAGGGGGTGGGGGCAAAGGACCTGAATAGACATTTCTCAAAACAAGACATACTAATGGCCCACAGGTACACGAAAAGGTGCTCTGCTTCACTAATCATCAGGGAAATGCAAATGAAAACCACAATAAGATGTCGTCTCACAGCTGTTAGAATGACTATTATCAGAAAGACAAAAGATAACAAGCACTAGTGAGGATGTGGAGAAAAGGGAACCCTTGTGCACTGTTGGTGGAAATATGAATTGGTACAGGCATCATATAACACAGTAAGAAGGTTCCTCAAAAAATTAAAAATAGAATCCAGCAATCCCATTTCTAGGTATATGAAATCAGGAAATGAAGGAAATGAAATCAGGATCTCAACAAGATATCTATACTCCCATGTTCATTTCAGCATTATTCACAATAGCCAGGATATGGAAATAATATAAATGTCCACTGATGGATGAATATGTAAAGAAAATTTGGTATATACATACAATGGAATATTATTCAACCATAAAAAGAAGGAAATCCTGCCATTTGCGATAACATGGATGAATCTGGAGGACATTATACTAAGTGAAATAAGACAGACACTGAAAGACAAATACTACATGATCTCACTTATATGTGGAATCTAAAATAGTCAAACTCATAGAAGCTCAAAGGAGTAGAACAGTGGTTGCCAGGGGCTGCTGGGGAGAAGAAATGAGGATATGTTGGTCAAGGGCTACAAACTTCCGGTTATGCAAGATGAAGAGATTCTGGAGATCTAATGTATAACACTGAGACTACAGTTAACAGTTGTGTGTTGTACACTTGAAATTTGCTAAGAAGGTAGATCTTAAGTATTCTCATCACAAAAAGGATTTGGTAACTATGTGAGGTGCTGGATATGTTAATTATCTTGATTGTGGTGACTATTTCACAATGAATATGTATATCAAATCATCAAGTTATACACCTTAAATATATACAAATTTTAATTGTTAATTATACCCCCAATGGAGCTGGGAGAAAAAAAGAATAGCCCATGTGTGCTGCTTACTCTTCTGTTTACTCTGTCTTGCTTACTTTCTTTTCAGTTTTCTGAAGATGTTTTCTACAGATAGATAAAGGATGGTGGAACAAGTTTGGGCAGTAAAGTAAGGATGAGAGAAGTTGATAGGAACTCTAAAATTGAGATTCAAATAAAATCTTCATAACCATATGATTTTTAAAGAATTCATGTTTTTATGCCTTAAGAACTTTCTTATCAGTAATTTCAGTTAACGTAGATATAAATCATCCCACTCTCCCAAATAGGCATGTTCTTGACACCAGACCAGTAGATTGAGAGATGGAAGATGTATTAATATCAGATAGCATCAGCAGGAGCTGAGCAGAACCTCAAAAGTGCCTAACCACAACTGGATCGCCATGTTCTAGGTCCCACTCGGGCCTGAGAAGCTAACTCTTATTCCTCAAAACACAAATGAGACTGACTCAGATGCCTAAATGCCAGTTTATCAGTTTACAATTAGAAATATCAGCCAGCACGGACCAGAACATCTGCGCTAGCTCTAACTGCTGAGGAGCCACCTGACCTTACGCCCCATGTGCTCACAAGAACTCTTCTCCTTGGGACGGGGGAATTAGCTCTCATCACCTATTTTCTATTTCCCCTTTCCTCTTCCTGTGGGGTTATCATTAAAATACAAGTGTAGGGACATTAAAAGCTATCCCCAGGAACATGATAGCACTGAATACTTGTTGCAAGAGCCTTTGTCGAATCAGAAGAGAAGCAATTAGTGATCTAACTCCCCAAATCTAGTACCTTTTTCTGACAACAAAACAAAGGTTGTCGAGAAATGCTTCTTAATTTTATCACAGAATCAAACCATGTTAAAGTAGAAGAGACACTAGAAAGAATCTAGGCTAACTCCATTACTCATTTATTCATTTAGGAAATTTGTATTGAGCACCTAATATGAGCCAGGCATGAGTTTAGGCACTTTGGAGATAGTAGGGAACCAAATTGACAAGGATCCCTGTGCTTAAGGAGCTTACATCTGTCAGGGGAGAACA
Organism: Equus asinus; assembly: GCF_041296235.1. NCBI lineage: Eukaryota > Metazoa > Chordata > Mammalia > Perissodactyla > Equidae > Equus > Equus asinus. Next base: position 54,217,732 of record NC_091809.1, read on the forward strand.
CAAAATAAACATAATAAATAAGTGAGCCACATAAAACATGCTTTGGAAAAAAGAAAAAGCAGAAGCAAGTAAGGAGAAGTAGCAAGAGTGTATGGTAGGAGGTAGGAAAAATTTTGAATAAAGTAGTTTTTTCATTGAAAAAATATCATTTGAACGAAAGCTTGAAGGAGATGAATAAATTAACCCTGTGGACATCTGTGAGAAGAACATTTCAAGCACCAAGAAGAGACAATGCAACGATCCTACGACAGAAGTGAGTCCAGAATGTTGAAGGAACAGCAAGGAGGCCGGTATGGCTGGAGGGCAGGAGGAGATGAGCTCAGAGAAATAATGGAAGATCAGATCAAGTAGAGGGGTTCTGTAGGCCTTTAGGAAGACTTTGGCTTTTACTATGAGTGAAATGGAGTTTTAAGCAGAGAAGTAGAATGACTCACATTCCTTTCATTTTAACAGAATCATTCTGGCTTCTCTACTGAGAATAGATGGTAGAAATAGGGATGCAAGTTAGGAAGCTATTGCATGAATCCAGATAAGAGGAAAAAGAACCTGAGCCCATGGTGGTAGTCAGGGAACTGGTGAAAAGTGGTGGAATTCTGAATCCATATTGAGGTTAGACCACACAAAACTAACTGATGGATTGGATGTGAGATGTGAGAATCAAGGAAGATTCCAAGGTTTTAGGCCTGAGCAACTGTAAAAATGGAGTTGCCTTCAATATCCCTTTTCAAGACCTCCGTCAGCCCTCAAATATGTGAGGCAACTGGGGAGTATGCTCTATTACCTGGGAATTGGGAATTGGAGGAATTAGGGGATGGCAGAGCAGAAGGAAGAGCAGGGGTTTACAGTTCCCACACTCTCAAGTACATTTTGCTTCTGAATCACTAATTCTGGGTTCCCTAAACTCACAGTCTTCTACAAAATGGCCATCCTCTGTCCAGCTATTCAGAATGGCGGGTTTTCTCCTTCAAGAAGTCCCTGGCCCTTGTTTCGGACACACTCACACTTCAGGGTTGGATGACGCTCCCTCTAGTCTTGGTGGCCTTTGTAGTCTCCTGGGCAATGCTCTGAAACAGCAAGTCACCGAATGTACTATCTCTTCAACCTGGCGAGAGTCTTAGTGACTATTTCAAATGATTTGAGGTCCTTCTTCTTCTCTTGAAGCTCATGAGAAGCACAAAGAACCAGAAGGCTATTCATGCTGTCACTGCAGCCTTCGCCTGCATCAAAGCCCTGCTTTAATGCTTTCATAGCAATGAGTTTCTGAGGCACTTGTGAACTAACTGCCTCCTTCTAGCCACAGGCTCTATGACTGTGGTTAACCAAGGAGTGCTTTGTGTAAACAAAGTCAGAAGCAGTGGTGCAATATTCAAGTAGAGCCGTTCTGGTGGTTAAAGCGTAGGTAAGAGACAAGGAATCCCATCCTCTTGGCCTCCCTCTCCCCACCACGACCCTTCCCCACTCTTGAGCTCCACTGGGGTGTTCTCTAAGTAGGCACTAAGGAAAATTGAAAGTTCTGTGGAACACAGTTTGAAAATGAATAGACTATGGCTTTCTGCAAGATCAATGACACACAGCAATAGAGAGCGTTCATTTCCTACCAGGTGGTCAGGCTTAAGAAACTTAACCTGCACTGTCCCACAGTTTCCCATATTTCTGAGTAACAGGTGAATATACCTGAGGTCTCCCTCACAGCAACACAGGCATTGTCTGCCAGAGCAGATGGACAGACTCCAGTGAAAAGCCAAGCAAAGTGTCAACATCTTTCTTTTATTTTGGTCCAGAGCATGCCTCACAAGAGGCATGTTTCAGCCAAAGTTCAAGGTTTTTTGTTAAGGCTGAAAGAAAACTCTCCAAGAAAATTTTCCATTTTCTGACCTCGTTCTCTTTACAAGAGGCTGATCAAATTTCCTTACTATTTTCTCCACTATAAAAATGTATTTCTCTGAAGGCATGCCAAGGCTTGGGACTGTAGGAGTGATATCTTATAGCCAAGGAGTCTAGGCAGGGTTGATGTGGTCTAACCTTTTTCTCTAGAATGGGTTATCGTTTCAGATTCTCAGTGCCCAAGGTACAAGCCTAAAGACCCGTTCCCGGCACCACCTTTCCTGGAACCTCCCTTAAATAGCAGTCAATCTCACCAAGCCTAGAAAGGCTTTCATTTTAATTATCCTCTCTTTTGAAGTGCCGCATGCAGCTGATGAAAGAGAGCAGCCCTCTTTCCACTTTGGGGCTGAATTGTACCAACTGAGCCCTAAAGGAGCTTTGGCTGTGCCGAGAGACTCACCAACTCTCTCCCCAAAACCATTTCTTCAGCTTCTAACTCTAACTTCTCTCACTCTAGGGGCTCAAAATGAATCCAAATTATCTACTCCTACCTTTGTACCTTTACAGAAATGTCCTTCCTTTCTCTCCTGACTGAGAAGGGAAGAGAGATCCTCATGAATGCCATTTCATGGTAATAGGCCCAGTGGAAGGTGGGCTTGGGCTGCGAGGACCCCCAGCCCAATCTATGCTTAGGCTCAGCCAAGGGACACCCCAGCAGCTACATACAGATGAGGAACCTGACCCCCACTCATCACTAAGGAGGCTCGCCCAAGACCACAGAGGTCATTAGTGACAAAGCAGACATTCGAACTGATGTCCCTTAGTTCCCTATCTGAAGAGCATCAATTCTCTGGAAAAAGGTGACAGATTTTTAAAAGGTCAAACTATTTTATTACTTAAAAAATTTAGGTGTAAACCATGACAAGAGATGTATTTATCACAGGAAAAAAAAATACTTGTTCTAGACAGATTCTTTTTTCAGCCTGCTAGTGACTAACTTTCATCCTTTATTATGAATTAGCTCAAAGACATGTCCCTACACCTAAAATGCATTAGCCATGAAAGTAGGAGGGGAGTGGGCTGAATGTCTGACAGCATCCCTCCCAGCCCTAAACCCCACAAGTGAAGGCATGGATGGGCTCTGAGCATCTGTACAGCAAAAAGGAAAACAGCACATTGACGAGGCTTACATAACAGCTTCTCAAAGGTTAAAAACTGCTCCCGGTGGCATTTTCTGAACTCGTATAGTCGGCTGCTGTGGCTGTGGCTTTCATTTATGGGGGTCCTCAAGAAAGGACTTGGTTATTATTCCCTGTACTTTAGAGCTAAATTATCTTGCAGTGCACACAAGTCAGTAAGGCTGTTTTTCACCAAATTGCGAACAGTCACTTCCCACAGTAATTGTTCTGTGAATTCCCCTGTCTGCATAGACAATGGGTTCCAGCTTCAACCCTTTGCACAAATATGGCAGTTACTGCTACAATAGACCAGCTCTGCAGCTGGAAGTCAGGAAGGCGCTAATATTGAGGGTATTGTGCTGGCCAAATTGAGGAAAGAAAAGTGACAGCTTGAAATTACAGCAGAATAAAGTATGGAGAATCTGAATGGGTACAGGCCTTCTAACAGTGGGCATCTTACAGGTCTGTATTTCAATTTATTTCTTAGACAAGGCATGGATGGTGAGTGGGCTGGAAGGAGAAGGAAAGTGGGATAGGACTTGGATAGAAAGGAGTGGATCCTTTTGCTTTCTTTTCTTTTGTGTGGTCTTAATCCATGGAAGAACAAAGTTTCAGGATGCTGGGGGTGACAAAAATATTTACCTTCATATAATGTGACCACTTTCTTACCTCTGAGACATTCTTAATGCAAGGCCAGTGTTAGGCTTGCTTTTAAAACAATGATAATAACAACAACAACAGTAATAATACAATGCCAAATTACTGACTTCCTGTCAGCTACTTCACTCACTCTGATCCTTTGCCTTTCCTCTGTCCAAAGGCACCAACCAGTCTCTTTTCATCTTTTTCTGCCTCTAGGAAGTTGAACTTTTCAACCCTTCATTATCTAGAATTTAAATAATAGACTGATATGCACAGAACCCAAAAAAGCATGTGCTCCCAATACCTCCATCAGGACAGACCTGTTTCTGCTCACCACAGTATCCCTTGCACCTAGTCTGTGCATAACAAAAGTTTGTTGAAAGAATAATTGAACCACACCCTCCCTTTCTGTCCAGTCTGCATAAAGGAGCAGGCACCTCCTTCTTGACTCCGCTGTGTCAGTTTCTGACCTTTTCTCTAACTCACCAAGGCCATTTAAATCCCACACTTGTTCTTCAGAGTGTGGCAAACACACTGACCATCTCAGTGTCACTGTAATATCCTAAATGAACTTCAAATCCAGCTTATATTCTGCCCGTCTCTGCTGCCCACACCAGCTCACAGTGACCGTTCTCCTCTGATCTTACCATGCACACCACTCATTTGGTCTCAGTTTATTGTGTAGATTTTCAGACGTGTTTGCAATTATATTACAAATACATTGCACAAAAGGACTGCATTTTAGATTTCCCTTACCTCCTAATCAAGGCACAAGCTGTAGCAGGAAGTCGGTAACTATCATGTGTTGATATGAATCAATGAGAACACTTCCTATTTCAGTACTCCTGTTTTTAAATGCTGAATGGGTCTTTGATGAGTTCAAAGTAACAGTGCTTGGTAGAGTCTTAAAAGCAGAAAACACTGTCCTCCTGTTCACGTTAACAATTGCATGGTCTAGTTAAATGATGTTTGTGAACAAATCACCACTCAATACATATCAACAAAAACCCAGGGCCTAAAAGAAATCAGGTCGCAAACAAGAAAAATTACTAACAAATATCAGATATGTTGGCCCTCAAAATTGGTTTGTATTTCTACCCAACCAACTAACCCATCCGGTATTGGGCATTGATATACAGAGAAAGGAGTATTTTTTTACTGTTTATGCTTTACTCTCTGGTTATATGTGTATTGCCTGGAGGATGCATTTATGTGTCTTCAACCAAAAGCTCCTAAAGGATATCATCACTGTCATCATCATTAGCAGCAGCAGCAGCAGCGGCGGCAACAACATCAACTTCCTAACTGTTCCTGGTATGGGGCTGGGGGATGCAAAAAGAAAATGAGGCAGACCTGATTCCTGACTCTTTGAAAGGTCACAAAAACAGGCATACTGGTGGGAGCCCTCCTTACTGGGGTACCTAAATATCCAAATCCCAACCAAAACTTGTCTTGTGACTGAAAGATAAGGCACAGCACTGTGGAGTGGTTAAACAGAAACAGTGCCGATAGCGTTCTCATTCCAACTTTGCCGCTACCCGAGTGCAGGACATTATACAAGGGGCTTAGAAGCCCTGGCCTCAGATTTTTAACTTTCAGAAGAATTTGCACTAGATCATCTCTAAGGTCCCTCCAAACTCTGGAATTTAACCAGAGACAGGGTCTTTGCCAGGTGCCACTCCAGGGCCACCCTTAACAGAAGAATGCAGTGATGAGAGTCCACAAAGTGGATGCAGATGGACCTGCGTTCAAATTCTAGCTCCACCACTCACCAACTTTGGGCAAATCATTAATCTCAACAAGCCTCAGTCTGATAAAATATAAAATAAGTCCAATGATACTTTCATAGGGCAGTTATCAGTATTAAAAGAAGTAATGTTATCTAGCACATAACGTGGCATTCAGTAAACATAAGCATTTTCAGATTATTTTCCCCTCTCCTGTTTAATGTATAAATCAGACTGTCAGGTCCTTTAATAGTGAACATACAAGAGTCTGTTAGAGAGGTGTGAAACATTCTCAGACCTCTGGACGTCTGACCCTTCAATCAGAGGCTCAAGAATCCACCATGATGGCAGTTCAGGAGCATAAATGCTGGAACAATTGGTCACTACACTGGGCCCTCCTCATATTTCTTCTAAGATAGTCAACACCAACCAAGATCAAGACATGACTTGCCTTATGTCAGCTTTTCATGTGACACGAGTCAAGGACCACCAGAAAGTTCCTGCTTCCCACAATATCTCCCAAACAGTCTCCAGAGTATTTGAAATTTCACTGTTAGAGACCTACTTCTTGATAAAGGCTCAAAAAAAGTCCTTGCCAGATTTCCTCTTTTGAATTCCAAATTCTTTAGAGAGTGGTAAGTCATTCGTGATTAAGCAGACAGAGGGTATTATAGGAATCAGAAGGTTATAGGGGAGACAAAAGGCTAGCGAACTCTAATAATAAACTTTGACTAACTTCACAGTTCTGACAACTGCTGTACCCGGATGGAGGTGCTACATGTAGAAAGCGTACCCTATTGGTGATGTCCATGGGAGGTGACTTGGGCCAAAGGAGCCCTCATACACAATATCCTCCACTTTCAGCCTGTCTGGTCCCCCCATGTCCAGGCTACGCATTCATCTGCACCTGCATCCCTTACCACTGCAGAAGTGCCTACTTGGCCTCCTGCTTCCCAGAACTCACATGGCTTTCTCTACTCCTGGTCTGGGCTCTGTGCCATCCACTGACATAGCAGATCCAGCATCATCTGCCTGGCCTCTCTAAAGAAAGTGAGAGAGATCTAGGAGGATGGCAGAGATGGGAGGCTGATGGCCCCAGTAGAGAGGGCCGAGTACTCATCAGAGGATTCCGAATGCCACTGCTGATGAGAAAAGGCCAAAAGTTCCTCCACTGAAAGAGCATAGTTTACAACTCTAATAATTTATACACGGGCTCACTTTCCTTGAATAATTACAGATTATTATCCAGCTAATTACAGTACATGGTATTAAAAGATCTGGAATTCATTACCCCAATCTAGGAAATTACTTTGGTACGTGTTTGGAAAAGAAAAATGCTGGGAAAGTAGTTCAGTTCTTGCCAGGATGATATACTGCAGTGGTTTCATATTCTCTTCCCAGCATGAGACAGGCTTATATTGCTGTGTATCCTACAGAGGTCCTAAAATGTGAATTTCAGTATCTCAGTCCCAAACGACTTTTCTCTCTAAGTAGGGTTGCCAGAGTCAGCAAGTAAAAACGCAGGATGCCCAGTTAAATTTGAATTTTAGACAAGCAAATAATTTAGTGCAAATATGTCTCAAACATTGCATGAGACATACTTTTACTAAAAAATCATTCACCATTTATCTGAAATTCAAATTTAACTCAACGTCCTATATTTTATCTGACAATCCTATCCCCCAAGAGAGCTTTTAAACAGCAAGTAATGCTGAAAAGCGTAGGTTCAATGAACAGTTTCCCAATGTCAAAAAGTGGGGGATCAAACTTCATATAAAAATATGAATCTCCAACGGGGGAGTGTTCCACATTAGAAGAAAAACGTCCGTGGAAATTCTCAAATATGAGCCTTCACTCCCAGATCAAAATGGCACAATGGTAAACTCTTCCATTCCTATGTGGATCTGATCCTTTGGAGGGTCCTTGGCTGTCTCCAGCTACCGAGAATCTTTTCAATCAACGTGAATGAGAGGGAGATGCAAAGGAAGCACGGACAGCCCTCTCTTGACATGGTCTACCCACCGCACCCACCCCGCCTTGCCCCACCAACTGACAGATAGTTATTTTCAGGATGCCACCCTTATCTACTTAAGTAAATTACCATTTCCAATACTCCCACTATCTTGTTGGGAACAGAAATGCACATGCTGATGTTGATACAGAAATAGTGAGGGGTAAGGGATGGAGAGGGAGAGAAGAAGCGTTTTCTAATATTAAAGATAAGAGTATCAGTGCTTCATTTTTTACTCCAAAATGACTTCAAAAATTACTGAGTATAAGAAATAGTCACTAACACATTTGAAAAGAAATATAGTCTAAATACAGGCAAACCTGTGTGATACTGACCACAAGCAGAGTAAAATTTCAAAGAACACCACCAGTGTGAACTGTAGACAATCCAGGTAGTTCAAAAATCCCTTCATTCAGCAAATATTTACTGAGTGCCTACTATTGTCCTAGGCACTGTGCCAGGCACTAGGGTGACAGCAGTGAATGAAACAGGCAAGATCCCACTCTTGAGAGGTTTCTATTCAAGGAGTGGGGCTGGGAAGGATAGGAAAGATAGGAGATATAGGAAATAAACAATAAAGGGACAGACAAAATAGCAAGATTATTTCAGGCAATATTAAGTGCTATGAAGGCAATAAAACAGTATGAGATGATAAAACAGAATAATCTGTTACTAGACATGTAGATAAGTTTGACTCAAATGTCCAGTGGCTTCACAAAGATAATCTCTAAGTTCAAGGTTTGAGGTGGGGTTCCCCAAATTCCCTTGGTCACCTCTACCACAGTTTTGCAGAATTCACTCAGTTTAAAGATTGACTCACCTAATCATCCTGTCCCTTTTCCATCCACCCTAAGTGCCAGTCCAGACATGGAATATAATCCCTTTCCATGATATTCTCTCTCTCTCTCTTTCTCTCTCTCTCTCACTCTATACACACACATATAAACACACAGCCTTTGTGTGTTTGGCAGAGTTTCCTGAAGGTTTTTGGGAGGGACATAAAGGGAGTTTGCTTCATCACAACACAAAAACTTAGAATATCAGACATCCCTGTTCTGAACCATCTTGGGGCAATCTATCACATTGCTCCTACCTTCTTGGCTTCCTCATTCTAATAATGTTCTCTTCATATCTAAAGATAAGCTTTTTATGACTTTTGTTGTTTTACCTCCTACTAAACCATCACTTCAGTGTCTCACTTTCTGTTCAAGGTATTTCCCTACATAGACAGTTTCTTCCTTAAGAGAAATTCTGTTGCCAGCTGTTAAGATAATAACTTGTTTCAACTAACTGCGTGTAATAGTCAGAAATCTATATTTTTCTCTGTTGTTCCCGGTGAAAGAATTGTTAAAATCCCTTGACCTTGTGATAACAGAAAGTTTAAATGAAATCAACAGTCTTCCTTCTTGCAGTCAGTTTTCCAGATCCATTTTGTATCCCATAGACCATGTGAAAGATGCACAATAGGCTCTCAATAAATGTTTGATGAATTTAATTGAATGTAATACAACCTACATGTGCACCACGGAGGGCACAGAACAGACATATGACAGTGAGCCAACACTCAAGAAAGCTAGTTTATTAACAATAATTTGCCACCAGCTGTACTTTGAAGTAGATTACTTTTCACGCTGTTTCTTGTTCTTATCATTAAAACATAGGGAATATTTTGAAGCAAGCTAAGGTAGGACATGTCTCTCTCCTCTGAGATTTCACATTTAACTATGTGCCACCTAGATTGTCTCAAAAGGAAATAGAAAATAGAAGTGATCAAGCCAGCATTAGCTAGGTTCATACATTACCCATGTCTTATCAATGTATCACAACCATATCCATCTCCATAGGAGTGGCAAACATCCTAATTGACCCAGAATTTTCTGATTTTCTGTATGATTCTTTCTTGCCTTCAGAGGATAAGTTTGGCTTTTGAAATAATTTTTTTAAACTGCTCCCATCTTGTAAATGGTTTTGCTAATCTATATTGACTTTAGGAAACACTCCTACTAGAACCTTGTGATGAACTGAATGTTTGTGTCACCCCAGAATTCATATGTTGAAGCCTAATCCTCAGTGTGATGGCATTTGAAGGTGTAGCCTTTGGGAGGTGATTAGTTCATAAGGGTGACAGCCTCATCAATGGTATTAGTGCCCTTGTAAGAGATCCCAGAGAGTTCTCTTGCCTTCTTCCATGTGAGGAAACAGAAGATGGCCATCTATGAACCAGGAAGCAGGCCCTCACCAGACAGTGAATCTGCCAGCACCTTGATCTTGGACTTCACGGCCTCCAGAACTGTAAGAAATAAATTTCCATCATTTATCAGTCACTCAACTTATGAAACTTTGTTATGGCGGCCTGAACAGACAAAGACAAACCTTAAACTCCAGGCAGGCCAACATAGACCAACCTCTGAGCTATTGGTAACCATGAATCCCCTTGACTTTGTGTCAACCATCTCCCACCCTGAGAGGTGGTCACTCTCCTCTCTTTGATTTCCAAATCCTTATGCATAAAGATTTCATCCAAGCACTATGACAGTACATTGTAACTACTTATTATTAGCTTCTTTCACTGGATTATGAGCTTTCTGGGGGTAGGTGCAATATCTTATCTTTTTAGCTCTAGCACCTAATACAATGCTTGAAAAAAGTGTTTTAGTTGCTTAACCAGTGCTGACTGATTAAATCAACCTTTTTCCACCCCAGGGCAAACAACTTTTGGAAGATATGAGGAAGCCATGAGATTGCATTAGAAAGAATTAAATACAATTTTTTAATCTCTATTTAACATCTAATGCATAAAAGACAACTTCAAGTATTCTGCAAATCTGCCCTAATCTTACATTCAAATTAGAATTTATGGTTCTCTGTTCAGCACATGAATTGCCTAGTTTATGGGAGTAAAGTAATTTTTTAACTTTCAGAATTTATCGTGGTAAAATGAGTGGTTTAATTTGAAGTGTTCACTTAGTCTATTCTTGGTTCCTCTGAATTCTAAACAATTCTCTCTAATGAATGAGAGGAGCTAGAGACATAATAAGCAAGAGGCTGATAGGAATCTTTGATCTGTCTGTGCATCCTCTTTATGAAAATATACCTAGGGAATTCTTAAGAATGATCTCATTAGGACTCACCCTCTTTCAGAACCCAAAACATTTTAGAAGAAAAGGAAGACTTAGACCACGGCTATCAGACAGAGGTGTATAGAGAAGGAGGATATTCTGCATTGTTTAAGTACACTGGTACTATCTCAATCCATTTCTTAATGGAGGAGAGAAATTCTTAAGAATCTGGGAACAAGTCACCAGCAAAGAGTAGATATTAATTTATCAGTTAGACTTGAAGATCTTCAGCAGATGAATTTTTTTAAAGAGATACTCATGTTTAAGAAAATAAAATGGGAGATGATGAGAGAAAATTCTTCAAATCATTAAGGTATCACTAACAACCCAGTCTGTTTTCAACATGACTACATCTCTGCCTCTTTGCCTACCCAAATCCTACCTATTCATCCAATTCTAGTTCACCTCTTCGATCTGAACCCCTACAAAATTCATCTGGTACAAAACAAAAATTTTAGATTCATATAAGCCTGGGTTATTATCCTAGCTTCCCCATTTCACTTTAAAGTTCGCCTTTCTGAATCTGTGCACTTCAGTCAGCATGCATTGCACGTCCAGATACAGTACCAAGTGTTCCTTTTAACTAATTTAGTGGATGCATTTGAATGCTCTTAGAATGCTTTTCTACTTGCAAGTAAGATTTCCAAGTTTGTGTCTTTGGGCAATCTGCTTCTCTGAGCCTTACCTCACCTGCTATATGGGAATAATTATATCTACTTTGAAGTTTTTTCTTATGTTTAAATAGGATAGCACATGAAAAGTGCCTGGAATATAGTAACTACTCAATAAAAACTTACTAATTTGATAAAAATGATTGATTTTTGATTACTTGATTAGAAAATCTTGTTCCTCCTATGAAAGATCTGTAAAATTTTGCATCCTGGTGAATCAGTTCCTTCCCAGATTCCTAAGCCCCTCACAGGTTTAACAGTCAAAATATTTTCTGACAATCCCTTATCTCCTTGTCTCTGAGATTCCCCCATAGGATACTATGTAAAAGCAAAATCATCAATACAAATCAACTCTGGCCTGTGCTCAAGCATTTATCAATTCTTCCATAGAAGAAGAATAAAACATTAAAACATTTAGATTGCTGAACGTATTGAACTGCTCTTTTCCTAAGTGGCTACGCAAGAGCTGGAGGAGTCCACCCTGTGCCTTGACTGGGGGCTGACACCAAAGCTGAAGAACTGCTTCATTACTAAGGTCTGAAGTTCATACATACCTGAGGCATTTGTGCTTCTCCAGGTCACCCATCTGCTGGCATCCATGTCAGCCTTGTTCCCACTTCAATTAACAAAGAGCAATTTTATATGGCTGAAGTATAGGGTTGTGCCCAAAGGAACCAAACAAGGTTAATTGCAAGGGTTCCAATTTTTTTTTTAATTCTTTACTTTGAAATAGTTTTAGACTTACATAAGAGTTAAAAAATAGTAGATAATTCCAATATGCTCTTTACCCTGCTTTCTCTAGTATGTTAATCTCTTATAACTATAATACAATTATCCAAACTAAGAAATTAACATTGTTACAATACTATTAACTAAATCATAGACTTTATTCAGATTTCACCAGTTTTTCACTCATGCTCCTTTTCTATTCCAGGATCCCATATCACATTTAATTATGTCTCCTTAGTCTTCTCCAACCTGTGACTGTTCTTCAGTCTTTCATGACCTTGACACTCTTGAAGGATACTGGTACTGGCCAGGTTTTTGTAGAATGTCTCTTAACTTGGGTTTGTCTGATGGCTTCTCATGGTTAGATTGGGATTATCCATATTTGGGAAGAACATCACAGGGGGATGGGCCATTTTCAGTGCATCCTAAAATAGAACACGTGAGGCCCATATGAGTTGTTACTGGTGATACCAACTTTGATCACTTTGTTAAAATGGAGTGTGCCTAGGTTTTCTACTTTTGTAGAAAATTTATTTGTAATTAGTAAATATTTTTCCTTTGTACTGAGTAAATATTATGCAAAAATCTATTTTTCTCCACTGATTTAGCATTCATCAGTGGATCTTGTCTGTAGCAATTATCACTATGGTGTTCTAAGGCTGATTGTCTATGTCCCTCATTCTTTCTCTATCTATTAATTGGAGGGTTTTTGTAAGGAAGAATTGCCTCTCTATTTTTTACTCAAAAGATTTATATCAATTTGCACTTATGAATATTTATTTTATTGTTTGTGTTATAATCCAATACTACTGTTATTTATTTTGTTGCAAAAATTGTTCCAGTTTTGTCCATTGCAAACTCTTTTAGGGTGGCTCCTGTGTTCCTTTAACAGGTCATCATCTTTTTTTCTTTAAGCACTTACTTTCTGACACTACCGAATGCTCCAAGCTCAACCACTTCTCCAAGGACAGGGGCGCCAATTTTTTCTTAATTTATTTAATTCAGTGGGTGTGCTTAATGTTCTTAAATTAATGGTCCTAACCTACAAGAATTACTTGCCCCTTCCAAACCTAGTTGTTCCTTCCAGCTTAATCACACAGCACTCTTGTATTTGTTTCTATCAGAACACATCTCAAATTGTATCATAACCGTTCCTTTACATTTCTGTCCCTCCATCTAGATTTCTCAAGGGCCAGGATTTTCATTTATTCTTTTATTCAAAAGATATATATTGAGCATTTGCTATCCGATGAAGATACAATGGTGAACAAGACAGACCCAGTCTCAGCTCTCAACTTCCTGATACAACACCTGAAACATAATAAGCACGTATTGCAGTTTTTGAGGAAATGTCGAAAGAACTGTCAGTGAAGACGACTACAGTGAGATGACTACTTTGCCCACATGTGGCAAAAAGGAAATCACTCCAGTGTATGGCTCAGGTCCTTATTAACCACACACAGAAAATAATATCATCCATGGAAAACTATTATCTCCATCCCTTTTTCTATTACCATCTCTCAGGGATTTATTATCCACTGAGAGAACTGCTTGCTTAGTAAATAAGTGCTAAATGTACGAAGACTATAATTCAAGTAATGACTCCTGAAGGACAGCATTATTATATGAGCTCTATTTAATGTTTCCCTGAGCTACCCTGACTTTCGCTATTCAAGAAAACTAGAAAATCTCTTGAGGAAGAGCAATGATAGGCTATATCTGTTCATATTTCTGTATAATCTCCATGCTGGATACATACAGACAAAGCTCAGTGTTTACACATTTCAAAGAAGACAGATAAAAATTAACAAAGTCATGGGAAAGATTAACTTCTCTTCAAGGGTACAAAAATTCTCTACCTCAGAAGAGAAATTTGCTGTAGAACAAACACAAAAAACAATCAAACAATCTTATGGATTCCTTCTGTCAAACCAAGTTACAGAGGGTCACAACAGAGCCCAGGGCAAGATACTTCTTGTGGAGAGCAACATGTGAACTTCAAATGTAGCAGACTTCCAAACCTGTAACATTTTGGTCTTTATCACAAGAAACAAAATGGAATCTGACTTGTAATGTCACCTTTAAGCACTTCTAGGGTTACTGTATTTTAAAATCAGCCTTAAATTGCAGGCAGTGCACCTAAGTCTAGTAGAGGAGAATAATCTGCCAATTTATCAAATAAAATCCTAATTACGCTTCAGTTCTCAAGTCTTACTAATGCTTGTAAAGAAGATGCTACACCATCATTCTGAAGTGATTACTTCCCTCAGAGGAAAAACTACGTGCGAATTTTCATGAAGTTCCTCCATCAGTGATACAGATTTGCTTAAGGTGAAACTTCACTTGGACAGATAAACTATTATCCAACATAACACTGAAGGTGCTTTGGAAAGTGTGGAACTAAGAACAAATGTAGTAAAAATCTCCTTCTGTGCATGTTTAAAATAATCCTAGGCCCCACCTCATACCCAAATAATCTACATTTTTTAAGAGATAATTCCTTTGCATACCAAGGTTTGAGAACCACTGAAATATAAGCAAAACTCTAATGACTTTCACATTTATCTAAAATGTGTGAGTTTATGAGTATAGAGACAGGAAAATTACATTGACAAATGGTTCAAACACCAGAGAAATTATTAAAATTATTATTCATTTATATAATGTAGTAACTGTTGCTGCTGGACATGATGGAATAACTAATATAACTAGACTTAGTCTCCTGCTATAAACAACTATAAAACTGGACAAAATATATAAGACAACTGTTGTCATGCATTAGACATCAAGAAGCACAGGACCACAGTCCTTGAGAGAAGGAAAACATAGGTTAAACCCATATTCACCTGGGATTTCTGCCTGGGGCACTTTCCAGATCATAAAATGTAGTGAGGTAGAGACAAAGGAGAGAGCAGCTGTCTCGCTGAGTTGAGGAAGCAGACATCAGAGTCTATTCCTGCAGAGGTGACTAGATTTTGTGGGACAAGGTACTAGAATTTTAAAAGCTTTGCAAAGTAGGGGCTTCAGAACATTGTGTGGAGTTTTCCCTCAAATCCTTGCCTAACGGCTGTGTACAAAATGAAATTCCACAACATTTAGCAGAGAGACACTCTTGGGAGCGGGAGGAATGAATAGAAACAGCAAAGGTTTAAAAATGCTTTGATATACTGGCTGAAGCAGCATAGAGAAGCCTCTCTGAGTACCTCCAACATTCATTCGGAACCCCAGAAAGGCCATCCCTTGGGAGCAAAGGCCACACTCTAGAATAAGGGTTATGCCCTAGGACTAAAGACAAAGCAAAATTAAACCCACCCTAACAAAGCCTAAAACTAAGACTGACAGAATCAAAAAGTTTCTCTAACAATTTAATTGCCTGCCAGAACAAGATTCAATATCCTTTAAAAGAAGACAACATAATCCAGACTCCTTTCAATATATTACCCACAATGTGCTGCATATAATAAAACATACTGGACATGTAAGGTGACTCATAACCAAGAGAAAAAGAAAAGAAAAAGAAGTCAAGAGAAAAAGACCAAAAGATAACAAAAATATTGGAATTAACAGACAAGAAGTCTAAAACACCTATTTGAAATATACACAAGAATTTAAAGAAAAAGATAGGCAATGAGTTAACAGATGGAGAATCTCAACAAAGAAATAGAAACTATGAAAAAAAGAACCAAATGAAAATTATAATATTTGAAATGAAAAATTCACCAAATAAGCTTAAAGTAGATTACACTATGCAGACTAAAGGGTAAATAAACTTGAAGACAAATCAATAAAAATTACTCACTCTGACAGAGAGGAAAAGACTTGTGTTTAATTTACAGAGCCGCAATTAAATTTGGAAAAATATCAAATGGTTTAACATACATGTAATTGGAATCTCTGAATGAGAGGAGAAAAAGAATGGGGTAGAAAAGTTATTTGAAGAAATAATGGTTGAAAATCTCACAAACTGGTAAAATAAATCAACAAACAGATCCAAAACTTTGGCAAATCTCAAGGAAGATAAATACGAAAAAAAAAAACAAAAACCCACACTTAGTTACATAATAGCCAAGCTGGTGAAAACCAAAAATAAAGAGAAAATCTTCAAAGCAGTCAGAGAAAAATGACACATTATATATAGAGGAACAATGATAGTAAGGACAGCTACAGTTCATCATCAAAAACAAAGGAGGGCAGAATAAACTGGAATGACTTCTACAGAGTGTGAAAAAAATGTTAAGAATTTCACACCTGGAAAAACAACCCTTCCAAAAAGAGGGTTAATAAAGACATTTTCAGATAAATAAAAGCTGAAAGAATCAGCTGCCAGTACATCTATAGTACAAGAAATGCTAAAGTAAATTCTTCAAACTAAAGAGAAATAGTACAAATGGAAACTCAGATCCACAGAATAGTGCCAGAAATGGCAAACATGTGGGTAATTTTCTTAAAAACATATTTTATTCTTTTAATGTTTTAAAAAACTGATTTATAAAGCAAAAATAACAGCGTATTGTGCAGAATTTATAACACATGTAGAAGAAAAATCTATGACAACAATAGAACACAGCTGGAAGATAAAGCGAATATACTGTTAAAGCAGTCTTACATTTTTACATGTAGTAAACCATCAGCATGGCTTGATGAGTGGTGCTAGGTCCATGCCCAGGATTCGACCAGACAAAACCCTGGGCCACCGAAGCAAAGCACACAAACTTAACCACTCAGCCACAGGGCCGGCCCCCAAGCAACACACTTCTAAATGACCCTTAAGTCAAAGAAGAAATCACAGGGAAAATTTTAAAATATTATGAACTGAATAAATATGAAAATACAATGTAACAAAATTTGTGGGATGCACCTAAAGTAATGCTTAGCAGGGGGAATATGTAGGTTGAAATTCTTGTAGTAGTACAGGAGAGAGCTTTAAAAGTAAAGTAGATAAATAATAAAGATAAGAACAGAATAAATGAAACAGAAAATAGGCAAACTATAAAGAGAAACAGCAAAGCAAAAATTACTTCTTAAAAACACTGATAAAGTTGAAAACCTCCATCAAGACTGATCAAGAAAAAAATAAGAGAAAGCACAAATTATCAATTTGGGAAGGAAAGAGAGGCTAGTGTTATTAGATGCTACAGACCAGGGGTCAGCAAACTACGGCACATGGGCCAAATCAGCCAACACCTGTTTTTGTATAGCCTGCAAGCTAAGAATGGTATTCACATTTTTTAAATGGCTGAGGAAAAAAATTAAAAGAACATTTCATGATAGATGAAAATTATATGAAATTTAAATTTTAGTGCCCACAAATAGTTTCCTTGGAACACAGCCACACTCATTCATTTATATATTATCTATGGGTGCTTTCACACTCCAATGGCAGAGTTGAGTACTTGTGACAGAGACTGCATGGCTCATAAAGCCTAAAAGATTTACTATCTGGCCCTTTACAGAAAAACGTTTGCCAAGCCCTACTGTAAACACTAAAAGGGTAACAAGGAAACATTACTTAAAAGTTTATGCCAATACATTCAACAATTTAGGTGAAATAAACGCATCCCTGGAAACGTACAGCTAACCAAGCTGACACAAGAAGAAACAAAATATGTGAATATCTATTACATATTGAATTTGTAATTAAAAACTTTCCCAAAAAAGAAAACTCCAGGTCCAAGTGGTTTCAACTACTAAATTTAACTCCAAGTGGATTGAAGACCTGAAAGGGAAGGGCAAAATAAACAGTAAAGATAACATCAGAGGATAGTTGTGTTGGAAGAGGGTTTTCAACCAGGACATAAAAAATGCCAGTCGTAAGAAATAACACTGATAAGCTGGACTTCACTCAAATTAGGAACTTCTGTTCATCAGAAGATTTCTTTAAGAGAATGAAGCCACAGGTGGGAGAAGATATTTGCAACATATATCACTGGCAAAACACTCACATCTAAAATATGAAAAGAACTCTTACAAATCAATAAGAAAAAAGGCAACACATTTTTAAAACTGGGCAAAATAATTGAACAGTCACTTCACTAAAGAGGAAAAGCCAATAAGCATATTAAAATTGCTCACCATTATTATTTATCAGGGAAATGCAAATTAAAACCACAGTGATAAACATCTGTTGTTTGCAGATTAACACCTATTCCTCGTCCTTCTGGAAGTATCAAATATCCTCTATAATGACGTTTCCTTTATAAAACCATCTCTTCTCCGTTCTCAGCTTTGTAGTTTGAGTGGGATTCAACTCAACCATAACTCTAGGGACAGAAACTGTTTGAGCCCAGCCAATTAACACATCCCATTTTCCAGCCACGATGTTCGGTGTGAACATGAAACCCAATCAGAGCTAGTAAAACATGATGCTGAAACTTGAAGCTGCAGTTTCAAGTAAAGAACACCTCTCCTTTCTTCAACCAGAAATACTAGAAGAGACTTTTTCGTTTTTCCCCTATAGGACAGAAAGTGACAATCTGAGATTTTGACTGCAGTCAAAAGAGGAGAACCTAGAGTGTCAAGGTGCCAAAGGGTTGGTGGCGAAGTCGGGTGGGGTGGGAGAGATCAACAGAAATTTTCCTTGGTGTCGCTATTAAGAAGGTGGATCACATCTCACCTGAAGCTTCTCCTCCTCCTGATCTTTTCAGATATGTCAGCCAACAAATTTCCTTTATGACATAAGCCATTTTGAGTTTGATTTTCCATGGTTGCAACCTATAATCACAATTGATGATATTATTACCATATTTTAGTGCTTGCTAATATACCAGAGAACATGCTCAGTGCTTCACATACATAATATCTAAACTTCAAAATCCTGAGATAGGTATTATGACCTCCATTTTACAGATGAGTAAACCAAGATGCAGAGATGCTAAGTGGCCGGAAAACTGACACTCAAACACACAGCTGGCTTTTCCTCCATAAAGCCTTTAACTCCGGAAAGCCCTGCTGAGCACTGAGCAGAAACTACATCAGCATTTGAGCTGCCTCAGCATAGACTTGGAAAGCTAAGAGTCACATAATTTCTTCCAACATAACAGCCAGGAAGAGCCCAAGAGCATTTTATTACTAGTTCAATGTAAACAGCAAAGAATTAGGTGTTTATCTTTAAAAAAGAGGAAAAAAAGCGTTTGGTAGATATTCTGCTGGAGTTCATTTTTTTCCTTCCTTTTAAATTCTTTAAGATAAAGTTAAAGCAGCCCAGGGGAAGAAGCAGACTAGAGCTGTCTCGCTTTTGTGGCTCGAGGAGAGGCATGATCTCCTTCATGATCCACTTGATGTAGAGGATACAAAGCAGAGAAGTGAATCATGGGCTCTACTGGCCGCCTGCCTGCAGGATAGGGAGGAAAAAGACCCTGCAGCTCCAGCACGTCCCAGCCTTGCCCCGCATCATTCGTTTTCTTTCATCCGCAGGTCCTTCCGAGCCTCCTCTTAGCACTGCCTTCCTAATGCCCCCTGACGTTCAAGTGTCTTCCCAGGTGTAGACGTTCTGATAGTGGCCCAGGACAAACGAGGCCAAAGCTGGTTCTGTTAGGACGGGACAGAAAAAAAGAAAGGTCAGCTTTCCTCAAAGATTCTGACAATAGCAAAGGAGGTAGGATCTGGTTGGTTACTTGAAATAGGAAACCAAGCAATTTGGAGCCTTAGTGCTGGCAGAGTTTTCCCAAGGAGTAGATTGACATCGTTGGGGTTTTTTAAAAATATTTAATTGCTTTTTTCAAATAACAAACGTAATACTTTTATTATAGAAAAATTTGAAAATATAAACAAGCATTAAAAGTAGACAATGTAAACCAGTGTAATATCACTATTCAGAGATAAGTACTGTTAGCTCTAGACATTTTCATATATATGTAAGCTTTTCCTTGTTTTTTCACCAAAAACATGGGAATAATGCAGTTTGCAAGCTCTTTACATTACTTGGCATCTTTCATAGCAATAAGTAGTTTCTACAACATGATATTAATGGCTGGGTGGTCTGTTACATATATTAAGATAATCCATTTAACTAATCCTATCTATTAACTTTCCATCCGTTTCCAATTTTTAAACCTGCCATGCTGAATATTTTGTAGGATAATATCTTGACCCTTGTCATATTATTTCCATCAGATAAATGACTAGAAATCAAATTTCTGAGTCAAAAAATAAACATTTTTAAGGCTATTGACATATATTACTATTCATTCTCCTGAAAAATTATACAAATTCACATTTATAGACTCACTCTTGAAGGCTTACAAGAGTAAGTAAAAACGACCTTTGATAAACAATGGGAGCCCTACATCTAACTGGACCAATCAAATTCTTTCCTGGGAATTTAAAATGTGGATGGGAGAAATCTAAGTCCTCAAAGCTGGACTGCATTCATTTCAGGACTCTAGAGAGGTCCACCAAGTCCTGCTGCTGTGATTCCCCAGAGTGTCCTGGTCCATCAGTTTTTTAGCTCTTCCTTCAGTCTCATGAAATACTGCAGGAATCTTCCAGTACTTTTCCATTTTTTTGGCTTAAGCTAGCCAGCATCTGTTTTTACTGCTTGTAACCAACGAACCTGACATATTACCCAGAGCCTGGACTTCTATCATCATCAGTGTAACTGCAGGTGATGGCAAGGCCTTCAGAAAAGAAAATTAACTCCTCCTCACAAAGCACTGGGAGCCCCTGATACGCAGCCCTGCCTTAGAAAGAGCGGACAGTTGCTGGTGGCAGAATACTGCTAGCAAGCTTCCAGATGTCTCGTTACCAGAAATTCCATGAAAACGTGGGCATAAAATTGCATAAATTTCAGACATCTCAGAGGACTGTGCTTTCATTGTTCTTTTCCCATATGTTACAAAAGTACAGTCTGGGTAGCTCTGGATGTGTGGCAAGCTGGAACAGTGACTAAGTGAATTTTCCTATCCAAAAGCCTAGAGAAAGTTCAACTGTTTCTTTGGAACACTGCAGGTAGAGCTCGTACCTTCTGGAAGCTAATTATGAGAACTAGATGTCCTCAAATAAACCTGCCAAAAGTGAAAAGCCTTGAGCTATTACTTCTTTTTAATGTTTTATGATTTTTCTAAATGGCTGTAGGTTTATAGAGAATATAGTTGAAACCACTGGAAACTGGGGAGGGAAATCATTTAGACCAAAAAAAGAAAAAAGAAAGACAAAGAAAGGCTGTCTTGTCCATCAGATCCAACCTATGCAGCTTCTTCCTTCAAATTGTTTCTTAGATATATCCTTCCTCTGCTTTTCCATCAGCATCTCCCAAATCCAGCCCATCTCACTCACGCCCCAAATTAAGGCTCCAGTTTCTGCTCTCCAGCATCTTCTCTCTCCAATCCATCATTTGCAGTTATGCCAGACCAATCTTTCAAAACCACTGATTTCTCAGCGCTCTCTCCTATGCAAAAATGTACCCCAGAGAGACTTGGGTGCAGTGAGAAATGCCTGGGCTTTGGAGCCAAGGACAAGAGCTAAATTCCTGCTCCACCAACCATAGCTGTTTGAATTTACATAAGGAATTTAACCTCCTAGAGCCTCAGTGTACTCATTTGTAAAATGCAGATAATGCATGCCTTGAAGGTTATTACAAATAAATGGGACATAATTTGCAAGGTGCAAGCCCTCAGAAAACACTCCATAAAAACATTGCTTCACTTTCTCCTCTCTATTAAGCTTGAAATCTTATGACCTTATTCAGCACCTCCTCTTCCTGGCCCATCAATGCCCTTCATAATCTGACATCATACTCCATTTCCAACCATGTGTCCTGCATGAATTAATTCTGTGTCCCAACTAGGCTCCCACCCCTCTACCCCCATTTCTACCTTTCTCCCTTTACTCGTGCTCTGTATTCAATTCCACTCCCCCACTGCCCATTGCTATCTTTCCTGTCCTGCAAGTCCCTTATAATCCAGCTCAAGTCCCTGCCCCTCCAGCCTCCTTAGTCACAATGATTTCACCGTTTTCAGAATTATGCAATGAATGCAAATTTCCCAGGCCACAAACTCAGATATCTAGGAATGTAATTCTCTTTATTTTTCAGTAATTGAATGTGATTTCCAGCTCAAGCCCCAATTCCAGCTGGAGGTAGTAATTTAATCTTATTCACATTAAGTTTTTCTTGATCAAATCAGAGTTTTCTCTGTCAGTTCTGGGTTTTCAGCTTCCTTTTCTTCTTAGGATTTCATCTAAATTCCAGAGAGGCTGACAAAATGCTTAGGTTGGGATATGTGTGAGGCATTTCTTATCACCTTGGCCTTGTCCACTCTTTCTTCTAGCACCTGCTGAGATGTGCATCCTTCCACTGACCCATCATCAGAGTCTCCTCACTCACATTTGCTTTGGGGCTTGAGTTCCCATGTGGTCTGTTTCTACAGACTAGCCCAGCATCTTCTGCTGCATATTGTCCTGTCCGCAAAGCTTAGTTAGGTCTGCTGGTTCATACTCTCAGCCTCTCTGGCATGGTAGAAAACTGAGCTAGGTTGTCTCAGGTCCCTTTGTCTAGATGTCCCCACAGCCATCCCTTTCCTAATGCCCCCTTGCCCTGGAGGCAAGGGAACTCTGTTAAGATTGATGATTCCCAAGACTCTAACAGGGAAGCAGGACTCAGCTCCCTTCTGCTCTCAAAGCCTACAAACTATTTGATGATTCTATTGTCCTCACCCAGACAGGGCCCAGACCAAGTATAGGATACATTACCCCTTATCAGATGCCCTTACCCATTTCTAACTCTATTGCTCTTCTAGCCAATTTTCCTCTCTTCTCCAAGGAAGAATTTATCTCTTCTCATTTGGAAAAGCTGACTCTAACAGAATCTCTGTCTTCCTATTCAAAATTCTATGTCTGATAAAAGTATTAAAATTACCTATTTCCATAATAAGAGGGTATTGGATACAGACACACAGAAAAAGAAGTTACACATGATAGGAAAAACATGAAATGTGGGAGGAAGGAAATAAAAGAGTAGAGCTTTTAGAAAGAGGTCAAACTAGAGAGACCATTAACTTAATATAGATTGCTATATATGTAGGTTATTATATATGAACATCACAGTAAGCACAAACCAGAAAACTATAATAAATACGCACAAAAATTAAAAGAAAGTAACCCAAACATAATACTAAAGAAAGCCATCAAGCCACAAGGGAAGAGAGCAAGAGCAGAAGAAAAGGAACAGAGAAGAGCTACTAAAACACCCAGAAAAAAGTAACAAAATGACAATAAGTACATACTTATCAATAGCTACTTCACATGGCAATGGACTAAATGCTCCAATCAAAAGGCATAGGGTGGCTGACTGGATAAAAAAAAAATCCATATATATGCTGCATGCAAGAGATACATTTCAGACTTAAAGACACTCACAAACTGAAAGTGAAGGGATGGAACAAGATACTCCATGCACATGGCAATGAAAAGAAAGCTGGGGTAGCAATGTAAAATAGACTGTAAAGCAAAGACTGTGATAAGAGACAAAAAGGGGCAACACATAATGGTAAAGGGAACAATCCAATGAGAGGATATGACACTCATAAATATCTATGCACTCAACATAGGAGCACCTAAATATATAAAGCAATTATTAACAGACATAAAAGGAGAAATATACAGCAGCAGAATAATAGTAGAGGACTTTAACACTCCACTCACACCAGTGGATAGATCATCCAAACAGAAGATCAATAAGGAAACACTGGCCTTAAATGATACATTAGATCAGATGGACTTAGTAGATATATACAGAACATTCTATCCAAAAACTGCAGAATACACATTCTTTTAAAATGCACATGGAACATTCTCCAGGATTCATCACATATTAGGCCACAAAATAAGTCTCAATAAATATAAGAAGATTGAAATAATACCAAGCATCTTTTCTGATCACAAAGGTATGAAACTAGAAATCAACTACAGGAAGAAAATCAGAGAAACCGCAAATACATGGAGATTAACAAAATGCTAACAAACAATGATTGAATCAAAGAAGAAATGAAAGGAGAAATTTTAAAAATCACTGGAGACAAATGAAAATGAAAATACAACATGCCAAAATTGCAAAAGTGGTTCTAAGAGGGAAGTTTATAGCAATAGAGGCCTACTTCAACAAATAAGAAAAATCTCAATTAAAAATCTGACAGAGCTCCTGAAGGAACTGGAAAAAGAAGAACAAACAAAGACCCAAATCAGTAGAAGGAAGGAAATAATAAAATTCAGAGCAGAAATAAATGAAATAGAGACTAAAACAAAAAAAGGAAAAAAATCAATGAAACCAAGATCTGATTCTTTGAAAAGATAAACAAAATTGACAAACCTTTAGCTAGACTCACCATGAAAGAAAGAGAGATGCTTCAAATAAATAAAATCAGAAATGAAAGAGGAGAATTTACAATGGACACCTCAGAAATAGAAAAGATTATAAGAGAATACTACGAAAAGCTATATGCCAACAAATTGGATAATCTAGAAGAAAAGAATACATTCTCAGAATCATACAACCTTCCAAAACTGAATTACAAAGAAATAGAGAATTTAAATAGACCAATCATCAGTAAGGAGATCAAAACAGCAATCAAAAACCTCCCTAAAAATAAAAATCCAGGACCAGATGGTTTCCCTGGTGAATTCTACCAAACATTCAAAGAAGACTTAATACCTATCCTTCTCAAACTCTTCCAAAGAATTGAAGAGGAGGGGAAGCTTCCTAACTCATTCTACAAAGCCAACATTGCCCTGATACCAAAACCAGACAAGGACAACACAAAAAAATGAAAATTACCAGCCAATATTACTGATGAACATTGATGCAAAAATCCTCAACAAAATACTAGCAGATCGGATACAACAATATATTACAAAGATCATACACCATGACCAAGTAGGATTTATTCCAGGGATACAGTGATGATTCAACATCCTCAAATCAATCAACATGATACACCACATTAATGAAATGAAGAATAAAAGTCACATGATCATCTCAATAGATGCAGAGAAAGCATTTGACGAGATACAGTATCAATTTGTGACAAAAACTCTGAGTAAAATGGATATAGAAGGAAAGTACCTCAACATAATAAAGGCCATATATGACAAACCACAGATAATATCATTTTCCATTGAGCAAAACTGGAAGCTATCCCTCTAAGAACAGGAACCAGACATGGATGCCCACTGTCACCACTCTTATTTAACATAACATTGGAAGCCCTAGCCAGAGCAATCAGGCAAGAAAAAGAAATAAAAGGGATTTCAAATTGGAAAGCAAGAAGTGAAATGGTCACTATTTGCAGATAACATGATTCTATATATAGAAAACCCTGAAGAATCCACCAAAAAACTTTTAGAAATAATAAAGAAATATGGTAAAGTTTCAGGATACAAAATTAATGTACAAAAATCACTTGTGTTTCTATACACTAACAATGAAATCGCAGAAAGAGAAATTATTAATACAACCCCATTTACAATTGCCATAAAAAGAATAAAATACCTAGGAATAAACTTAACCAAGGAAGTGAAAGATCTGTACACTGAAAACTATCAAACATTGTTATAGTTTGAGATTCCTCAAAAAATTAAGACTAGAACTACCATACAATCCAGCTGTTCCACTGCTGGGTATTTACCCAAAGAACATGAAAACATGAATGCATAAAGATACATGCACCCCTATGTTCACTGCAGCATTATTTACAATAGCCAAGACTTGGAAGCAACCCAAGAGATGAATGGATAAAGAAGATGTGGCATATATACACAATGGAATACGAAATGATAAAATCCATAACAAATGATGAAATCCAGCCATTTGTGACAACATGGATGGACTTTGAGGGTATTATGCTAAGCGAAATAAGTCAGAGAGAGGTCAAATACCATATGATCTATAGAGATGGAGACTGGAGTGGTGGTTACCAGAGGCGAAGGAGGAAGGGAAGAGGGCAAGAGGGGTGACTAGGCACATGTATGTGGTGATTGATTGTAATTAGTTTTGGGTGGAGAATATGATGTAATCTACACTGGAATCAAAATATAAGGAAGTACACCTGAAATTTATATAATGTTATAAACCAATGTTACCACAACAAAAAATATAAATTAAATAAATGCAATCATTAAGGCCAAAAAAACAACAACAGAAGTGTATGTCTGAGTCTTTCAAGGTTTTGACATTTGAGATGGAAAAAACTTTTGTATTTTATCTACTGGCTCTACCAGGAGTTTTAAAAGTCTGCTATGGAACACAAAAGCTGGATATGGACCCTTCCCTTCTCTGAAGCGCTGAGCACAGGCTGTCCCAGCTGCCACCTGAAATAAATGGAGGGGTTACAGTACACAGGGAAATATCAGGAACAAAAACACAAAGTAAATGAAAGATTTTAGTGCAGAAAAGAGATACCTGGAACAAAAAGAACATTCATTGATGTCAAACATCACCTCTCCCACACTGGTCAGGAGCTCTCTCCTCCCCATTTTCACTTCTACACTTCTTCCTCTAGATAATTTCTTCAGTTCTCTGCTCAGATATCACATCCTTTCTCCTGCTTTACCCACTCTCATTTCAATCCCAAAATTTAGGAGAAGTACTCATCCTATGTGTCCACAGGCAGAATTCTAGGATGACCCCCAAGGACCCTCTCCCACATATAATTCCCTCCCCTGTGCCTATGATGGGACAACACTACTGTGATGATGTTACACTACATGGCAAAAGGGATATTGTTAATGTAATTAAGGCTACCAATCAGTTGACTTTGAGTTAATCAGAAGAGAGGTTATCCATGTGGGCCTGACCTAATCACATGAGCCCTTTAAAGGCAGAGTTCTCTGGCTGGTTGCAGAAGAGAAGTAAGAAACTTGAAACATGAAGGAGTTCGATATACCATTGCTGGCTTGAAGATGGAGGGGGCCATGTGGAAAGAACCTTAGAGAGGCTCCTACAAGATGAAAGAAAGAGAATTACAGCTGAGAGCCAGCCTGAAAATAGGGACCTAAACCCGACCACCTCAAGGAAATGAATGCTACCAACAACCAGCGATCTTGGAAGAGAACCCCGAGCCCAGATGAGATGCAGCCTAGCTGACACCTTGGTTTCAGCCCCAAAAGACGACGTGCAAAGAATACAGCGATACCATGCCCATACTTCTGACCTCAAAAACTGTGAGGTAGTAAATACGTGTTGTGTTAAGCCAGCAAGTTTGTGGTAATTTGTTACACGGTAATGTAGAACTAATACCATACCATATGTAACCCCACAACATGTGATGAACCCTAGTACCAAAGTGTATCATGAGTGCCCTTAACTTTCCGCCTCACCCAACAAGACTGTGAGTCTCATGAGAGCAGACTATATCTGGTTCACATTTACGTTAAAGGGATGGGGTGCTTGAGGAGCTCCAGGCAGTGACCATTTATCACAGATTTGGAAATATTTTGATGTTTTAACAAAAAGTTTTGCCACCTTGGTGTGCACCTGCTGGACATCAGCCCTGCTTTGATCCTTCCTGGTCTGGGGACCCTGGATAACTACTTTATCCTCCTGAGGCTGCCAACTCTGAGAACTCATTTCAAGGGGTCTTAAGAATTAAATGAGATAAATGTATATGAAAGAAAAAGTCTATTCCTACTTGAGACACAATAGGTGTTTGATGAATGGCAGCTGAATGAATTAATGAAAACAACAATACCTGTTCTGCCTTCCTCACAAAGTTTTTTTTTTTTTTTGGCAGGTGACGGGTTTAATAAGCAAGGGAACTTACAGACGAGGCTTGGTCTTAGCTGCCACAGGACCAGAAGACCTCCGCACCCGCCCAGCAGCATCTTAGTTTATAGAGAGGCCTTAATTGGGTTCAGTCACGTATTCTGTCCAGATGGTCTCCACAACACTTTGCTCTCTCAAGGCTGCATCCTTGAAAACGGCTGTGAATGGTGGACAAAATGGACATTCTAAGGACAGGGGAGGGGTGAGGCGCCTCTAATTGCCAGAGTCCAGCTCATGGGTCAACCCCAGGTCACATCCTCTCGATGACCTCCTCCAATGCTCCACCCCTTATGACAAGCCCTTACAGTCTTACATGCCCCCTCTTCCACAATGTGCCTGAGGGGTCAGCGAAGGGTTTCACTGGCATGGAGGTGGCTCATTTGGTGGCTATCTGGTTGCACAGGAGGCAGATACCACAGCCACAATATAGACACATGCAAGAGAAAACACAGATTAAGATAATGATTCAGAAAATAAGTAACAATTTTTTCCACCAGGAGCCCCACGATCCAAACCACTGATTTATTAAGTCTCCCAGGCACTGAAGGCATTCACTTGCAGTGTGATTTAATAAAGATGCTACATTAGCAGATTCATCAAGTGTGAACACATAACATTCTGTTTGAATAGTGGCACAGGTGCCTCCTTGTGGGGCAGTCATAATGTCTAAGGCTATCCTATTTTAGAGGATAGCTTTTCTCATTAGAGATATTTCAGCGTCCAGTAAAGACAGGCTTTCCCAGCCGTCACTTAAGACTCGTTGGCTCACAAAGTTTAAAGGAAGAATAGTAAAATATTGGATATGAAAATTTTTTAAACGTCAACCCTGCAGGTCTGTGGGCCCTGCTTATTATTTGCTGTCCCTTGGAAACAAGTTTCTATTCCCAGGAGCTGTCCACAATTATTCACTGAGACCCTCACCACATGAGCCCTCGCCCTCAAACTTTAGGAAATCAGATGATAACCTCCAGTACAGGTATCCAAGTTTTCAAGTGCCTTTGGATCCACCCATATCACTTAGTGGGCAGCCTTTGAGAGCCGTTTGTTAGAGTTTGGACACTCTGTTTCTTCTTCTGGCCTCTGTACCCAGTAATGGTATTGACGACCCTTTTACGAGCCAGCAACTAGTACATTACTGCCAAGAGGAAATTGAGTGAGTGATCATTAAAATTAGTGTGTCTGCCAGCAGCCTGCCTCCATCTAGGCAGCAAGCTCACTGTGCACTTGAATGTCTCTTACTCTACCTTCCAGGTAAATTAAGGTAATTTAACACTACCACATCCAGGAGATGTTCAGGATTTGGTGAATGGAAATAAGAGAGATTTATAATCAAGAACGACCTGTAGCCATTTTACAGATGAGTAAGCTGAGACCCAGAGAGGCATCCTTTGCCGGAGGCCATCTGGCTGTTCAGTGGTGGATTAGTTCAAACTCAGAGAGCTCATACTCTTCCCAGAATGCCCAAACTCTTTCCCACTAGCCATCTCAGCAAACAGGTGAAGTAAACAGATAATTAAGCTCCACAGAGATGATCTGCTGCCAGGGCCAATAATCCATACAAATAAAGCCCTACATTTGCAAATAAAAGGTAATATTGCTGAAAGGTAAGTTCTAGAGACTCTTGGAGCTGAGCCTTCAGCAGAGACAGCAAACTCAGCAAACTCTTTAGAGGAAAAAACTGGCGCCTGTGTTCCAAAGAACTCCACTTAAGAGAATTACCCCCTTGCTACAAGGTCCTGATGTGTGTGTGAGTCAAATGATGAAAATGCCCAGGACCCAGGACCCATTTATTGGTCTCTGTTCCAGGGCAGGCAATCCTATACCCTGCCTTGGGAAGCTGAAGAGATCTCAGCTGGCAAATGGTAACATCAACAGAGCAGCTGGACCCAGACCCCAGCCTTGAAGCATTTAATGCAACAGTCCCCTGGAGAGGATGGAAGTGCTTGCAATACTTTTAGGGCCTTTATACTTGTTCTCTTGGCCTGGAATGCCAATTCCCCTAGACTTGTTTGTGGTTTGCTCATCACTAAACTGAATTCTCTACTCAAATGTCTCCTCCTCAGAGAGGCCATTTGAGATCATCTTGTTTAAAAGAACCCTCTGTTACATTCTACATCCTTACTCTGCTTTATGTTCTCTCTTGACATCCCCTCAATGTTGGATAAGCTCTTGGAGGGCAGAGACTTTGTTAGTTGTATCACCTGTGCGTAGAACAGTGCCTGACACTTAATGGACACTCAAGAAATATTTGTTGAATAAGTAAAAGCAAAGCTGACAGTGCCTGCATCTGCGACTACACGTGTGAGAAAGTAGAGATGTCACAAAGACCAAAGAAAAGCAAATGCCTAAAAAGAGGAACCAAAAATTGCACATTTATTAATATGATCCTGTCTGTGAAGGAAATTTTTGTATGTTCAGTGTCATCATGTAAAAACATTTGGGGAGCCAATCACCCCTGACCCTGCCACCCGCTCCTCAACGGGCAGAGTGCCAACATCATATTGCAAAGAAGAGCGTGCAAGGTGAGAGATGCTGCTGAGGCCATCTTGGAGAATACAATCTCCTACAACAGCTTCTTCTCATAGCAGTTTCTAAGCGGTAAAGAGCTGAAGAAATACCAGTTTCAGAACAAATGAGCAGCTGCTATGATGTGGTGGGAAGACCACTGGGCTAAGATGACAGATTCCTGTGAAATCCGGCCTTGGCCACTAACCCACGCCTCTTCAAGCCTACCCTGGACTCAGGCCTCATCTCACGCTGTTTCCCTGCTTCAAATGTCACTGCTTCTTCTCTACCAAATGCAGTTGGAAAAGTTTCCCTGACACCGTCATGCCCACAGTTAACCCCCAAAGGATGTTTTGCAAGTTCTGTTACTGACACTGAGCTCTTTGTATCATCATTTGCTCATTCACTGCACAATTTATACAGTCCCAGGCACCATTCTAGGCATCAGGTACCCCGGTGGATTTGTCATGAAGCTAATGAAGCTTCAGAGGCCCTCATTTACATGCATCCCTTTTAAAATCCTGGAAGGGGCCCTAACAACATGTGGTCATATGTTTCTGTCAAATTTGTATAAGTAAGACACTTTAAACTTAATCAGTTAAAACCACCCTCTGTTTCCACTTGGACTCCCCTCAGGACATGTTGGGGTCACAGTAAGCATTCAGGGGATCTGGCCAAGGGGAAGCTGAAAGGGGATACATTTAGTTTGAGTTTAGTGGGATATTTTTATGTGGCTTGTAGCCACTTTTGTGTACAGTTAAGCTATCATCAGCCTTCCTGGAGTAGGAATGGCTTCCAGAATACTTTACTATGCACTGTTGCCAACTCACCAGCCACTGTAACACAGAGGTGCTGGGCCAGATGTGGTCGTACAACATGAACATGTCCTGTAGTGTCCAGCCCCAGAAGTATGTATGTGGAGGAAAAATCAGATTTAAACATACCAGCCAGAAACTAGTCTGTCCAAAATCAAATGCGGAAAATTATAAGCAGAAAATTTGGTCCTCATCAAAACAAAAGTCCTCTCCTGCCAAAATACACCCAATAATGCAATGCATATAAACACATTATATATTTATTTTCTTTTTTAGACAGGAATCACACACGATGGAAATTATCAGAAGGCCTGTGCGTATAGGATACAAATCTATAATCATACTACAAACAACAAGTATGTCTACAACTGCTCATATGACACCAACAAACAAACTACAAAACTGAAAGAAACTTTTCTAAACTTCCAATAATAAAAACAAATTTGACCAACTGGGAAAGAATAAAGTATGACTCTACCTCTAAAGTAGAATACATTATAAAATTATTGTAATAAAAGAGATGATCGAAGAGTATGTAGCCAAAAGCTATATGAAGAAAAGGTATGGTAGCAGTGATAGGCATTTAATTAATGAGAATATGCTGTTATTTTTATGGAATTTATGATGCTTATTTTGTCAGCTTTAAATGTTCAGTGTTTGTGATTTCTTTTCTTATTCCAAACAAGTATCCATTCAGAACTAATTTTTTGTGAATTTTGTATTCTTTTTCTTAAAGAGAGGCCCCCAAATTGTATAAACATTAAGCCCCACAAAACTTAGATCTACCTAGGGACGTAACACTGAAACAAACAGAAAAATGTATATATCTCTGCCTCCACTCTAATGGAGGAGAACAAGCAAACAATAAACAAAACAAAAAAATCACATTACATATTGTATTGATGGTCATAAGTGCTATGAGCGTGTCCTCACCACTAGATCAGGAGCTCCTTGAAAACAGGGACTGTTTCTCACTTACATAGATCCCCAAACCTAAGCATGGTTTCTGGAACAAAGTAGGTACTTGATGAAAAATCAGATAGACGGATGGATGGACAAGTGAGTGGCTAAGGGCTGAAGCAAGTCAGTCAACTCTGTATATTTCAGTTTCCCATCTGCAAAATGGTTAGATTATATGATCATTTTACGTAAAGTATCCTATATAATAATAAACTTTGACTCTAGCTATGTAATCTTTGTCTTCGGCATATGTTTTCTATAATTGTTCAGTTTTTAGGTCTATATATTATTTGTCTAGCAAGATTTCAACTTTCTTAGACTAGGACTCTATATAGTACATCTTTTTTACTCTTGATGTCTAACAAATTCCTACAAAGAGTGGGTGTGTTTGCTTGAAATACTGATGCTAAATATGCTGGGAAACAATGCTATATTCATCATTCTTCCTCACATCAAGATAATAATTCAGGAAAGGAATATGAGAGGCAAGATCATATAGAGGCTAGGGGCGTGGACTTCCGGGTTACATTTCCTGGTTGGATCCCTTCTCTGACAAGTGTTAGTTTTTATAAACTGGTCAAGTTCTTGTTTTCTCTATACCCCAGTTTCTTCTCTGTTAAACAGAGGTCGTAATAATCCCTACCTTACGGGGTTGTTGTGAGAGACTTTTACAATGCCTGACAATAGCAATTACTCAAAGTCTGTCAGCCCTTATCATCACCGTGGACGTATTCACAGTTGTGCCTCTCCCACTTTTTTTGGCTGCCATCAAGACCTGCTCTCTTAGGACCCCATTGGAATAGTGAGATAATTCTGGAATCACAAAGTTTTTTTAATTTCCTAATTTCTTAAAGAGACTATGAATGTGCAGTGATGTGACAGCAATCCCTAGACAGCTCCTCCTGAACCCGGTGTCAGTCTGATTGCCTCTCTCAGCTCACTTGGACAGCTCACTTGAGGACTTGCTTGCTTTTGCAGTGCTGGTTTGTCTGGTCTGTTAAAAGTTCAGTTCCTCCTGCCTTCTGTCAATCTCTCTATAATTCAATAAATACAGCATCACTATGCACCCGGCAGGCTCTAGGTACTGAAGATGTGTAAGTGAAGAAGACACGGTCCCTGTTCTAAAGTAGCTCAGGGACTAGCTGGGAAGGCAGGTATGCACATAATTCACAAGGGGAATATGATAAGAGATATAGTAGAGGGATCAAAAGTGCTTTGGGAACAGGGAGGAAGGAGCCAAAAGCCATCATTATAGCCTGCCTGGCTTTTTAAGTCCTACGGATCAGAATTTTATGATCATCTTTGGGTACAGTAGCAGGACAAGGAAACATACAAAAGCAAAATATGCTAAAAATCAAAATCCTAATTCTAGCAAGTGAGTGGCATAGGTCTGTGTGACGTTTCCCTACAGGTCTTTGGACAAGGGCTGGGCTGCACGTGTGCAGGGCAAGCCTCCTCGAAGCCTGGCAGAGAATGGAGGCCACAGATTTAAAAGTAGAACAAAGATGCTGGAGGTAGACAATTCTGGGACACATGCTCCGGCCCAGTCAGAATGGAGAAACTCATCAACACCTCAGACATTCATTGAGATTCCAGAAAGGTCTAGGAGGAAAGACCACATCCTAGGGTAAGATTTAATCTAGACCTGCCGTGGCCAATACATATAGCAATTTAAATTTAAATTTTGACTAATTAAAATTAAATAAAATGTAAAATTCATTTTGTCAGTCTCACTAGCCACATTTCAAATGCTCACTAAATATGACTAGTGACAACTACATTGGAAATCACAGATATTGAACACTCTCATCATCACAGAAAGGTTTACTGGACAGCCCTACTCTAAGAAAGCTAAAAAACAAGCGTGAAAAGATGGAGGAGAGACACCCCAAAATTATTTATCTCAACGCTCTTTAAAGGAAGGACACATAATCCATAATCCCTTATAATGTATCATCCACAATACACAGCATACAATAAGTAATTCTAGGCATACAAAGAAGTAGGAAAATGTGGACCATAATCAAGAGAAAAAAAAAACTATGAATGGAAACAGACCCTGAGATGATAGAGATGCTGGAATTTTCAGACAATGGCTTTATAATAGTGACTATAAACGTCTTCAAGGACTTAAAGGAAATATGGGATTCATCAGTAAATAGATGGAAATTCTTAGCAAAAAAATAGACATTATAAAAAAGATAAAAAGAAATTACAGAATTCTAAATTACGATATCTGAAACGAAACATTCACTCAATGGGCTAAACAATAGATTAGAAATCAAAGGAGAATGGATAGGTAAACTTGAAGACAGATCTCTAGAAATCAACCCAATCTGAAGAACAGAGTGGGAAGAAAATCTAATCATAACAAATGTGAGTATTCATGCTTTCTATCTTTTCCTAAGATTTATTATTAATTATTCTTTGCTAAACTTGTCAAATTTTCAATGCGTAAACCAGACAGGATCTGCCAAGTGTCTTTTCATACGTCCAAATGCTCCATCACATTACTGCCAACTCTTAATGACTAGAAAGCTGATTTGCTGAAAAAAGTTTAAATCTCAGCCAATTTAACCACTCTTAGTTTTACATTAATCTATATCATGGTCACACTTAAAAATTATGTCATTTTCATCAAATTTGGAGCCCTTCTAAAGATTATCAAGGTACAATTTACTTGACTCATAGGTCATTCTGCAATTTAAAACAAGGTGGGAGATGATGTTTTCAACAAGCTGGACTTCTTAATGTGTTTCATTGAAACATATTGCTGGGTAGAAATTCCAGAAATATTTTCTTTGATTCAACAAGCATTCATTGAATATGTACTCTATTCTAGAAGTTATGCTGGAGATGTAGAAATGAAATAGACATGATCCCTAATTATTATACTGAGTGAAGTCCCTAATTTATAGAACCAACTAGGTATAAAATAATAATACTTGGCCCCTGTTCATCTTCCAAGGTTGATGGAAGAGCTAAGTTGCACAAGGTGCCACCTATGAAGAGTGATACAAATTTCATTAGGAAGAAAGGTCTAGATTGAGAAGGGGCCTCCTAGTTAATTATAGGTAAGACAGGGCTTGACCTATGACATGAGTACACCTGAGTTCTAACGTGCCTTTAGCCTACTTTTTGCACCTGATTAGAGATGGATAAAAGAGGAGTAATAGGTTTTAATATGCGGACTAAGAGATTCTGGGGTGCTTAACTCAGTTGGTTCCTAAGTGATCCAAATAATCCAGTGTTTCTTCAGTTAAATATCTTTGCAGATGTTAATTTCTAATTTGCTCTGGAGAAATTGGACATAAGAGTCTTGTTATCAATAAACCAATTATATAGTAATGTAAAATTTCAGTAATAATAAGTTTATATAGTACAATTGATATAAATTAACAGGCCAAACACGTTAACTAGTTTTTAGTTATTTCTTTAAAGCCTATTATAGTCCATTGCATCTCAGTGATGGAAAATATTTTACTGTACTTCATCTCTGCACTAATTTGCTCTGGGAACCCAAGTTACATAATATTTTAATGCTTCTATTTGTGAAGTCAAAAATCATCACATTCTATAAATATCTCATCCTCAGAATCCACCCCACATTCATCTACCGGGTAAGCCCTCAGGACTTTTAATTAAAAGGTATGCACATAAGACCTAGCCCACCATCTCTTACCTGGCCACCGTCATCACAACTTGCTACTCTACTGAATAATCCAAACACCACTAACTTGAAGCCTGGCATCTCTTTGGCATTTTGACGAGAAGTCTCTTCTCTTGCATCCTGGTCAGCCCCTGATTGAGGGAGGAGCCAGAAATGTAGGTGCCCAGTGTGATCAGTCTACAAGAGACACTAAAGCATCAGGAAATATACAGGAATTGTGGTGTCAGTTTCCACACATGACTACATCACAGGCGCATCGTGGTCCAGCTCATATGGAGGAAGGCAATAACTTCAAGTGAAAATTTCAAAAGGTGCTCCTGGCTGATGCTGACCTCTCTGTGTTGACTATTTCCACAAAGCACATACACATATTTCACGATGCGACTACAGTAATCTGAAGTTGGCAGTCCCAGCCAATATTGCGTAATGCCTTTTGCTGCAAATGAGTGATTTACTACTATCTATAGTGTAAACTCTGTAGTGTGACTCTAAAAAGTTGTGTGGTTCAAAAAATTCCAAAAGAAAAATGAAGATAGAGTAGGAATAACCAAAAAGTGGGAAATACTTTGCCTACATACAAGCCAGAAAAGAGATAATCTTCAGAACATTTTGAATAAGACTTAGCAAGTATTCCTATGTAAATTGCTTCTATCCTTAGTATCTGAGTGACTGAATCTATCCAGTCATGACTGCCATAAAATCTAGAAATGAAAGATAAACCAAGTTAAAATGTTAAAGTTACATTTGGTGCAATGCTTGTAATTTTTGAACATAAAGGAAGGGGCATAAAAATTTTCTTAGCGGGGCCAGCTCCGTGGCTGAGTGGTTAAGTTCGGGCACTCCACTGCAGTGGCCCAGGGTTCGGATCCTGGGCGCGGACATGGCACCGCTCGTCAGGCCACGTTGAGGCGGCGTCCCACATCCCACAACTAGAAGGACCTGCAACTAAGATATACAACTGTGTACAGGGTGGGTTGGGGAGATAAAGCAGAAAAAAAGAACAAAAAAAAAGATTGGCAACAGTTGTTAGCCCAGGTGCCAATCTTTAAAAAAAGAAAAAAATTTCTTAGCAAAATATAAATTCGTCCCCTCCCCCTAGAAAAATGTTGAACAAATATTTTTAAAATATTGATTTAAAGGGTCACCAAATTATTAGGCTGCCTTTGGCATCTTCTTGTATCTGTCCATCCCATGTCCTGGCTTATTCTGTTCCTCTCTTAAAGCCAGAACAAAATGAGAGAAAAACTCAGAAGTCAGGTAAATGAAGGTAAAAAGTATCGACTCTTTTTTTAACTGACAAAGCTGTTTGGAGAACATCACTAAATTCTAGACCA
The DNA here is from genome assembly GCF_041296235.1 of Equus asinus. NCBI lineage: Eukaryota > Metazoa > Chordata > Mammalia > Perissodactyla > Equidae > Equus > Equus asinus. Next base: position 54,254,668 of record NC_091809.1, read on the forward strand.
AGTGGCCTGTCTCATATCTCAGCCCTGAATTAATCCTATGCACCCAGACACCAGCAGAGATGGACCAACACAGGCCTCACTGAAAAACAAAAGGTTTTTGACCCTAAGTTTACCTTTCAGCCAGGGGAGAGCAGACACTTCTTTCAGTAGGAGGATCCAAAGGAGAAAGAAGGGAGGCAAACGCATGCCCAGTTACTTCTCCCAAACTCCTCAGTCGGATTTTGTTCTACTACGTTAGGGGGCAAAGAGTGAGATCAGAAAGTAGCCAGGATTATAAATCTACAAAATCATCCCACCTGGAAGCAGAAAGAGGGGGGAATATTCTTTTCAACCTAGCACTCATTTGGGTTCCTTCCTTCCTCCCTCCCTTCCTTCCTTTATTCCTTCCTACCTTCCTTCCTCGACCTTTAAGCAAGTGGTTCTCAACTTTAGCCACCATTGCAAACACTGGAAGAGCTTTAAAAATATTGACACCTGGGTCCCACTCTCACTTATTCTGATTTAATAAGGCTGGGAAGAGGCCTGGGTATTGGGATTTTTAAGAGCTTCCCAGGAGATTCTAATGAGCAGTCATAGTTGAGTACCACTGCATTCGTCCCATGTTCAAACAGATGAGTGAGGAGGAAGTGAGAAGTCTATCCTATCTCGCTGAGATTAATCTCCCAAGGCCAACCACTGCTTCTTTGAGGATTCTTCTCACGCCACTGGGGGGCAGTTTAGCATTTTGCTCTCCAAGAGCTCTGAAATGGGTTGATGCAGTTCATTAATTCAATTAACTTCAAACCTGAAAAATTCACTATCTTTTCCATTTCCCATCCCAAATTTGCCCGGCCTTGAAATCTAATACAGCTTATCAGAGGTTCTGCAATGCTATTAAATAATAGCATACAAACACTCTACTCCATTAATAGAATACCAAGAGTTACAGTCCCCAAGTTTGAGTATAAATCATCTCCAATTATGAAATGTGCAGGGAGAAATTAGTGTTCAAAAATTAATTTTTTTACAAGTTAGATTCCGAAATCAAATCCTCTTGCCATTTTAAATTCAAAGTCCAAATAATTTTAAACCAATATGATTCTTATATTATAATCCCTCTGCATTTTTAATTTTGCTCTGTCTCAGGTTAGAGGATTTGTGATGTCTGGGTAGAGATTGGATTTTTCAGTAGCTGTTGCTTGGCTCTTGTCCACTGTATGAATTTAATTTTCTCAGACTCTCTTAAGTTGAACTAAATAACAAGCCTTGCATATATCTCACTTTTAAAGAATCAAAAGAGTTAACAGGACACAATATTATCATAGCGCTAGTCCCATAATGACAAAATATAGACCCTAGCGCAGCTAATCCCTGCATTTCTGCATCCCCAGACCTGAGTACCTACTGTTACCACAGACCATAGCAAAGACTCAGTGCTATGAAGGGAAAATGGCAGAAGACAAGGATCTCTGGGTTCAGCCTCACCAAGACACAGAAGAGTCTCTGGCAAAGGTCCTCATTTGTGCCCTTCAACTCAATGAATAGAGGGTTCTTATTGGGAGGCTAATTTTGACACTATGTATTCACTATACCTGTGAGGAAATTCACTCTTGCACTGTCTTTCTCTCAAGGAGTGGCGTTCAAGATATTCCTGCAAGGAACAACTCTGTTACTATAAAATTTAGAGATCTGCAATGAAGACAGCATCAGTCAACATATCTTATTTGAGGTAACTTTCTTTGCTCCTCTGCTTAATTAGAAACCTCTAAAGTTTCATTTTCCCTTTGAGCACTATGTCTGAGGACTTGTGGGCAGGTTAAGTTAACTACAAGGGAAGCTATTACCAACCCAGACTAAAGGGGTGAGGGGAGGGAGCTGCAGCCGCAGGAGAGAGGCTGCCCAACAGGGAAATGCAGCCACTGCCAAACTCTAGCTTGGCAGGCAGGGAACCAGTGATTAAGTACCTCAGTCAGCCTCTCTCCCACTCTCTGATCCCTTCTGGGCCTTCCATTGGCCATACTTAACCAGATCTAGAGGGTAAAGCAGCCTGAGTGATAGAGATCAGCCTCCAGAAGCACAGAGCAGGGCCTGGAAGGATGGACAATAGATCTGGAGGAGAAAGTGGGGAACATCTAGCACTGCTTTTAGGTTTTATTTCCATCTGCTGTTCCCCTTTTCCTTCAGGACAGCTCAGTTGAGTTTCTAACTGTTCAAGCTGCTTCTTAAGGACAACTCTTTCTGTTCTAACATAAGTAGTGCTAAACTATGCCTAGAATCTACCTATCTTCCCTCTTACTTTCCTTTGATTTCTGGCTCAGACATGTGATTTTGAAAAATACACCTTCAGATTTTGTCTTGCACATTCTCCTATAGCAAGAAACATGAAATCAAAACACTCTGGGTCTTCCATGATCATCCACTGTTCAAACAAACCTTCTCACCTTCAAAACGTCATCCAGTCACACAATACCATTCACCAAGGACACATTCTCCCATCCGGTCGATCCAGGCCTGGACTTCATCTATTGTTATCTGCCTGCTCCCATTTAATATTCCCATTTTTTGGTGCTTTCTCTTAGTGTACTAATTCCATACACTTCTTGGGTATGTTCCCTCAAGGTGGAAGCAATGTCTGTGTTACTTTGGAGCTTTCCAAATCATTCCTCTTCCTAGTAGTCTTCTCTCAAATTTTCCATAACCCCTTGGTATTGCTGTCCCGATTTGCAAGGATGGTGGCCCAATTCTTTTATGATGGAGTCTGTATTTGCAGCTCTAAGAGAATGTTTTTCAATCTTATTCTGGATTCTGACATCTTCTGAGGAGTAATTCCAGTTTTCTCCCTAAGATATTGCTTTTCTTACCTTTATTGAACCCCTGTCACTATTTCTGAATTAGTAACATCTAAAATATTTTCCTCTTTCCTAATGCCCTGTTTAAGAGCAAGTACACCTACGCATATCTTGTTTTTCCTTCCATATCTGCCTTTCCTGATGTTCAGATATCTGATTTTCTATTTTGTGTCTTCTAATCTGGCCTCTACATTGCAGCACATCTCCTGAGGAAATCTCACCTTTGTCAGCGCTTAATCATACTTTCTTTCATTATTTTATTTTTTCCTTTGCTTCTGTAAATATAGTTCTCTTATTCTTCCTTGATTTCCTGAGTTATTTGATTTCTAGAAACCAAGAATTCCAGACTAAAGCCTTTTTGGCATTTTGATTTGGGATTATTTCATCTAAATAATTTTCTCCTTTAGTTGTTTTTGATGGTATATTCTCAGCAAACTTTTTGAATTTTCTATTCTTAAAATCTGTTGCTATTTTATGGATCTCAGAAATCCAATGTCAAGGTCAGAGTTTATGTAACTAACAAGTGGTAGCAGAAGCTCTGGAGGCCCCATGCCACAATCCCAGCCCCACCAAGCCCATTTGATTTCAGCACCGCTGAGGTGGACAGTTCCAGCATGTTACCGGTGACCTCTCTAGCCCTTCCCAAGGCTTCTCTGCTTCAGCACTCTCTATAAAGCCTCAGAAACCTACTCAATTGCGTGCAGGTACAGCCCAGAAAAGAGAGGAGGCTGCTCTCAATCTATGGCGAATAGGAGGTAGTGGATCAATAGCCCAGTTTCTCATGCTGCAGAAAGACAATCTTAGTATATTTCCTACTGAATTCCAAGGGGGTACCATTGCCCACAACGGAAACCAGCTCCATAACACATCCTGTATTGCTTTCTCTCCTTGCCTTTCTCACTTGTCCCATTCTCTCACTTTAGCTTCCTGGGATCATCTCAAAAAAATAAAAACCGACCTGTACCCAGTCTAGTCCATGTCTCAATTCATTTCTTGGAGACACAAAACCAAGCCTACATGAGACTTTGCAGTGAGGCAGGGTCAGGGAATGACTCTTAAGACTGTTAAGACTCTTAAGAACACTAGAGGTTGCCCCACCGCCCCAGTCCCCCTTTGTCCTTGAGCATAATTAATGGAACTTGAAGCAGCCAGTTCAATACAAACTACTTAGGTCTGGCATCAACAATTTACAGCCAGAAACGCCACAAACACACTGGTGAGTTCCACTTGGAACTTAGCTACTTTTGTAGACTTTGACGAGAAACACAGTAAGAGCAGCAAAAAATTGTTATTGGGCCTCCACCTGTTTCAAGATAAGTCTTCAATGGGACTCAAAGCCTCTCTTTTTTGTTTTATTGAGTTCATAATAGTTTACATCAATGTGAGATTTCAGTTGTACATTATTTCTTGACTGTCATCACATAAGTGCTCCCCTTCACCCCCTGTGCCCAACCCCCACCCCCCTTCCCCTGGTAACCACTGAACTGTTTTCTTTGTCCATGTGTTTGTTCATATTCCACATAGGAGTAAAATCATCTGGTATTTGTCTTTCTCAGTCTGGCTTATTTCACTTAACATAATGCCCTCCAGGTCCATCCATGTTGTTGCAAATGGGATGAATTTGTCTTTTTTTTTTATAGCCAGATAGTATTCCATTGTGTGTGTGTGTATATATATATATATATATATATACAATTAGGGTTAGGGTTAGGGTTATATATGTATATACCATATGTTCTTTATCCAATCATCAGCCGATGAGCACTTGGATTGCTTCCATGTCTTGGCTATTGTGAATAGTGCTGCAATGAACATGGGGGTGTATATCTTACTTTGGATTGTTGATTTCAAGTTGTTAAGGTAGATACCCAGTAGTGGGGTAGCTGGGTTGTATGGTAGTTCTATTTTTAGTTTTTTGAGGAATCTTCATACTGTTTTCCATAGTGGCTGCACCAGTTTGCATTTCTACCAGCAGTGGATGAGGGTTCCCTTTTCTCCACACCCTCTCCAACATTTGTTATTTTTAGTTTTAGTGATTATAGCCATTTTAACAGTCATAAGGTGATATCTTAGTGTAGTTTTGATTTGCATTTCCCTGGTTATTAATGATGTTGAACATCTTTTCATGTGTTTATTGGCCATCTGTATATATTCTTTGGGAAACTGTTCATATCCTCTGCTCATTTTTTGATCATGCTGTTTGTTTTGTTATTGCTCAGTTGTGTGAGTTCCTTATATATTATAGAGATTAACCCTTGTCAGATATATGATTTGCAAATATTTTCTCCAAATTGGTGGATTGTGTTTTGATCCTAGCTTCTTTTGCCTTGCAGAAGCTATTTAGTCTGATGAACTCCCACTTGTATATTTTTTCTTTTGTTTCTCTTGTCTGAGAAGACATGGTATTCAAAAAGATCCTTTTTAGTTCGATGTCAAAGAGTGTAATACCTATATTATCTTCCAGGAGTTTTATGGTTTCAGGACTTATCTTCAACTCTTTGATCCATTTTGAGTTTATTTTTGTGTATGGCATGAGATAATGGTCTACCTTCATTCTTTTGCATGTGGCTGTCCAGTTTTCCCAATACCATTTATTGAACAGACTATCTTTTCTCCATTGTATGTTCTTGGCACCTTTGTTGAGGATTAGCTGTCCGTAGATGTGCAGTTTTATCTCTGGGCTTTCAGTTCTGTGCCATTGATCTGTGTGCCTGTTTTTGTACCAGCACCACACCAATTTGATCAGTATGGCTTTATAGTACATTTTGAAGTCAGGGATTGTGAAGCCTCCACCTTTGTTCTTTTTTCTCAGGATTACCTTAGCAATTGGGGGTCTTTGGTTGCCCCATATGAATTTTAGGATTCTCAAAGTCTCTCTTTTGACAATTAAATCCCAATACCAAAACCAGCTGTGGCTTTATTGTGCAAGTTCAGCTGCAGCTGACCATTCAGCTGGGCATCTGCTAAGGCCCACGTAGCTTCTCCCTCACACACAGCCCTGCCTGTGCAGAAACACCCACTTTCCAGAGTATAAACCTCCTCTTGCCTGTATACAAAGCTGCCATAATTTGCAATGACCCACCAACATCATTTTCCCACATAGCTTACTTATTAAACCCAGAGCCTAAAGCCACTTCTAAGGCAAAGCCTATTAGAAGCCAACTATGCAAATTTTAAAACTAGCCACACAGCAAAATGCAGGTACTGCAGACTGCCAAGGTGAAAAAGCCACATGGCCTCATCTATTAACACTTACTGTCTACAGCCAACAGGCCAGGATGTACTAGTTATTTTTAGTCCCAAATTGTATACCTTATCTCCTTTATAAGGTCCCCAGGTCATCTACCATGTTAAGGTTTGGGGGATCAACAAATTGTCACCTATTTTTCTGTCAAATTCAGAATCAATTGAGAGATACCCACATGGATCAAGCAGAGACAGATCAAAATATCATCATTACTACTGATAAAGCTATTGTAGAATGTGGCTTAGAGCAGGGCCAAGTGGATTCCCTAATATTTTACCCTTGAATTAAACTTAGCCACCTACAGTCATAGCTGAGTCACCTGCAAAGGCAGAGCCATAAATCTTACCTGTGACTGTGGCAGAAGCTCCCCTAGATTCCAGGCAATAAGTCTCTTCCCCTCCTCTCAAAAGGAGTGGGTGAGGGGGTAGAAAGAGGCTAGGAGTGTTACTATATGTAATCTCTCCACATGGAAATAGGAAGAATGCTGTCTTCTAGCAGCTTCCTCTGCCTACATTTCCTGTGTATGGATAAACATGGCTACCAGTCCCAGCTCCACCATCTTGCAGTTCCTACAACTGAGACCCACCAGAAAGAGAACCTTGTGACTCAGTTTATCTCTGACTGACCCCGTTCATCTTGTTCATTTCTGCACAGAGCCTCACCCCAAACATGTCAAAAGCCACTTGTCAGATTGTGGATTACCAGCCTTGGTCCAGGTGTCCACCATTGAGCCAATGAGCTATGGCAGAAGGTGAAGGGAGCAAAAGGATGAGGTTTGTGGTACCTCAGACTGGTACTGTGGGCAGGGGCTCTGGGAGGGGCACCATCAGACCTGCCCGGCACAGATTTCCAGGTGGCCCAACTTCTGCGAGGTACATAGTCCTCCACCTGCTTGCTCCTGACTCCACCCTGGGATGGCCTAAACAGCTCCCCCCAGAACACATCTAGTCAGCCGGCTCCCTGGCACCTCCCACCAGGGCCTTTAGCCGGCAGAGCATTCTCAAGTGAGGCCTTCTCCTACCACTCCTGGGGCTTCTACCACCTCTCAATGCTACCGCGGAATCAGGTCTGGTCCCCATCCTCCACTAGAGGCACAACAACCAACACAGTCGTCTGCCCCCTGTCACCTAAAAGCCCAACCATAGACCACATTCTATTCTATCCTATTCAGAATCTGTCAGAGAACACAAGAATCTTACAGATTTCTGGCATAGGATCTGTCTCCATTTAAATTTACATTAAAAGCATTGGTCTAACCATTTTGGTCAAACATTATTGGAGGCCCCAACCACATGGCAGCAAAATTTTTCAAGGGCCAGTACATTTTAAAGACTGGCCCTTCTAAACTGGAAAACCAGCATCCTGGCCCGCAGTAGATCCAGTAAGAGGGAACCGAAAGGGCACCCAGGTTGCTTAAGGATAATATGGTTAAACCATATTTACACAACAATTCACCCCATCCCAGAGGGCTGTCCACGTTAGGTTATACCAGACTTCTCCAGTCACAGTCGAGTAATAACCCTGGAAGAACAGACTACAAGAAAAAAAAGTAATCAAAACATTTTGTCTCTAACTGTTGAAAAACAGTGAAGTCAGTCAATATCGAACCTGAATACCAAGAGCAGCTTAACGATCACAACCCCGCCAAGTCCACCTTTCTTCACTCCCGGCACATTTTGGAACGTCATGTAGACATTGCCCTTGTGTCCCTAGAACCAGAGGAAAGTTGTCTCTCTTTACAGGAAACCAGGCCAGGGAGAGGAAGGGAAGTTAAGCATGTCCAATGTCTGTCCCTCCCCAAGGCTGTGGGAACGCTCGGTGAGCTGAGACCTCAGAAGCAGTAAATGCAGCAGCACTGTCTGCACAGTGGGGCTCACAGGGGCAGAGAAAGTGCTGGGCCTGAGTCTAGTCATATTAAAGCTCTGCGGAGGCAGGGGCATGGAGTGAATGGCTGTTTTGTTCCTCAATGTTGGCAACTTTGAGTCATTTTGAGTCAACAGCAACTTTATCACAGTCTCTTAGACCTCAGAGCCATCCATGCATGTTAGTCTGCAGGCAAGCTTGCAGCCCCCTAGCTCTCTCTTGACCCCACAGAGCTCAGGGTGTGCGTCCTCAAAGTTGGTGCTCACAGGAGCAGAGGACCACCACGTGGGATTCTCGAGCCCCACCCCAGGCCCAGTGAATCAGAATCTGAATTCTAACAAGAGGTCTTGGCAATCAGCTTTCACAGTAAAGTTTGAGGTGCGCTGCTCTGCTTCTGAGGCTGAGGATGAGAAATGTGGGTGAAGTGGGTGAAGGAAGACAAAGGAAAAGGCAGAAAGAGAAGCAGATGTAGAAGTGTCCAGGGAGAAAATCACACCACTGAAAAGTGAGTTCAAACCAAGCCTGAAGAAGGCTATGAGAACACAAAACTTGCTTTCCATCAGAAGCTGTATCTCAGAAACCTCCATTTTTGATCGATATGTACCTGAGTCTTTGTGTGAATTCATAAGCTAGGATTTCTAGGCAGTGATCAAAATATTCCGCTACATTCCAGGAAGCCAAATAGAAGTAAGTGAAGAAATGGTGTCTCTGAGAAATCAACAAGCAGAATAAACTAGAAATTGTATTTCCATCCCAGGGAGCCTACTCGGGCTACCCTCATTTTGCCACTTGCAGCTACTCACCCACCTCCCCCATTGCCTTGCTGACCCTGAGTGGGTCCTCAGCCCTGATCCTTCATGTTTGAACTGAGGACACTCCAGTAAAAGGATTAATTAATCCCATTTGGCCCCTCACAATCTAGTTTAATTATAAAGATGTTTCTTTTCTTAGTGAGACAACTCTTTGAAGAGGTTCCTGATCATTCACTTTAAGTTTTAAGGGAGGTGAACAATTTTAAGGACAGAAAATAGTTTATTTCTTAGATCTCTTCTATCCAAGGCAACTGCTGATATATTCAAGTGAGCATAAACCACGGAAGGCTTGGTTAATCACCAAGCTGGGAAAGTGTCAGAGCAGTCCTGTGCAGTCCTGGGTAGAACCTGATCTTCAGAAGCAAGTGAGAAGGCTGATGAAGAGGTCAGGATGCGGGGTCAAAGCTACAAAGAGGCTAGCGATGGTCACTCAGAGGAAAGGCAGGTAACTCATAGTCCCTCTCCTCAGTGCTGCACCCAACCCAGTCATGTTTTGGCTGCCGTGATCGTGTCCCTCGGTGGAGAGATGTTGCCCCTGCATGGAAACAGCAAAGTGTCTATCCTGCTGACATAGACAGATGGGAGAACATGGGATCTTTGGAAGTCAGATTTATGCCTGATTCTTATTTTATTCCCTGTGGTGTTTTTTTCCCATAAGAAATAGAAGTTATTTCTGTAATCAGATTTAAAATGAGGATTACTTTAAAATGCACGGGGATTTGATCCAGAGAACCTAGAAGCAAGCCTGTTCTCCATCACCTCTTAGCTTTGTAATTTGGGGGAAATCATTTAACCTTTCTAAGCTCCAGTTTCCTCAATTTACAATTACTATCTTAATAATTACTGCCTTACCAACTTCACAGAGATTTTGTCAGGCTCAAATACGATAATGAATATTTATCAAAATAAAAAGGACCCAAAAAAAGGGATGTGGCTTTGAGTAACCTGCTCATGTTTTAGAAGCCTCTTCCTAGGCTTGGTCTCAGTTGACTATAGACGGAAAGGGGAGTGAGCATCCTCATGGAGTGGAGAGAGCACATGCTTAGAGACCAGACAGATCTGAACGTAAAAATCCTGCTCTGGCCCTTATTAGCAGTATGACTTTGAGTAAATTACTTTACTTCTCTGAGCCTCAGTATCTTCCTCTACAACATGGGAACAATATCCATGCAGTGTGGTTGTGAGACCTAGAATAAATGCATATCATTTGCCTAGCCCTTAGGAGGCAGCTATTGTTAGTCTTTCCTGCTAGTAGGATCAGGAAGTGGGACTATAACCATATATTCTTGTATTGAAAGAGTATATACAACTAAATTTTGCCCTAAATCTTCTTGAATTCAACTAAGTTTTCTCCATCAAGCATGGGGTGGTTGATGGAAAGGTGGAGTGCTATCCGTTACTTCCGCCAGGACAGTTAGCTGTGAAAGCAAGAGCTAAGTCCAGTAGCGAGGGGGATAGCTGTGTCATGAGATCCTGTTTTCTTGGCCCTAAGAACCTAAGAATTGGAGGAACTGAAGAGAATACAAGTTGTACACAGGAATCAGTTGTTTTTCAGTTGCCTACATACCACAGGTGGTAAAAGAGGCATCACACAGTAGCTGTGGGCGTTGTAGCGGCAGTAGGTACCACAGGGAGATAAAGTGGAATTATTGGCATCAAAATTCGCGATGAACACAGTGATAAAGCCCAGAAAAAGAGGAAGAACACAGTCCAGTGGAAGGGCCCGTGGTAGTGATTGGTCTTAGTGGCAGAGGCATCTGGGACTGTGGTCTGAGGGAACAAGCAGGAGGCTCTCATCCAACCAGTGATATTACAAAGCTCTGCTCTTCAACATGCAATCTCTAGAAACTGATCCAACAAGGGCAGGAGCCAATCCTACAGGGAGCCACATTCCACTCTCAGTGGGGCTGACTTAAAAGTCTTGGTCTATTCCAAGAAGATCTTGGGGTTCAGGACCGTCCTTGTGATGGTAGTTATGTGACACGTGAAACCAAACACTTCATCCACTTCTACCTGGGCCAAGTGGCCATACTGCCATTCAAGTCTGGTTAAAAGTATGGACTGTGCCACACACCCAGTGATCCATCCAGAAACAAGGACTGCAGCCTAAATTCCAAATACCAGAGACTGAAATCTTCAGCCCTGCCTAAGGGAACAATCTTGATCTTTGAATCTTTGTTGTGTTGTTTTGTACAGGGCATTCTCTATACTAATTTGTTGTGGTTATAAAACAACTAGCAAAACAGCTTACACTTGTATTTATGGGGATCATGGGGTGGTGGGGAGAGCCAAGACAGCTCAAGCTCCTACTCATGAAGCTGTACACAGTGAACTGTTTAAGCTGAGCCTGAATCAGCCTCCAGAGACAAAGACAAAGGACAAGGGAAACAGTCAATCTTCCTTTGAAAACATCCTCCTCCCCCTGCCCCCCCACAAGAAGTTCCTTCTATAATTTGAATTACATACATAAAAGCATGCTTCAACTGCAAACTGCCATGCAAATGTAAGGTGGTTTTATTCTTGTTATTATGACTAATGTACCCCAGAGACCCCATCCCAGTGTGCAAAGGACAAAGCATCCTTAGATGCACAGAATATTCGGTATCCATCCTAATGAATAAAATATCATTTACTACCCTGATTTTTTTTTTCTGATCTTTAGAGTCTTCATAATCTTTTCTGGTATTTTTGTAAAGCCAAGGAACTGCGCTCTTTTTAAGCTAATTGTCTGGAAAAACCATTCCCACATCTCTCATATGCAGAATAGAAGTATCTTCCTGTGTAGTCAAGGCAGGATCCTAAATATGAGTCATTGCAGACAAGATAAAGATGAATCCCCCTTCATCATCATCTCTGCTCTGATTTTCCAGGCTGCAGCCTCTGTGCTCAAGGTGCCTGCATGTATTTCAATTGGGCCCTCTCCTTTCCATGTACAGCTTACATGTCATACACAACAATGGCCATCTGAATGCAGGCTCCCTCAAATCCTGTAGGCTGCTTCTGACTGTGCAGATAAGTTGACTTTTCATAAGAAATAGCATGAGTGCCATTGTTCTCTGCTCTTTGAAGAGCCAGCATAAGAAAACACACGAATGCACTGGATGCCTATTAGTTGGGCCACCCATTTGTTTGTTCTCTCACCAAATAGATACTGAGCCCCTCCTATGCATGAAGCAGTTGAGAATGAAAAGATGGAGGAGACACAAACCCAACCTTGAATTTCCTATCGGTCTCAACAGACAGCACTGCCATCTTATTTCTGAGGACATGTATTTGATTTTTTAACTGGTTATATCTTCCATAAGAATCACCACAATCTGTCAGTGTCAAGAGGAGAGTGGTGAATGTAAAATCAAGGGGTGAGCTTAAGATGGTCAAGATCATTTAAGCAGGAGGCTAAAACTTGTCCATACAATGAAATCTACATGAAGTCAGGGCAAACCAGGTTCCAATTGTCAGTTAACACACATCTGGGGAAGGAAAACACAAAAGAAGCAAATATGAGAATCATAGTCCATGAGCAAATCTTGAGATTGAAGGCGACAGGGATTGACAAAGAGGCCTTTGCTCATGGCTGCCCTCTCTGCCTAAAACAGCCCAACTCCACCACCCCAAATCCACCTAGCTCACTATTCATGCTATAAAACTGGTCTCAGCATCACTTCCACCGGGAAGCCCATTGTCATCACCACCCCTTCCAGATAGAGTTTGGTGTCCCTTCTCGTTGTGATACCTAGCACTTTTTTATACCACTGACTTCCACGTATTGCTGTATAATTATCTATCTGCATATTTCTCTTCCCCTCCTCACTGTGAGCTACTTGAGGGCACGGATTTTTGTTTTATTTATTATTTAACACAGTGCCTGTTACATTTAGTGCTCACACATTTGTGGAATGAATGAGCAAACGAATGAATGAAGAGAAGAGTGCCAGTATACTCTTTAGAAGCCTGGGTGCTTGCGCCTTACAGGAATGTCTTCACTGGCTGACACTTCACTTCACTTACACAGGGACTTTGCAAATGAAAACATGCAGTAAATATCCCTCTCTCCTGTAGGTCAAGGGCAGAAAGGCGGCAGTGTCGGCTAAGGTCTTTCAGTGTCTCTCTGTAAGCCAGAGAGACAAGCCATCCACAGTTTGCAAGCTTTCCTTGTCTTCTGTGCTTTGGAGGGATTTGGCTATGGGGTTCTTAACGAGATCAAGTCAAATCACACAGTTTCATCCTGTCAAAAGGAATTGAAAATTTTTCTTGGGTGATTTATCATGGAAATACACGTGGCAGGGAAGGGGAAGGGGAATAAGAGGAAGCAGAGAAAGCCATTCTCAGCCTGCAGTGCTCAGCGGGCAGGATGCCCATGGCAGCCACAGCAGCTGGTGGACAAGGCTGTCCTGACCCAGGGATGGATGGGCTCCTGTGAGAAGGCCGCCTCCTAAAAATAAATAATCATCACCGGGACAGTCCCACTCCAAGAACCGCGTTAGCAGAGAACAGCCGTAGCCAGTAAATCCTTGCCAACGAGTGTGGTAGGGAGAGGGGGGCCGGGTTAATTTGCAGCTGCTGGCAATGCCTGACAGATCAGTTAAAATATGGAGTAGCTTAGATTTGCTCCCCAAAGTCAATAGCAACACTATCACTAATTTAAAGCCAGGGCATCCACAACTCACTAAAGTCACTGCTAGAGAGAGACTGGGGTAAAAAAACATTAATAACCAGAAATTTGAAGCTATCTCCTGTATCTTCAACATACCTGTAAATATTTTGACTTCTCTCTCTCTTGCACCTCCCTCCCAGAGCAGGGGCTTATCTCAAGATAACCCTTGTTTTGTGTAGATGACTTTGTTTTGTTTTTATGGTGGTATATGTGCCAGTATAGCATGCTGATGCTTTTTATTAAAAGCAGCATTAACAAATGTGAGCCCAAATACAAAGTCATTGCCATTTGTCAATGTTGCTTTGAAAAAGAGGTGCCAGATTGCACTACAGGGCCCTTGAGGGCAGAGACACTTTGTTCCAAGGCTGAGAGCCTGCTCTTTTCAAGGCAGGATGCTGAAAACGAAGAATACAAAGATAGAATGCAAATGGCACCCTGCCCCCAGGCCCTTAGAGTCAAGTGAGGGAGATAGACCAGAGATAGAGATAGAAAATTAGCTAAAAGAAAGAGCATTGCACTAAAGTGTGGTGCTTTGAAAGAGGTAAACCCAGAGTACCCTGGGACAGAGATGGGGAGCCTTGGCAGGGCCTGGCCTAGGAACAGCCTGTAGGAAGAAATGATGCCTTCACCCACAGGCCAACACACGGATTACCCAAAAGACCTCTCCTCAGAAATTCATAGTGTGTGGCCATTATTTTTATTTAACAACATTTAAGACTATGTAAGTGTGGGGGACTGGAATTGGCCACCCCAAGATATGTCTCTTTGGCCTGAGGATTATTTGGGGCTGCTTACTTTTAATAAACTGCAGACAGGAAAGGAGCTCTGAAAAGCAGAGTTTACTTACCCTTTGTTAAGAAACATTTACATTGTAAAGGAAATCTCCATCTGCAAAGGTGTCTCCCTCTCTGTACCAGGAAGAAGGGGGATGACCTTATCTCTAGAAACTCTTATCAATGCTGAAGGCAAGGACTTAAATCTGCAGAATAATCTTATTCCTGTTTACTGTGCTTGTCTGGTAACCTTCTGTAACTGAGCCCCACCCCCCCCCCACCCCCAACATCCTCCTTTGTCTTTAGCTGAAGATGATATTTAAGGTGGTGGCTTCCGCCATTTTGGTGAGTTGCTCAGCTTGCCTGAGGCTCTCCCATGCATACATGTTATAAATCTTTGTTTAATTTTCTCCTGTCATTTTGTCTCATGTGAATTTAATTCGTTCTCTGACCAGAAGAACCCACAGTGGGTAGAGGAAATGTCTTCCTCCCCTACGCAAGCTTTTCTTTTTCTATTTCTTATTTGTTCACCACATTATCCTTTAAATATGGGGGATTATGTGTAAGCCAAATGTGTGGGGAGTTTGAAGACCCACTAACAGTGAGGGGAGGGGCACCAGAAGCAAGCAGGAGTGAGGAGGGGTGGTTTCCAATTTATCAAGATAAGAATAATGGTATCTATTTTTTAAGAGGATTTATTTTTAATAGTAATAATAAAAAGACAAAAAAAGTAAATGTAGCTACAACCCAAAAAGTCCTGTGGGCCTTAAGGATTAGCAGTTGGCCTTCTGGGTTTTAGACCAAACAAATAAAGTAAATAACACAAAGAATCATCAAAAATCATTGAAATCCTGCCATTTGTGACTACATGGACAAACCTTGAGGGCATTATGCTAGGTTAAATAAGTCAGACAGAAAAGGACACATACTATATGATCTCACTTACATGTAGAATCTACAAAACAAAGAAAACTGAGCTCACAGATTCAGAGAACAGATGGGTAGTTGGGTTTCCAAAGGTGGGGATGGAGGGTGAGTAAATGGGTGAAGGTGACCAAAAGGCACAAACTTCCAGTTATAGAATAAGTCATAAGGATGTAATGTAAAATGACCATGGATAATAATACTTTATTATATATTCAAAAGTTGCTAAGAGAATAGATCTTAAAAGTTCTCATCACACAAGTAGAAACCTCTCAGAATTTAGAAAGAGTCAAAATCTCATTTATTTCATTATTTAATACAGCCATGCATCATTTACCAGCAGGGACACATTCTGGCAAATGCATCATTAGGCAATTTTGTTGTGCAAACATCAGAGAGAACATCAGAGAGTGTACTTCCACAAACTGAGATGGTATAGCCTATACACACCTAGGCTATATGGTATAGCCTATTGCTCTTAGGTTATAAACCTGTACAGCAAGTTACTCTACTGAATACTGTAGGCAATTGTAACACACTGGTAAGTATTTGTGTATCTAAACATATCTAAACATAGAAAAGGTACAGTAAAAATATAGTATTAAAAAATGGTCCACCTGTATAGGGCACTTACCATGAATGGAGCTTGTAGGACTGGAAGTTACTCTGGGTGAGTCAGTGAGTGAGTGGTGAGTGAATATGAAGACCTAGGATGTTACTGTAGACTTTACAAACACTGCACACTTAAGCTACACTATATTTATTAAAAATAGTTTTGTTTCTTCAGTAATAAATTAACCTTAGCTTACTGCAGCATTTTTACTTTATAAACTTTTTTACCTTTAACTTTTGAACTCTTTTACAATAACACTTAACTTAAAACACAAACACATTGTACAGCTGTCCAAAAATATTTTCTTTCTTAATATCCTTATTCTATAAGCTTTTTTCTATTTTTAATTTTTTTTTACCTTTTAAAATTTTTTGTTGAAAACTAAGACACAAACACACACATTAACCTAGGCCTACACAGAGTCAGGATCATCAATGTCACTGCCTTTCACCTCCACATCTTGTCCCACTGGAAAATCTTCAGGGACAATAACACATATGAGCTGCCATCTCCTATGATAACAATGCCTTCTTTTGGAATACCTGCTGAAGGACCTGCCTGAGGCTCTTCTTGAGGAAGTGGCACTCTTTCAGAAATATGTCCGTGGTGGTTTGCTTCTTTTTTTCATCACAGATTTGCTTGTAAGCAGATAATGCGGCATGAACATTCCTCTTTATTAATGAAAACCTTTTGGTGTTGGGATCCATGTTTTCAAACTTTTTAAGGAAATTGTTGAGGTCTGCAAAATATTCTGCCTAACATTTCATTGTGAATTTTCTTGGAGGTTCTTCTTTTTCTTCTCCTGCAGTTTTCTTTTCTCTTGCCTCTTCTTCAGCTATGCATGCTTGTTCCAGTTCCAACAGCTCCTCATTAATCAATTCCTCAGGAACCACCTCTAGTTGCTCCCTAATGTCATCCTCATCCACACCCAGGTTAAGTTGTTTGCCATCTCAACCACAGCCTTGTTGATTTTCACAAGCTCCTCATCCTTGGCAAATCCTCTGAAGTCATGGACGAACCACTTGAGTGTCTTCTTCCAGATGCTATTCATACACTCCTTGATGATATCATCTCAAGCCCAAGCAAGGTTCTTGATGTAGTCATAGATGTTGTAATCCTTCCAGAATTGCATCAGTGTCTTCTCAATGTTTTCCTTAGTTGTAGCAATAGCCTGGTCAAAGGACTTCCTCAGGTATAGGCCTTAGAAGCTGCTATAATTCCTTGATCTGTTGGTTTGATCAAAGAGGTAGCATTTGGAGGGAGAAACACCAGTTTAATATTGGAATGAAGATCCTCAATAAAAGGAGGATGTCTGGGAGCATTAGCAATGACAAGCAAAATCTTGAAAGGCATGTTACTCTCCAAACAGTACTTCTCCATTTTGCTGACATAGCAATTCAGGAGGGCATCTTGGAAGTGGAGCTGGGTCATCCATGACTTACTAGTGCTCCTGTAGTACACTGGCAGTGTGTGCTTATTGATATGTTTGAAGGCCCTGGGGTTCTCACTGTGCCAGATCACAAAGGGTTTCAATTTGTAGCTTGCAACATTGCCCCCAAGCAAGAATCTTATCCTGTCCTTAAAAGCCTTGAAACCTGGCATTGACTTGGCCTCCTTATGGATGAAAGTCTTTTCAGGCATCCATTTACAGAATAGGGAGGCTTCATCCATATTGAATGTTTGTTCTGGCAAGTAATTTTCCTCCACAATCAGCTTATCTAGTTTCCAAAAATTCTTCAGCTGCCTTCACATCAGCACTCACGACTCACCAATCACTTTCACATTATGTAATGAATAATGATTCTTTAATCATTTAAACCACCCAGAGCTAGCAGTAAATTCAACATCATAGTTGGGTCCAGGCTTTTCTTTCCATGTCACAAACAAACTTTTTGCTTTGGCTGTGATCATTATGGTGCTGAGAGGCATAGGTTTCTGTGTCTGGTCTTCAATTCAGGTCACTAGAAGTTTCTTCATGTCTAATATAGGCCCTTCTGGAATTTTGTGAATCTCGTTGCCTTCAATGAAGCAGATCCTTTAACAGCTTCTATCACTTTGTTCTCGTTCTTCAAGATCGTAGCTTCATGCATGACTGGCAAGCAATAACCATCACTGATTTTCTACCTTTGTAGCCCTTAATCACTTTTAATCTTGTTTCCAGGTCAATCACTCAATGTGGTCTCTTACTGGCAACATTAGCAGTGGATTTTTATACTTAGGGGCTATAATGAACAAAACAACATGAGATCAAATCAAGCACAAGAGAAATGATGCAATCAAGAAACTCGGTAAATAGGGGGCTGGCCCCATGGCCTAGTGGTTAAGCTCAGCGCACTCCACTTCAGCAGCACAGGTTCAGTTCCCAGGCATGGACCTACACTGCTCATCAGGGGCCATGCCGTGGCAGCAACCCATATACAAAATAGAGGAAGATTGACACAGATATTAGCTCAAGATTAATCTTCCTCAAGCAAAAAGAAGATTGGAAATAGATGTTAGCTCAGGGTAAATCTTCCTCAGCAAAGAAACTTGGTAAACAACATGTATAAGGCTGGTGCTGGTGTAACACGCATACTGTTTTGCATAAACTTTTTTTGTGAGTAGAAAGAGTATACTCTAACATAATGAGAAAAAGTTTAGTGTAGGAGTGACATCAGCATCATGGCAGAACGAGTTGTTCTCTTTGTCTCTCTCCTCTATATCACAACTAAACAGACATCCATTGACCAACAGAGGATTCCCTACACAGCACAACAAGACGCCTGAGCGATCCATGCAGCTATACATCTGAAGGTGGGTGGACTGGGCCCCTGCAAAGTAGTGGAACTAGGGGAGTGGCCCCTCCCTCTCCCTGGCAGCAGCAGCAATCCAGGATGTGGACCCTCAGGCAGCAGCCTGCACAACTGTGAGTGGAGGTGGGGGCAGCCCAGCTCACGTGCAAACACCCATGGGGCAGCAATGGACCAGCCTGCAAGAGTGTCCACTGAGAGGCAGTAGCCCTGCCAGCATGAACATGCTCCACCAAGAGGCAGTGACCCTGCCCATGCGATCACAACCCACCAAGAGGCAGCAGCCCCACCAGCCTGAACGCAGAGTGGCGTGACCAGCACAACTATGAACAGATGGAGCAGGAACAGAAAAAACAGCCCCTGCCCCTGCAGCAGTAACAGGTGGAATATGCCACCAGAAGCCACAGCAGAACCAGTGACCCAGCTCCCAGTGGTGGCATCTCCAACATCAGCTCCATCAACAGCAGGAGCTGCATACAAGTCCCCAGATCCTTGGGCCCCCACCAGCAACAGCAACATGCATGAACCCTGCACCTCTGGCAGTGGCACAACCAGCACTCTAAGATAACCCAGAAATAGCAGTGCAGGTGGTGCACAGGACAGAAATATCCAAGCCTACAGAGAGCCAGTGGAGGAACGTGGGACCCAGGTGACCCTGGAAGCAGCAGAAGTGCTTGCAGTCTGCTAACCTGGGTAGCATCACCAGAGACCACAGTGACATCTAACCAGCAAGCCACCAGTAAACTCAGGGGCACAGGCAGCCCAGGGAAGGCACTGATGACGCTTCCGACAGAGGCAGTGGAGGATGGAAAGTTCAGGCTCTCAAATACAATCAGAAGTAGCTCAAAACCAAAACAACCAAAGCTATACACAAATAAGAAAAGTTGATTACTATGAATGAGCCAGAGAGGACCAATTCATCAAATACCATGAAGAACTACATTAACATTGCAGAATAGAAGGAAAATGACAACTCTCCAGAAAACAAACGTGAAGTCACAGAAGATTACAATCTAACTGACAGAGAATTCAAAATAGCTGTCATAAGGGAACTCAATCAGTTACAAGAAAACTCAAAAAGACAGTTCAATGAGCTTAGGAATAAAATTAATGAACAGAAGGAATACTTCACCAAAGAGACTGAAGCTCTAAAAAAACAAATACACAGTAATTCTGGATATGAAGAACACACCTAATGAGACAAAATGTAGAAAGCATAAAAATAGAGCAGATCTTATGGAGGAGAGAATTAATGAGCTCAAAGATAGAAACCTAGAAATGCCTCAGGTGGAAGAGAAGAGAGAAATAAGTTTTTTTAAAATGAAGAAATTCTTCAAGAAATATCCAACTAAATTAGGAAAAGTAACATAAGGATTATAGGTATCTCAGAGAGAGAAGGGAAGGAGAAAGGAGCAGAGAGCTTATTCAAAGAAATAATAGCTGAAAACTTGCCAAACCTTGGAAAGGAACTGGGCATGCAAGTACGTGAAGCTAATGGAATTCCTAACTACATCAATGCAAAAAGACCTTCTCCAAGGCATATGATAGTAAAACTGTCAAAACTCAATGACAAAGAAAAAATATTGAGGGCAGCAAGACAGAAGAAAATAATCTACAAAGGAACCCCTATCAGGCTTTCAGCGGATTTCTCAGCAGAAATTTACAGGCTAAGAGAGAGCGGAATGATATATTCAAATTCTGAAAAACTATCAGCCAAGAAAACTCTACCCAGTGAAATTATACTTCAGATATGACAGAGAAATAAAAGTATTCCCAGACAAATAAAAGCTGAAGGAGTTCATTGCCACTAGACCTGCCTTAAAAGAAATGATGACGGGAGCCTCCCACCTGATCCAAAAAGGCAAGTGTCTACAGAGCTTTGAGCAAAGAGATAAACAGACAGAAAAAATTGGAAAATTGCAGCTTCATATCAGAATAGGTTAGCAAACAATTATAACACAAAAGATAAACAGAAAGAAAGCATCAAAAATAACTATAAACACTTCAATTTAGTCACCATCTCACAACATGAAAAAGAATATTTGTGACAACAAAAACATAGAAGGAGAAGATGAAAGGCTTGGAAGCTGCTTAGGCTAATGGAGATAAAAAGCTATCAGAAAATGGACTATCTCGTCTATGAGATCTTTTATACAAATCTCATGGTAACCACAAAACAAAAAGTCAGAGCAGAGTCACAAATCATAAATAAAGAGAAAATATAGAAAAACATCACAGGAAACCACCAAACTGAAATGGCAGACAGAAATACGAGGAAAAAGAAAAAATGGAAATATAGAACAACCAGAAAACAAGAGTTAAAATGGCAGTATTAAGCTCTCATATATCAATAATCACTCTAAATGTAAATGGATTGAATTCACCAATCAAAAGACACAGAGTGGCTGGATAGATTAAAAAACAAGACCCAACAATATGCTTCCTCCAGGAAACACACCACAGCTCTAAAGACAAGCATAGGCTCAAAGTAAAAGGATGGAAGATGATACTCCAAGCAAATGGGAAACAAGAGAAAGTGAGTGTAGCACATACTTATATCAAAGTAGACTTCAAGATAAAAAAGATAGTAAGAGACAAAGATGGGCATTATATAATGATAAAAGGGACAATCCACCAAGAAGACATAACATTTTATTAATATATATGCACTTAAACAGGAACACCAAAATATACAAAGCAACTATTAACAGACCTAAAGGGAGAAATTGACAGTAACACAATAATAGTAGGGGACCTTAACACCCCTCTTACCTCAGTTGATAGGTTATCCAGACAAAAAGTTAGCAAGGAAAAAGTTGCCTTAAATGAAACATCAGACGAGATGGATTTAATAGATATATGTAAGACATTGCATCCAAAAACAACAGAATATATGTTCTTCTCAAGTGTACATGGAACATTCTCAAAGATAGACCATATGTTGGGAAACAAAGCAAGCCTCAATAAGTTTAAGAAGATTGCAATCATATCAAGCATCTTTTCCAACCATAACACTATGAAAGTAGAAATCAACAACAAGAAAAAAGCTGGAACACTCACAAATATGTGGAAACTAAACAACATGCTACTGAAAAACTATTGGATCAATTAAGAAATCTAATAAGAAATCAAAAAATATGTGGAGACAAATGAAAATGAAAACACAACATACCAAAACTTACAGGATGCAGCAAAAGTGGTAGTAAGAGGGAAATTTGTAGCAACACAGCCCCACCTCAGCAAACAAGAAAAATCTCAAACAAACAAGCTTACCCTATACCTAAAAGAACTAGAGAAAGAACAAATAAAGCCCAAAATCAGTAGAAGGAAGGAAATAATAAAAATCATAGCAGAAATAAATGAAATGGAGACAAAAAAATAGAAAGGATCAATGAAACTAAGAGCTAGTCCTTTGAGAAGATAAACAAAATTGACAAAACCTTAGCCAGGCTCACTAAGAAAAAAAGAGAGAAGATTCAAATAAATAAAATTGGAAATGAAAGTCAAGAAATTACAATGGACACCACAGAAATACAAAGGATTATAAAAGAATACTATGAAAATCTACACAGCAACAAACTGGGTAACCTAGAAGAAATGAATAAATTCTTAGAGTCATACAACCTCCCAAAATTGAACCAAGAAGAAATAGAGAATTGAACAGACCAATCACAAGCAAAGAGATTGAAACAGTAATCAAAAACCTCCCACAAAACAAAAGTCCAGGACCTGATGGCTTCTCCAGTGAATTTTACCAAACATTCAAAGAAGACAGAATACTTTTACTTCTCAAACTCTTCCAAAAATTGAAGAGGAGGGGCAGCTTTCTAACTCATTCTATAAGGCCAAAATTACCTTGATACCAAAATCAGACAAGGACAACACAAAAACAGAAAATTACAGGCACATATCACTGATGAACATAGATGCAAAAATCTTCAACAAAATATTAGCAAATCAAATACAACAATGCACTAAAAATATCATACACCACAATCAAGTAGGATTTATTCCAGGGATGCAGGGATGGTTCAACATTTGCAAAACAATCAATGTGATACACCACATTAACAAAATGAAGAACAAAAATCACACCATCTGGGGCTGGCCCTGTGACCACGCGGTTAAGTTTGCACACACTGATTCGATAGCCTAGGGTTTCACCAGTTTGGAGTCTGGGCATGGACCTAGCGCCACTCATCAAGCCACGCTGAGGCGGCGTCCCACATAGTACAACTAGAAGGACCTACAACTAGAATATACAAGCAGGTACTGGGGGCTTTGGGGTGAAAAAAAAAGAAGATTGGAAACAGATGTTAGCTCAGGTGCCAAACTTTAAAAAATAAAGTCTGTTATTTTAAAAAGAAAATCACACAATCTCAATAGATGCAAAGAAAGCATTTGACAAGATCCAACATCTATTTATGATACAAACTCTCAAAAAAATGAGTATAGAAGGAAAGTACCTTTATATAATAAAGGCCATATATTACAAACTCACAGCCAAGATCATACTTAATGGAGAAAAACTGAAACCCATTCCTCTAAGAACAAGAACAAGACAAGGATGCCCCCTCTCACGACTCTTATTCAACACAGTACTGGAAGTTTTAGCTAGAGCAATTAAACAAAAAAAGAAAAGGGATTTAAATTGGAAAGGAAGAAGTGAAACTTTTACTATTTGTAGATAACATGATTCTACATATAGAAAACCCTGAAGAACCCACCAAAAAACTACAAGAAATAATCAACAAATACAGTAAAGTTGCAGGATACAAAATCAACATACAAAAATCAGTTGCATTTCTATACTCTAATAATGAACCAGAAGAAAGTGAAATGAAGAATACAATCCCATTTATAATCACAACAAAGAGAATAAAATACTAAGGAATAAATTTAACCAAGGACGTGAAAGACCCATAGACTAAAAACTAAAAGACATTATTGCAAGAAATAGAAGAAGAGATAAATGAAAAGATATTCCATGTTCATAGATTGGAAGAATAAATATAGTTAAAATGTCCAAATTACCTAAAGCAATCTACAGGTTCAATGCAATCTCAATCAGAATCCAAATGACATTCTTCCTGAAAATAGAACAAAGAATCCTAAAATTTGTATGGAACAACAAAAGACCCTGAATAGCCAAAACAATCCTGAGAAAAAAGATCAAAGTTGGAGGTATCACACCTCCTGAATTCAAATTATACTACAAGGCTATCGTAATCAAAACAGCATTGTGCTTGCAGAAAAACAGACACACAGATCAATGGAACTCAACTGAGGGCTCAGAAATAAAACTGCACATCTATGGACAGCTAATCTTTGAGAAAGGAGCCAAGAACATACAATGGAGAAAGGAAAGTCTCTTCAATGAATGGTGTTGGAAAAACTGGACAGCCACATGCAAAAGAATGAAGGTAGACCATTATCTTACACCATACACAAAAATTAACTCAAAGTGGATTAAATATTTGAATGTAAGACCTGAAACCATAAAACTCTTAGAAGAAAATATAGGCAGTGCACTCTTTGACATCAGTCTGAGCAGTCTCTTTTCAAATACCATGTTTACTCAGTCAATGGAAACAAAAGCAAAAATAAAGAAATGAGACTACATCAAATTAAAAAGCTTCTGCACAGCAAAGGAAACCAAAACGAAAAGACAACCCACCAACTGGGAGAAAAATTTGCAAATCACATATCCAACAAGGGGTTAATTTCCAAAATATATAAAGACCTCACACAACTAAACAAAAAAGTGAACAACTCAATCAAAAAATGGGCAGAGGATATGAACAGACATTTTTCCAAAGACGATATACAGATGGCCAAAAGGCACATGAAAAGATGTTCAACATCATTAATTATTGGGGAAAAGCAAATCAAAACCACAATGAGGGGCCGGCTCCATGGCCAAGTGGTTAGGTTTGCACACTTCGCTTCAGCAGTTTGGGGTTTGCTAGTTCGGATCCTAGGCGCAGACCTACACACCACTCATCAAGCCATGCTGTGGCAGCATTCCACATAGAAGAACTAGAATGACTTACAACTAGAATATACAACTATGTACTGGGTCTTTGGGGAGGAAAAAGAGAAGGAAGATTGGCAATAGATGTTAGCTCAGGACCAGTCTTCCTCACCAAAAAAAAAACCTACAATGAGATATCACCTTACACACATCAGAATGGCTATAATTGATAAGACAATAAATAACAAGTAGTGGAGAAGATATGGAAAAAAGGGAACACCCATACACTGCTGGTGGAAATGCCAACTGGTGCAGCCACTATGGAAAACAGTATGGAGATTTTCCAAAGAATTAAAAATTGAAATACATAACAATCCAGCTATCTCACTACTTCGTATTTATCCAAAGAACATGGAAGCAACAATTCAAAGGGATTTATGCATCCCTATGTACATGGCAGCATTATTCACAATAGCCAAGGCGTGGAAGCAACCCAAGTGCCCATCAATGGATGAATGGATAAAGATGTGGTATATAAATACACAATGGAATACTAGTGAGCCACAAAAAAAGACAAAATCGTGCCACTTGGGACAAGATGGATGGACCTTGAGTGTATTATGCTAAGCAAAATAAGTCAGATAGAGAAAGACAAATACCATATGATTTCACTCATATACAGAAGATAAACAAATACATAGATAAGAAGAACAGATTACTGGTTACCAGAGGAGGAGGGAGTAGGGGGAGGCTGAAAGGGATAAAGGGGCACATATGTATGGTGATGGATAAAAACTAGACTATTGGTGATAAACATGATGCAGTGTATACAGAAACTGAAATATAATAATGTACACCTGAAATTTACACAATGGTATAAGCCAATATGACCTCAATTAAAAAATATAGTATATTAAATATATAAGCCAGTAACATAGTTGTTTATTATTATTAAGTATTATGTACTGTACATAATTGTATATGCTACAGTTTTATATGACTGGCAGCACAGCAGATTTGTCTACATCAGCATCACCACAAACACGTGAGTAATGCATTGCACTACACATCGTGATGGCTAGAACATCACTAGGCGATAGGAATTTTTCAGCTCCAATGGAATTTTATGGGACCATCGTTGCTTATGTGGTCCATTGTTGACCAAAACATCATTTGCAGCATGTGACTGTATGTATACTACCATAATAAACTAATAATAATCAGAGTTTTCAAAAATCACTGAAACCCAGAAAGCACTTCATTGATGAATAGTACTGTATTACTTTCTTTGGGCTGCCTTAACAAAGTACCATAAACTGGGTGACTTAGAACAATAGACATTTATTCTCTCACAGTTCTGGAGACTAGAAGTCAGAAATCAAGGTGTCAGTAGGGTTGGTTCCTTTTTTTGGAGGTTCTGACTGAGAATCTGTTACTGTCTCCTAGCATCTGGTAGTTGCTGGCAATCCTTAGTGTTCCTTAGCTTATAGATGCGTCACTCCAATCTCTGTCTCCCTCTTCACGTGGGCTTCTCCGCATGTGCCTCTGTCTCTGTGCCCAAATTTCTCTCTTCTTGTAAGGACACCAGTCACTGAAGTAGAGTCCACTCTAATGAGGATGGCTTCACCCTACTTGATTACATCTTTAAAGACTGTAGTTATAAAGAAGGTCATATTCACAGGGGTCAGGTGTTAGGACTTCAACATATTTTTTAGGGAGACAGAATTTAACCCTCAACGAATACCCATTAACTCTGTTTACTTTTCAGACATTAACTATTTACCAAAGATTAGTTATTCATCTTCCAAAATTCAATCCAGGGAAATGTTGCCAGCTCCCCTCCTTTATCTTATTTTTTTATCCTGAGTGTTGCCTGAGTAACCCCCATAACAATGAGGGAACTATGTATTTGACAATAAACAAAGAAGAAAAGGTTCTTTTCTGAGCTTTGAGCTGAAGGGATGTGTGAGCCATCCACTGTTTCTTACTCTAAAATGGATGTGTTTGTGTGGATCCAAGTGTGTTATGCTTGAAAATAATAATTCCGAAATGCCTCTATTATGGTTTCTCTATTTGCACTCCCATTTTTCTTCTTTCTATAGAGACTTGGCATTCTAGAACACTGCACATTCTGAGCAAAATGTCCTTTTCTTATTCAGCACCACAGTTTGGTGGATAAAAGGTGACTGAAATGCTAAAAGTAATATATAATTCACTCTTAACAAATGGCAGAGGAATAATGGAGCATCGATGTTTTATAAAGGAAAGACTAATTACAGTGAGAACCAAACATAGCAAGGACCCAATTTTAATCTTTCATAACAGAAAATGTCACTAACACAACTAGGTGTTTTTGCTTTTTCTTAGCAGTAGCTTGAAATAATGACAGTTGGGGAAACTGTTAGGTTTGTACTAAAGTTGTTCCAAAGTTTGATTTATCGTCAGTCATCTTCCGTTTGGCAGCAGCTTAGAAGGAAGAAGCAGTAGAGAGAAGTCTGGCAGCTTTCACCCTTGAGGTTAAGATATTAAACAAAAGTGAAAACTAATCTATCTTCAGACGGAAATGTGGTACTTAAAACTGAGTGTTTGAGAGACGATCTTAAATGTTTCTCCTTAAAAATGATTTTATTAGAGCAATTAAAATGTAGAAAATGGCCCCATGTTTCTAAAGTTGTGTAAAAGCTCTGTTCTAATCTCCCTTGCTCTCTGGAGCTAGATAAATCTATATATAGCCATCCCTGGTATATGCTTCACTCATTATCTCTATATATAGATCTGTAGATGGACTCTTCACTGTGAACATAGGTCACACTGTATTCACAGGAGGATTACATCTTCAAACCTTGAAACTATAAATCCCTTGAATAGTTCACAGAACCAGCCCTGGGAAGTGAGAAGTCAGAGGTAATCTTTGAGTCCCACAGTCATGCATGTATTTATTTATCCATTCAACAAATATGTACTGAGTATCTATTACATGTAGACACTTTTGTCAACAGCTGTGGGTTTAACAACAATAAAAAGAAAAAGTCTCTGTCCTCTAAGATCTTATCATAAGGGGAGAAACCTATTGTTCTACTTTTGGCAGTGTGGCTGATTATCCACATTTATAAAATAAAAAAAGTCTTCCTGATATAATACTAGTTGCTCCTGCAGAAGTAACAAAAGTAAATTTTGAAACATATTGCTGATCTCTAAGAATGTAAGAAAATCCTTATAAAAGGTGATAAAAGGAAGATGGAGTTTAAACCAGAGCATGACCTGTAAGCCAGAAACCAGGGGGAACTGGGAGGAAGGTGCCAAGGCCAGGAGCCTAGAGCTTTGAGATTTTCAAAGAAGAAACAGGGCATTAGTCCTTTCCAGGGTTTCTAAACCTGGGGTCTGTGGGTTCTCAAGGTATTTGCAAGAGAATTCAAAGAATCCATGGACTTGGATGGGGGAAAAAAATTACGTCTTTATTTTATACATCTCTAATTAAAATTTCCTTTAATTAAAAAATGTAAGCAACAAATCACAGTAGTTTGAGCAATAACTGTCTTTGCCTCCAATAGAAATCATAGATATTTCATATCATATCAGAGTGTTGCAGATGACTTGAAATGATGATTATGCTCATTTTGACTGTTTGGCAATTATGGTAGTTATTAAACAAATCACTAGGTATTATTTAATGCATGAATAAAAAAGCACATATACAAATACATGTACACATACACATATACATATAACATACATTTGTTTCCTAGTATTTTGATAACTGTTGTCTCAATCCATTCAGATTGTTATAACAAAATACCATAGACTGGGTGGTTTGTAAACAACAGAAATTTATTTCTTACAGTTCTTGAGGCTGGGAAGTCCAAGATCAAGGCGGCAGCAGATCTGGAATCTGGTGAGAACCTGCTTCGTGGTTCGTAGGTGGCCATCTTACTGCTGCATCTTCACATAGCAGAACGAGGCAAGGGAGCTCTCTGAGACCTCTCTAATAAGGGCACTAATGCCATTCATTAGGGCTGCACCCTCATGACCCAATCACCAAAGATCCCACTTCCAAATATCATCACACTGGGGATTAGTTTTAAGTATATGAATTTCAAGGGGGACACAAACAATCAGCCTGTATCAACGGTACTTCAATATAATTGTAGTCATTTGTAATTCTATGTATTTTACACACTCAAAAATATTCCAAGAAGGGTGCATAGGCTTCACTGGATTGTCAAAAAGAGCCTAGACGTCTGCACTAATGAAAGAATGAGCTAGAAAAATATTGATTGTTTGCCAGGAGAGTGAGCCCATAAGGAAACCTACCTCCTTCTGCTATGGCTGCAGTAGTAAAAAATAAAACAATATTACCATTGATGATAGCTACCCCTTAAGAATTTGCAATCCATAATCATAGGTCTGCTCACTTATAGTACAGTCAGAAGGGTACAGACAAAGAAATTCCTAATCTAGAAAGTAAACCAAAGTGTGTCCTGGTCGGTAATACTTTAAGATGTGTGGTAGACAAAAATGTCATTTCTATCTAGGTGAAGACATTTAAAACTAGGTCCCTAAGACTTCTCACAAATGATGTTTAAAAAATAGTAAGCTCAAAATAAAAATTGTTAAGCAAATGAATAACTAAGATACCATGAGTAAGAGTCAGAAGAGGAAAAAAGGAAATAAAAAACAGTTTTAGCTCAACCCTTGCCAAGGACTTCAGATATTCAGAATTACTTGATTCTGAATATAAAATACTCTATATCATATGTTTAAAGAAATTTTTTAAATGGAATCAAAAAGTAAACAATATAAAAATTTATTAATAATTCAAAGAACAAAGGTAACCCTGAGAAGCAGGTAAATCATGGAGAATTCTGATACGTCATCATAGCTCCCTAGTTCTTTCCTTGCTGTGTTATGACAGCACGCTCCCTGGTCCAGATTTAAGTCGAGTTCTCCAATTACGCATACTGGACACCACTTACACAGAGGGGAGCAATTCCTATCACGAACCATCTCCATTTCGTAGACTAGAAATTACATAGCCAATACTGACATTTTCCAGTGGGCCATGCCCCATAAATCTAGAAATAACCTCTTGGTCCAGTCATATCCTGCTAAAAGCAGTCCACATATAAAGACTCTTCACTACATTTACAAAGAGATTCGACCAGGTCATTTTATTCTTTTCAGTTCTTTTCTTCTCTTCCCTGAATAGGATGGGAAATAGACCAGCTGCTAACCCCTCCCTTCTCAGCCATAAAAAGTACAAGGACTTGGGGGTCTGATCCATATGCTAATGTTTGTTTTATTTTTGTTTTGTTTTGTGGATACTAATGATCTGAATCTAAAACTATGTAGGAAAGAAAAGTCCAACATAGTACTGAGAAAGAAGGAGGAAAACTCACTGTATGAAATACCAAAACTCATTATAAAGTTATAGTAATAGAGTTAGCGTGGCATTGATGCAAGAACAGACAAATAGACCAATAGACCAAGCAGAAAGCTTGGAGAGAGAGCCATTCATATTTGGCAGCTTAGCACATGAAAGAGGTGGCCCTGCAAAACTCCAAGACTTTTAGCAGCAGAGAGTATCTCCATGAACTTAGACAAGACATAAAAATCACAAGGAAATGATCGCTATATCTCACTATGACACTTTTGTTAAGCAAAAGATGCAATTTAAAAACAAAAAAAAACAACAACAAGAAATAAGCTAGGAGAAAAAAAGAGTTGCAACAAATGTAGCTAACAAAGGATTAGTAAACTCATATATATCAATAAGAAAGTCATAATCCAATTGAAAAATGGACAAAAGTCTGTTCAGTCATGCTACAGAAGAAAAAATTAATCACAGACGTATGAAAAAGTTGTTAACCTTGTAACTAATCAGAGAAATACAAGTTTTAACTGCAATAAAATGCAACTTTATCAGAAATGTAAATCCCATCAGAAATGCAAAAATTAACCACTGACAGTACTATTTGTGGTGAGGATGCAAGACCATGGGAACCCCCATACTTTGGTAGGAGAGACTATAACTGAATCCAATCCCTTTGTAAAATAGTTTAACATTAACTTTAAATCTAGAAATGTTCAGACCTATGAACCACAATTCCACTTTTTTATATGTATCCTAGAAACACTAGTGCATGTGCACTGGAAGACAGAGCAGTTTTGTGTGTAAAGAGCAACAAAACAGAAACAACTCAAATGTATATCACCAAGGAAATGGATAAATGGTGGCAAATTAATACTATAGAACACTGTCCAGCAGCGAAGCAAATGAACCACAGCTACGCACATAGATGTGGATGAACATCGACCACAAAATAGTGAGGAAAAGCGAGTCACAGAAAAACAGATACAGTATGATATCACCTATGTAAATGGCAAGATGTGACAAGTGATGAATGCAAGTGATACAAAGTTTCATGGAACTTCTGAGGAAGAACTTCTTCTGCCTAAGGGGAATCAGGGAAGACATCATAGGGAAGTGACATTTGAACTGGACTTTGAACAATAGAGAGAATTTCTAGAAAGAGATAGAGAGGATTGAGGGCATGTAAATACAGTCCAGGCTGAGAAAACAGTGAGAGTGATGGTATGGAGATCCCCCTGACCTCCCTCCCCCATTCTTCAGAGAACAACAAAACTGAAAAATAAGGCATGTAATGGAAAAATCATAAGATTAGAGACATGTTGGGTCTAGGGCACCAAGAGGCACTTGCCTGCTGTATTTGAACACAAAAGAGAGAAAGCCCCATTATTCATATCCTAAAGGGGTCCCTGTTCTTTGCTTCCCCCTTGAACAGTGCTGTGTCCTATAAGCCACACCCTCTCAGCTTCTGCCCAGTCTTTGCTCTGCTCCTCTTCCTCAACACCACTCCTATTCCCATCACTTGCAAGTAATAGCAACTGATGCCACATTATCATGAACAGCACCACTTCAAAATGAGTGTGAAATAGCAGCAATAATCTGAGTATCAAAAGCTTGCATTGGCACCGAGCATTCAGCAAACCCCTGAAACCTTGAATCCAAAAGAGAAGGCCCCGGTGTACGCCTGGGATTGTGTTCCTTGAGCGAGGTCTCTCACACACACATCCAGTTAGGGGTACAGCTCAATAGATAAACTCTGGGCTTTCTATCTATACTCATTCTGCACATATTTATTGAACATTTAAAACCAATGAAGGTTGGGTCTTCATGGAGCCACGCAGCCAGTCTCATTATACTGCCGCTCCTCCATCCCAATGGTAGTTTTCAATGGTAATAGCCAAGTCTTATTAGACATGATCCAGAAGCGATTAGCTACTTATTTTCATTTTGCAGAACGGCCATTCAGTGTTCACTCAAGCACTAATGCTTTTTAAAACCAAATGGGAACCGTATTGAGTAAAATACTCTTAATTGTGTTAGAAATAGTTTGTTGTTCAAAGTGATGTTTGAGATAAACAAAAAAAACACTGACAGAATATCAACTTGCACTTTTAAAAAATAATTATTTTCCCTTATCCTTGTCCCTCAAACCAATGTTAATACATTTAAAATAAGAACAGAGAAGATATGTTCTGTGTAATATGACTTGAAGGAGGAGCTCTATGTGTTACCAGGAAACTGAGGGGGAAAGTGGGCCCTTATCTTTCCTTGCTATCTCAATTTTTCATCTAGAAGATTTTATAGCAAGTTGAACTCATCTGAACATGAATATGGAGGTTGCTCCTTGTAAGAAAAATGAGTTTATTGACCTGTGATCAAAAGAGCTGATGATGAATTTTAATGATCCAACCACATTCTTTTAAATGCTTTCTCTTACTACCAAAGGTACGTATAGCTGAGTCCTAATGCAAACAAGGCCCCAGTGGACCCAGGATCCAGAAATGGAGAAGGGAACTGCGAATCTAACCAATAAGTGGGACATAGGGTGCCAGATGTTATCAATACATCACAATCACAGTGTAGATGGAGCTGGTTGAGAGACATAGAGGCCAAGCTCAGAGCTCAGAAAACAGATACAGGAAATTAGGGTACCAAATTGAAGGTGGAAGAGCAAGAAGCAAAACTGGAGCACAAAGCACAGAATATTTTTGTTATCAGTCCAGAAATTTACCAAAAAACACTTTTATTTTATGGCTTGAGGGTTTGGAATTCTGGTCCTGAAGCATCCTACTTCCCCGCTTTTAAAGAGATGGGCCCAAAGCTGAAATTTATCAGAAAATCAAGACAGATAATTTGCAAAACAGTAACCTGAGAAATAGTGAAATTAGCCAATGTGGCACAGAACATCTCAACATAATGCAAACCCTTGGCTTCATTTAGCACAGGGCTCTAAACACTTGAACTAACCAGTCTTCTGTGGAACCTAATTCATTAACAATTACTAGAGATACTCAAAAGATAAAGTTACAAAGTGAGATCATGAGGGCTATTTCATTTACAAGTGGTGGAAACTCAACCAGAAATAGTTTAAGCCAAGAAAGTATACTGAGGTGTCTCACAGAATGTAAGCCAGGAACATTCAGGCCTCAATAACAACTCAAAGCAGGAACACACGCACCACCAGGATTCCTCTCATTCTCTAGTCTCTGCTTCCCTCTGTGCCCTGCTCCATTCTCTCTCTCGGTGAGGACCAGTGTGGAGGAAAGCATGGTCAACAACAGCCCTAGCGTTGTAGGTCTTAAAGCACCAGCCCTCAGAGACTGATTTGTTGCATTCTCTGATCCCAATTAAAAACATATGGAGAAGGAAATTTGTGGCTCAGCTTCCCAATCTTGGGCCGGTCAACTGTGGCCAAGATAGCAGGATACTTGGACTGGCCCTGCTGGGATCAGGTGTCCAACCTTGTACTAGTTAATGGTGGTCAAAGTGATGAGGTCATGAAAAAATATGGCCGTTCTGGTAGAGACCACAGAGACAGAGTTGGGGCTGCCATTCCCAGAAGAAGCAGATGCTGAGCACATAAACAGTAAGTACCCACCCAACAAAGTGAATTAGCTACGTATTAGAATTATTGGGTTAATGGCACAATATTTTATTCGGCCCAGAATAGAGAATCAGCTGTCCCTGACTAAAAGCATTGCTTCCTTTATATAATCTTATTTAAGAATCTTATTTAAGCTCATTCTCTGAGATGAAGATGGAGCTTCTATACTCCTCAGTTTCTAAGCCGCTCCCCAGAACTCTCAGGCAGGTGAGGGTACGTGTTCATGTCACACACTAAGGTTGCTCTAGTTGAGAGGCAGGGTAACCAAGAAGAAAGAACCAGCTTTCCTGACAGATTTAGTTCACATTCCAACTCCCAGTGTATGAGCTGTGACTGTGGGCAAATTGCTGAAACTCTCTGAGCCACAGTTTCCTCACCTGCAAAATGTGGGAAATAAGACATACCTTGCAAGGTTGTATAAAGGTTAGAGATGATGTACATAAGGAGCACTGTGCCTTAGCAATGCTGGCTATTCTATTATTAATATACTGAATGGCTCCCTCCCAACCTCTAAGAACAGAAGGGCACTTGCCCCTGGGAATGTCTTCAGGCATGCTCCATCTCAGAGAACCGTTTCCTTGTGAAAGGCTCCCTCTCCCACGCAGTATACCGGAAGACATGGTTAATATCCATCCCAACTAGGCTGTACTACAAAGAAAGGAGGCTGTGGTGAGAGGGGCTGTTTTTACTTTTTGGCTTTCCCTATAGGTTTACTTACTTTATCTGAAATGATGCCACAAAATATCCAAAATCCAAAGATGACTCTAAAATGTGAGCTAAGAAAGACAATATAGCTGCATTAATACCCAAATGTGTATGTATGTGTGTATATAGATGTATACCCACATGTAATTTTACATATATAGATATATCTAGTATATATTACATATATGTAATATATATGTAATATATTGTTATTTAATATTTTATATATTATATTTTATATATTTATAATATATTTTATAATTGGCTTTTTATTTCATGAATGAAATAAAAATACAGTTCAGGAAAACCACAGCTGGCACCATCTCTGGAGCTAGGGGAGTTCAGAGCAGAGCAAAATTCCCTACTGGGATTTCAGAGTATTAATCCCTTCATTTTACAAACAAGGAAACTGAAGTTCAGAGAGATGAAGTGACTTGTCTGAGGTCACCCAGTTCAAATATCAGGAGCATGTCCAGAGCCTTATTCCCAGCCCAGCTACTCTCCCACCACACCCCGGCATCTGTGGCCAGAAGGAGGCAGACAGACGGGACCCTCAGACAGCCCCACAGGAGGACTGAGAGGGAGCTGCACAGAGACAGGAGCAAAGAACATGCTGCAGGCAGATCCCCGTATCCCTCAAATGGGTCCTCCAAAAAAGGGGGAGGAAAGCGGGCCGTGCATCCAGCGCGCTCTCCTGGCCACTTTCCATGGCCAGATTTAAGTGATTGAGAATTATCTATTATTTTGCAATGTCTGAAGCTCCATTAACATAGATAATCAAAAAATAGCTTTCATTAAGGACCCTTAAATAGCAACAGTAATAAATAGAACAAATAGTGCAGCCAGCACATGATAAAAAATGATCCCCATACTCCTGTCTCCATCTCCCGCTTTGACTCACTGCATACTCAAAGCAAAAAATGCTTCTGACATCCCTGGACACCCCACTCCTTCTCACCTCCATGCTTTTGCTCCTGCTGACCCTGCTGGCTGGAATTCCCTTCTGCTCTTTCCTTGGCTCACTCATCCTTTAAGATAGAGCTCCGGCACCACCTCCTCCAGGAAGATTTCCCTCATTCATCTTTGTGTCCTGGCCCATCGTAGGTCTCAGTGAAGGTGTGTTGAGCACTCAGTGTTGAAGGGAAGAGATTTCTTGCTGTAATCCAGTATCAGAGTTCCCTTTTTCACAATCCTAACCTGTCGTGGTCATCCCAACAACATCTCCTTTAACAACACTTAAGGTCATGTGAATCAGGCCGTGTCTGTCATAGGCCATTGAAGCTGTGGAAATGTCTGCTAGAAAAACTCTGTTTCCTTTCCTGGCAGAGAAGAAAGAAAGTAGAGTGTAGGGTAGGAAAGCAAAGCAGCAGGGAAGACAGGATGATGTGGGCAGAGAAACGACACAGCGGTACTTGGGGCAGGAAGCAGCCTAGACAACATGAACATGTATCTGACCTTGTCTAAGACCATTGCTTCTTCTCTCATGGTTTTCAGCAGCCTGCCCCTTGGCCTTGGATTCCTGGGTTTGCAGTCATTCCCAGCAAAAAAATAGAAGGCTTAGGGAATGAACTAGGCACATGGCAGTTTCCACATCCAAGACCATTATCCCTTTAAAGGACCTCCACCCCAAGTTATACCTGGGACCTAGCTGTCCCTACATCAGGACTAGCGGGCCAAGTGGAGGTCCTAGAAAGTATGGGCTCTGCCCTAAGATAGAACTCGAGGGGGCATTACATGATTTAGAGAAGAGACAGCAGGAAATCCAAGTCTGGCCTGCCCAGCCTGAGTGCCCCTGGGCACAGTCTTGTTTCTCAGCCACTGAGGAAGCCTCCACATCACACCCAGCACCAAGCCTGGAACAGCCACTCCAGGACAAAATACAGGCCAAATCTCAAATCCAAATTTCTCTGATTCTGATTCTCATCTACGCAGCTTAACAAATCAAGTTGGTTCGAGCTTATTCATTTACAAACTCTGGCTGGCATCCAATGTTACCAGTCTGAGACCATGGGTCCCATGGAGCTCATCACGTCTGTGGTCTGTCATCTTCCATGGCCAACAATTAGCTCCAGGATGCCATACAAGCTGCCATTTCCATTCTGGTCCTGGTTACCATGGGGAACACCTTATGCTTCTTTGGAGGAACCAACTGTAATACTTTTGCTAATAGCCCATAGCCTTGACTCTTGGGAGATTAGCAGCATTAGGCAATCAGAGCACTTGTATTTGAAACTCCTCTCCTTCCCTAGGAGCTTAAGTATTGGTGAAGAAGGCCAAGGGACACAGAGAGGAGTGTGCCCCTATTCCGTTAGGAAAGAAGTTTCTACTAGTTCTTTCCTTTGCCAGCGGAGTTTAGATATTTTCATAAATTTAAGAAAAATAGGAGACACCATAGTTACATAGCAGGGGTACAAGATACCTGAGTTCTACACTTAACTCAGCCACCAACTCTGTCTGTAAACTGAGACAATTCGCTACACCTCTTTGGGCCTGTTTCCTCATGAATAAATTGAAGAGTTCGACAAAAACTTTTTCAAAGTTCCATCAGCTAGTATTTTGATAATTTGCTCTGCTCTCAACTGACAAAATAACATCTCCCCTACATGGAAAATGGTCAATAAGAATGATCAGGTGGAAAGATAGGAAAAAAATAGCAAGACTGAAAATAAAACATGGTTGTGGTCCCAGGGCCAGAGGCTAGAGGAGCCCAGAAGCCAAAGGTAGAGATGGAGTTAGGGGTCTGAAATCAGGCAAGGGATCAGGCACCAGGGAACCCAGGGACAGAAAAAGCAATCCAGATATTCAGTGAGAGGACACCACAACCAACGTACGAGGGCCTCAGGGAAATCCAAAGCAAGAAATCATAGCTGAGTAACCTGAGGGATTAGATTATGTCTATGCCAAGTCAGAAAATCATGAGTCAAAAGCCAATGAGAGGTTAGAAAGTTAGGAGATATCAAGAGGAAAATGAAATCCTGACTTCTCTAAAATATTTAAAGTCATGTGTGTCATAGGCCACTACAGAAGCTGTGGAAAATGTCTGGCAGAAAATGTCAGTTTCTTTTCCTGATAGGGCTCTCAGGATCTAAACGGACAATGAATGAAAAAAATCCCTGGAGCAGTCAGCGCAAAACCTAAGGGATCAAACGAATGAGAGGTCTGAGGCTGAGATGCAGGCATCCTGGGGCTCATTTGGACCACATCTTTTGCAGCCACTGAGGTCCTTTTCAAAGCCCCTGGGCTATACATCTGTAGGCGTGCCCTCTCATCTCTCTGTATCTTGTACTTAACTTCTACTTAACTGAGCTCTGTTTTCTCAGAGTTTGGGGCTTGCAGATGAGAGCTTATTCATTGTTTCAACAAATATTTACTGAGTACCTACTGCAGGCCAAATACCATGCTAGGAATTAATCTAGAGGCACATTGATTGCTACTTAAAAATCCAAATCTTTCGTGGTTAATTTTCTGATCTCATATGAGTTCTTTGCTACTATACAACCCAAGGAGCTTTCTATAGACCCCAAAGGGACATTTCCCCAGGCCTTGGTCCTTCCAAGTACAGCGGAAAAAGAATTGGGTTCTTATCCCAGTTCTGCTGCTAACCTGCTTTGGGCTAAGGCTGCCTCACAAAAACATTCAAGCTCTCAGCTTCCACTTCTGCCATGTGGACTGAATCTTTCCTCCTCTGCCTCTTTCACAAGATGCTATGAGGAGTCAATGAACTAATCCTTGTAAAATCACTTTGAAATATGGTCTCATTGGTGACAAGCCAGCACTCCGCATGGATGGCGGTTTCATCGGAATCAGGACTTCTGATTCAGCCCAGCTTCTCTAGCCATTTCTGCATCAATCAGCTGTCACTGCTCCTTCTCCTCCAACTGGGCAAAGTTAAGAAGCCTGCACAAGCTCATCTGGAATTCACATACCCAAGCTTTAAACAGACAAGGACAACCTGAAATTGGAAATACAGGAAGATGGCAGGTGGTGCTGCTCTCTGTGAAAAATGAGCATTGTAGAAACAGCCGCACTTCTCCCGAAGATGCCCGATGTTTGTGGATGATTTGTAATGCTTTCACTGAAAAAAACCTCATCCCCTTGAACACATTTTGAAGACAGAAATCAATCTTACAATATAACAGAGAGAGAAAATCTGTTAGGCAAAATGAAAAGGCAAAAAACCACCTGGTTCTAGAATCCTTCCTACTAAATAAATGGATTCCAGAGAAGTAGGGCTGCATCCATATTTTTTCTCACTCTTACCATTTACTA
This sequence comes from Equus asinus, assembly GCF_041296235.1. NCBI lineage: Eukaryota > Metazoa > Chordata > Mammalia > Perissodactyla > Equidae > Equus > Equus asinus. Next base: position 54,293,091 of record NC_091809.1, read on the forward strand.
AGCAGCTGCCAGAGGTGAGATTGAAGAGAGAGACTATCTAGCCAGCCCTACCAGCCTTTCCATCTCAATAATTTAGGCCGGATGCCATCAGAGACGATCTCCTTTATCATCTCACCTCAGCGACCTAATCACCCCCTCCTTGGCATTTTGTACTCGGCCAGTGTTTGCCTATATAAGACAAATAACTAAGACCCTCCGGAACCAGTCACAACTATACACTATGATCCGTTGGGCATTACTACACAGGACAGGGTGCCACCATACCTTTGGGGTATTTGTGATCTTTAAAATAAGGCAGTAACATAAAGAGGTTTAATTTAATTCCCAGACCAAGATGAATTCTACTTCTCAGACCCTCAAGCTCTCAAGGATAATGTCACTACAAGATATACTGAAGCTCACAGCTGAAAATCATCATAGAACACTGCAGCGAGAATCCAATCAGCTTTAGGTAGAGGTAAGTTACCGAATAAGGCAGAAAATAGAAAGGGGTACATAAAGCTAGCAAAGTGGAGGAAAGGAGACTAAAGGTATGAGGGAAGGGTCAGAAAGACACTTCTATGAAGAAAAATCCATTGTCGAGGTCCACCAGTATATGCTTACACACTGAAAAGTCCCCTTTACTCTTTTCTTGCTCAGATGTCCACAGCCTCCTACAGTGTTCCATTCTTTCTTTTTTTGTTTTTTTGTGAGGAAGTTTGGCCCTGAGCTAACATCTGTTGCCAATCTTCCTCTTTTGCTTGAGGAAGGTTGTCACTGAGCTAACATCTGTGCCAACCTTCCTCTATTTCATGTGGAACGCCGCCACAACATGGCTTGACAAGTGTTGCTTGGTATGCACCCAGCATCCGAACTTGCGAACCCTGGGCCACCAAAGCTGACCGCATGAGCTTAACCACTACACCACCAGGCCAGCCCATAATGTTCCATTATTTAGAGGGTTTCAGAAGAGTTGCAAAAGCTTCCTAAAGAACAGGTCTTATTCTGAAAAGAGGGAAGGGTTGGCGTCCAAAATCAGTGTTGCTTCCTCCCTATCTTCTCCCCACACCTCATCTCCTACCCACCCCAGAGGAATCCTGTGGGAAAATAAGCTGTACTCTTTCCCACTGCCCTTCTGGCCTTTTGTATGTTTGAGGAGCTTCTCTTCTGAGAAAAATCCATCCCCAGCAGGTCTGGGAGAAAGAGATAATGTGAGTGCTCACAGTGGGTCAGTAATTCAGTTAAAAGCCAGAGAGCTGTTGGCTGGGGAATGTCAGAGACATCTGTGCAAGAGCCAGGGAGAAAGCACACTCAGCGCCTGCAGGACTCAGTCCTCAGGATGGAGCCTGGCCCTGGGGAGCTGCCTGGCTGTGTGCTCTATGTACCACGAAGGAAGGTGCTGAGACTTGGAATTTCCTCAAAATGCTATCTTGAAAGAGAGAGGCAGCTGAGACTGGATGTGAAGAAGGAGTATGTTTAAGAAATGTGTAATGACTTCGAGAAAATCAGAAATATTGTGGAGCCCTGTAAGAACATCCTGGCACACCACGGACAAGCACGTCAAACTCAAAATGCATGAAGAGGCTCAAAACCTGACATAAATAACATAAATCTAAGACTGTAAATATCCTGTTAAAATTCCATCCTGGCCCCTTTAAATTCTACATTCCAATTCTCCAGCTTCCAAGAGTCAAAAATAAGTCAAGATAACCCAGCCTGACTGTCTTCATTACAATGACCTGCATCCTGTGAGCGCTTGAAGCATATTAAAGGAATTGAATGCATGGCTACAAAATTCCAAATCAGCTATGATTAATTCAGAAACCGAAGGGAGAACTTTTCATACGTAAATCAAGAGAAACCACAATTTCAGTCATACCTACCTTTTCCAAGTGCCTCTGCTATTAACATCAACAAGGACTCCAGGTGGCGGTTAAGTGTGTTATCTACCAGCCTACGAGTCCAGAGTCCTTTCAGAAAGGCATTATGAAAGGCTACTTGAAAGAATTTGAGATCCATCTCTGACATTAGTGAGCTTTGCATTTTAAAGTTATTCCTCCCATAGCCAGCAAGTATTTTTAAACCAATCTGAAAGCAGAGAAAATCTGGGTAGAATCAAGATGGCTGAATGAGAAAAAACATATACTCCCCAGGAGCTAGCTAGGGGAGACATTGGACTCAATCAGGATTGTGGTAAACGTTGTCCCAGTGGAGAGACTAAGCCCTACAGGCCTCGATGTAGAGGGTAACAGTGAAAATGTAGAGGCAGACCCAGGTTTGAACTTCTGCGTAGTGTTAATAGCACAAGGCAGTAACTCCTGACCCCAGTCCAAAGCCCTTTAGCCCTTAGGCTCAAGCGCGGCAGGCTGAGGTCAAGTTGCCTGGAAGAACGAACATGAGCTTTGGACCTTGTTCCAGGCCCCAGCTCCACCTGTGGATAAGTTGCTTCACTCTCTGAGTCTGTTCCCTTCTTTTGCTGTCAGTGTCAATGGCCCTATTTGAACAGCTAGCATGGTAATCAATGAGGTAAACATGTATATGTCCCTTAGAACAATTTTTAGCGTATTTAGTTCTCGCTCACACTTCTGAAACCACTGTTTGGGACTGTATATAGGGAAGGCAGACAGAGCTGTTGATATTTAGTGGAAAGAGTACTGGGCTAAGAATTAGTGACCTGGTTCTTATACCAGCTAGCTCTGTGACTTTGGACAAATCACTGCACTTGCTGATGCATCAGCTTCATCACATGCAAAATGAACTCAGATAATCTCTGAGATGTCCTCTGGAAATAGAAGAATTCAGATTTAGAGTTGGGAATAGATGAAAGCATTAGAAGAAAAGTGTTATAGCCAGGGTTATAGAGAAACACCAGCCCTGGAGTCTACCAGAATTGCTGAATGAGGTCAGAAATACTGACAATGTCAGGATATGAAGATTCTAGATCAAAAAGAACTACCGTGTATTTCTACTCAAAGACAGTTGGGGTGGGGGAAGTGGGGAGGGAGGGAGAACAAGATGAAAGAGATAATGCTCCTCCTCTGAACTGATGGCTGCAAGATTCCGATGGAAGAGCCTCCTACCCAAGGAGGACAACTTGAAAGTACTGAGACTTTGACCCCAGCTGGCTAATCCAGGCCAGACTCTATAACAGAGCTCCTAGGTGTGCCTCACATGCAATAGATGGGCAGGGTAGGAGCACTGCAGAGGGAAGGTGAAAAGTGGCAGCCAGCTTTGGAAGTATGTTGGCCTCCCACGCCCCTTCCCCATACATACACACACTCACACACACACACTTCGGTGCCCCTCATGTCCGGGCAGGGATCTATGGCCCTGTTTCTAGTCTTCTGTGTCCCTTCTCTCCATCAGTGAGCCTAAACCCTGTCTAAAGCAGCATCCCCTCATTTAGGGTCAATGAGAGTTTCACAAGAACTCAGATGGGGACAGGTAGCTGGGGCTGGCTATGCTGAAGGAGCCACAGCCTGTTCTTCAAACTTCCTGGGCCTAAAGAATGAACAACTTAGAAAGAAAACATATTTAACACCATGCCATAAAACTTGAGAGAGTAGTGACTTTCCCCTACACCTTGCACCTCTCCACCCATAAATGCACACAAACACCTACCCATTAACCAACAAAAATATCACACTGGGACTATTTCAGAATAGTATCTGAAAAGCAATAAAGTATCTTTTAAAATACTCCACAAAAGGACAATTTTGACCAGTCATCCTTGATGACTCTGGCTCTCTGAAATACCTCCAGGCCCGACAGGCTCTCAGGAGCTTCTGGGTAGACAGTACCAAGGTTGGCTCAATCTCTCCCAAGGCCCAGGCTATTCCGTGCAGCACAGATATGACTGCCTTCACTTTCACCATCCTTCATACCCACTCTGCCCCTACCTTGCTTCTGCCTGGCCAATTCCTACTCATCCTTTGATCTCAGTATAAATGCCCCCTCCTCCAAGAAGCCCTTAGTGACTGCCTATGTTAGCGAAGGTGCCCTTTCTATGTGCATCTTCACCTATCTTAGCATTAGCTGGCGCTATTGCAGTTGTATATCAACTTGTCCATCTTCAGTAAACTGTGGTTCCTTGAGGACAGAAACTATATCTCTAGCACTTAACACAGTTTTGGCATATAGAAATGCCCAGTAAATATTCGTTGAATAAATGAATCTGAACAAGATTAATAGTCGTAATAAAAAACTACCCAGGGGGCCAGCCCCATGGCATAGTGATTAAGTTTGTTGCACTCCACTTCGGCAGCCCAGGTTTGTGGGTTCAGATCCCGGACGTGAACCTATACCACTGTCAGGCATGCTAAGGCAGTGACCCACATATAAAGTGGAGGAAGACTGGCACAGATGTTAACTCAGGGCTCATCTTCCTCAAGCCAAAAAAGAGGAAGATTGGCAATAGATGTTAGCTTAGGGCTAATTTTCCTCAGCAAAAAAAAAAAAAAAAAAAAAAAAACTACTACTCAGGTCTACTGAGAAACAAACCAATGACCCTGCTGTAAGGAAAGCAGAAGTCCCTACTGCTGTGAAAACTGGGTACTCTCCCTAGAGTTCACAATGAATTAGCTCTGTGACTGAGCCCGGGATTGGTGCCACTGAATGAGCCAGACCAGAGGGCAAAGGAAAGAGTAGCAAGGCCAAACCAGCTGCTGCCTGTAAAAAAAGAGGGAAGAGAACAAGCACTTACAGAGCATCTATGTATATCCCTCTTAAGCCAAATAAAAACTTGTGAGGGAAGTGTTATCATCATCTTTTTACAGATAAGAAAAGCAATGCTCAGAGAAGCATATAATGCATCCAGTAAATAGCAAAGTTGGTATTAGAAGTTGGACCAGCTGACGCCAGAGTTCACACTTTTTTCACTCTACCTCATTGCTTCTCAAATGTGATAGGTTTAGATGTTTGTTTTCACATTCTGGTTAGTAAGATGCTGGCTGGGAAGCTGGTCGCCCCTGAAGTCGTGACAGTTGATATGGAGTGGTGGTATTAAACCAATAAGCAGATGAACTGGCATTCAGACTCATTATCTGTGGCTGGCAAAGGGCTCATATTGCCAAAGGTCTTCTTGTCTTTGAAAACAGCTTCAAAGAAAAGATTAAGATTCAGAGAAGGGAATAAAGAGGGGGGAAAAAAGAGCAGAGAAGAGTTAAGACAGGCTCCTCTAGACTGATGATTGATGAAACAAAATTATATTGTTTTCTCTAAGTGGTTGCACACCCAACCACTCACAGAAAATGTATTCCAAAAAACAGCCATCTTCAAGTGTCATTATCAACAGGGTCCCTCGTCATAGCCACAAGGCCCCCCCCCCCCCCCAACTATCAGCACATAGTCTCCTGCCTCCAAAGACAAAGACACTGAGAGTCGAGAGAGAAGCTTGGAGGAAGTGAAAATGCATCCAATTCTCAATCAAATGAAAATGCTATGGGCCCAAGTCCAAAGAATATTCTTGGCCTGATACTGTTCACCACCCTAAATTTAGCCAACTGGTGAGCTTTTTTAAGAAGCATCTTATTCAACCTTTTGAAAGCCAGAGATTTACCTCCTAATGCACAGCTTGCTTCCCCCCTGAAGCTGGAACACACTGTCCTTGGCTTTGTCATCTGTGGAAGAAGCAATGCCAACAGAAGCTCGGCCGTTATCACCTAGCTCTGCTCATCCAAGCAGTGCCTGGATGAGTTTTTTAAGGGTACTGCCAGAAGGCCTGCCTTCCCCCAATAACCCAGCCCACCTCCCCACTCTCCCCATAACTGCTAGCTCATCTTAATTCTTATCATCAGAGATTCGTTCCTTTGCGTTAATCACTCCAGCTCCAGAAACTACCTTTTAAGAGGAGAAAACTTTGGGGAGAATTTGCATGCCCATTAACATAACCAAGGTCTGTGCAGAATGTAACATTGCTTGCCTGTGTAATCCTTAGGACAACACTGTGAGGACTGAAACGCAGCACGGAAGGTTGAAAAAGCCATGAAGCCTTGGAATTAGACCTGGATTGGAAGCCTCACTCTTTCACCCAGGCAAGCTTTAGTTGCCTCATATGAAGAATAAGAATCGTGATTTCTATCTTTGCTCAATAAATGGAAACTAGTATTATTTTTAGGTGGTTATTAATTTTAGGAACTTTTAGAGGTAGAAGAACTGAATTGAATGGTTAAGTGCACGACTCTAGAGCCAGACAGAGAAATCAGGGCCCATGCTGGAGAAGTTTTTGGAGAATTGGTGAATAAAGGTGGTATCAAGACACAAGTGAAACTGATATCAGATCTATGGGACTCAGTCAGGAATCCACAGAGGCCAATAAAAGAAATGGGGGTCGGAGGAGGGGATGCAGGGCCCTCCCACCAACCTAGAGCAGTGACATACGTATAGCCATGCTTCAGTTCATCTTGTAGTCACTCCTAATGACCAGTTTCATTTTGGCAATCAATAAATACTTATTAAGCACAGTTTTGTGCCAAATGACGATCAAAAGAATAGGTTCAGTGTGCTTGGGGTTGCAGTAAGTTCCTCCAGACTTTGGCAGAGGACGGGAAAATATCTTGAGATCCGAATTAATGAAAACACATGAGAGGTGGTGACAGCCATGTGCAGAAGTGGCCCACCCTAGGAAGCAGTTGGTAAATATGTTCTCATAGGAAGAGAGAACAGAGCAAACAGAAGGAGGGAGAGAAATCACACATGTGTGCACGCACACACACACACATGAATTTACAAATCAAAAGCGCCCATTGAGGGTCCAGTGCAACAGAAGGAAAGTGATCCATACTTAGGCACATTTTCATGACATTTCCGAGCACTGGAGTTGAAGAGAAATACCTTAAATATCCTTAAAGCTTCCAAAGGGAAAATGGAGCAGTGCTTTCAAAACTCTGAGGAAAAGTTATTTGCAACCAAGACTTCTATACCTATTCAAACTAGGATCAAAATGTAGGATAAAGTAAAGGCATTTTCAGGGAAGGACTGCATGAGATTAGGAAGTGAGGAGGAGTTGCTGGTTTAAGTATCTGGATTTCATTCTCAGAGATGGGAAGCTACCAGAGGATTCTTACCAGAGTGGTGGCATGATCTGATTTATGTTCAATCTTACAGTCTATTTTATCTGATATTAGTAGATCTTGTTATCTATTTACCTGCTGTTTTATATATCTCTTATGGCAGAGTTGTGGGGTTCTCTATCCTTAAAGCCTGCCCTTTTCCCCGGGAAGAACCTCTACACCACTTCACTGGAGCCCTTGACATACAAATGGGAGCTGGATGGGGGAAGGGACCACCAATTCTCACAGCTGTACCTGCCTGGAACAGTGCTTTTGTGACATGGGCTGGGAGGGTGGGGGGCAGATAAGAGACACTGGCCTGCCCCTGCTGGAATGAAACAGTAGCCCTGGGAGCTTGGGGTAGAGAAGGCCCTCTTCTTCTCAGCTACACCTGCTCAAAGAAGAGTGCCCATGTTAGAGCTTCTGTCACATGGAGCTGAGGGAGGGGAGAGATGGGTGTAAGTTCTGGTTCAAATACAGCAGACTCATTATTTTTACTGAGATTTGGTAGATTTTCTTGAATATTTCTCCATTCATTGTATATTCTAAGGACAATTTCCAGAAGCTATTTAGTGTTTTTATATATGTAATTTTCATTAGTTAAACAATTATCTTGCTGGGGAAGGGGTCCACCAGCCTCCTCATACCACCATTCCAGAAGTCCCAACCTTGACTCATAGTTTAAAACAATCCTTCTCCCGCCTGTGTGAAGAACAGGAACAGAGTAGCCGTGAGCTCTATATTAAAAATATCGATCATCATTATTTATATATGCAATGCCTTAACACAGCCTGATGCACAGCAGTGCTCACAAATATTAGCTTCCTTTCTCAGGGACTGGGTCCTTTGCAAGGAGGACTGTGCCCCCTGTGAGGAGACTCCATATGCACTGAGATGCCCCCCCAAAAACTTCCTGCTTGTCAACTTCCCATTCTCAACCAAAATTTTCCAACCCCAGGACACCTAGTCTTGCAGCCTTCCTCAAACTAGGCTACATCTCCTGTTAGGAGGCCTTTGAACTTCATGACTTGGTCTGTACCCAGATTCTCACCTTCCTTCCAATCCCGCTATTTTCCTTCTTTGCTTCAGATTTCTCAGTCTCAATACTCATCCTCTTTGCACAAGCACTTTGCCAGTTCCGACTCAGGTTTTCCTGCCTCCCCATCCACAACCTCCCCCTGTATTTATTGCTGGCCTCTGTAAGCTTCATCTCACTTGCCAAGATTACCTGGTCCGCGCGCCCAGATATAGCCCACTCAATCCAGCTACTCTGGACTCACATTGATTTTACTCTTCTCTTTCAGTTTCTACTGATCTCTGGCTGTTTTCCCAGGACACCTGACCTTGCTCTATACCCTGGTGTTTGCTTGCACTTGCTGCTGACACACACACCTGAGTTTGATTTGTTATTTATGCCTTTCCTCCAGCTTCCCTACCTGATGTTGGCTCAGAGACTTCTAAATGGGTCTTCAGTGTGAAGCCTCTCCTGCCAGTCCAACTCTAGGTTCCTCACGTGGTTCCAGCTACAGTTCCTGGCACTCACCCCAAATCACTACTATCCCTGTTACCCTGTGCTTTTTATCTGGTCTTTTTGTCCTGCTTGTCCTACATCCAGTCTCTTTGTTCTAGTTTCTTGCCTTGCTGCCTACATTCCAAAGTCAAAAAGTTACCTCTGTAACTGTTTGTACTAGTATTGACTGCCTTGCACTTTACACATTGCACCAACATTAAGTACAGCATACAGAATAACCCAAAACAATGAGAACCATAGTAGAACATAGTGGCTCTAAAATAAACCAAAGTATCTGAAAAAGTATGGAATCACACTAAAATAAAGGGAACTACCAAGTAAAAGAATGCAAAATCCATGAGGGCAAGGATTTTGTTTTATTTATCACTCTATCCCCATGTTCAGCCCCATGCCCATCTGGGTGAGCAGTGTGGGATAGGTTGCTGTGAGACCAAAGAAAAGACTCAGAGACAGCGAAGAGATATATGGGTTTATTGGGGGTTACTTACGGGGAAGGTCCAATGGCGGCCCGCCAGACAGGAACGTGTACCCACCCCTGCCCCCTGAGAGAAGCTTGCTTAAGTAGGCAGAGGAACAAAGGCTGTGTGCTTGCCAAGGGGGATCATCCCTGTATGACCTGCATTCCAAGGACCAGAGCCCCACCCCGGAGGGCCTCCGTGTTCCCTCAGACCTCGAAGGTCTTGGTGCTAACTCTCCCATGAGAAAGCAGCTGGGTTGACCAAGCCCAGGACTGTTATCATCATGAGTGCTTGCGCACAGCCCAGACAGGAGCCTCAAGGACATAGGGTTTTTAAACGGACATACCAGCTAATGCCCCTACACCCTAGCACCTAAAACAGTACTTGAAAAATAATAAGTTATTAATAAATATTTGTAGAATGAATGAATGAAAATTTCAATAGAGTTCAGCTGACTGCAATGATTAGAAACAAAATATTTTTGCATTTATACTCCAATTAGTCAAGACTCCTTAATATACTTACTACATCCATATGGTGTCATAGATTATTTCTAAGACATCATGTCTGTGATCTCAGCACCTCATGATAGGCATTTATTTATTCTTTCTACAGTGTCTACTCCCATCTTAAAGATTTTTTTGTTTGTTTCAAACTCTACCCAAATCTTTGATACCTTAAAATCTTGTTCATTGTGCTGGATGCTGCTACTCCAACACTGATTGTAAGTTTTCCACTTAACACATCATGACTTTGCCTGCCTGTTGGACTTAAAGGCAAGATGGGAGGGGTTCTTGTCGGGTCTATGTTCCTTTGTAAACGATATTGTAGGTAAGTGGGTGGCTTCAGTGTCGGTCAGATCTGAGTTTGCACGTAAAGCATTTGTCTAGCTCTAATTATTAGCTCTCATAGGCACAGATGCTACTAATTTTATATATACTTTCCCCTACAGCATGAACACCTGTGTCAAGTTCTGTCCGTTCCTCCTGACATGGGCAGGAATCTGTTTGGCATCCCTCTGAATTTGTGATGCTTTTGATCACTTTCCATCCAAGTGTAGAGCTTAGATAAAGAAGTATAGAAACCCTGAGAAATTGGCAGAGATGATCACTCCATATGTAAACACCATTAGAGAGAAAGGTAATATATTGTAGCTGGTTTCCCTTATTTTTTTTTTTTGAGGAAGATTAGTCCTGAGCTAACATCTGCCACCAATCCTCCTTTTTTTTTTTTTTTTTTGCTTGGGAATACTGGCCCTGAGATAATATCCATGCCCATCTTCCTCTACTTTATATGTAGGATGCCTGTTCACAGCATGGCTTGACAAGCAGTGGACAGGTCCACACCTGGGATCTGAACCAGAGAACCCAGGCCACTGAATTGGAATGTGCAAACTTAACTGCTGCACCACTGGGCCAGCCCCTAGTTTCCCTTATTTTTAATTTCTGACGTTTTTAATTCCACTAGGGTAAGTAACTTCCATTTTCTTCCCAAAAGATTAACAAAAATTGATTTATTTTAGTCTGGTCTGGTGGGAGAACAGAGTGCATCTCTTTAATAGGTCATATTATCATATTTTAAATTAATGTTCTTCCATGGGTTTTAATATGACCATTTTTATCCCTTATGATCTTTGCAGTAACTTTTAAAAGGCTGAGATTTAGGATTCAGGAACCCCTGAGGAAAAGAGGTGCTAAGTTTGATTAATTTTGTGTCACGCCTTTGGGTGTCTGACATTCTTCAATTTTATTTTAACCAAGAAAGGCACCAAGATTACAGATGCTACCACCACTCCTCAGACACGCTTGATCCCGGGATTCCTGCAGGGCTTTTAAGAAACTTTTCTTTATGGAAGTATCTAAATGAAGAGGACAATGATAATAATGAGCACTTTCCACCAACAATACTTCTCATCACTGTAGAATATCCAAGCAGCATATCCAAATACATCACTGTAATGTCAGTAATGCACAAGCACAGAGGAAGGGCGTGACCTCACAACACCTCTCGCACCCACGGCCTCCCCAAATCCTCCCTAATCTGTCTCTAACTTATAGCTATACTTCACAGCTATGACTAGACTTAATTCTGTGTTTAAGACTGCCTTAACATGCTGCCTATGAACTGAAGGGTAACAATGGTGGCCCTCCTACTTGACTTGAAATGTATAGATTAAAAGCATTGTATAGATCAAAAGAGTTGAAGAAAAAAATGAATAGATCAAAAGACTTAGAAGGTCACCTAATCCAATGTTGTTCCTGAGATTGGAATCCACTATACGATTCCCTCACACTAAGGGGACTTGTGTACCAAAGTCTTCCAATCAAACACACCTAATTCATTAGAAGCATTAATTAATTTAATAACCAGTTAAACAAAAACAAATCAGAATAGCTTCCCAAAGGCCACAGTTAAAAAGCATATTACTAAAGAATAGATCCCTTGGAACTTACGTAATTACCAGGATGACCTAAGCTAGGAACAGCTGAGTCTTCACTGAGGAAATGAAGCAGAAATCCCCAGAAACACAGGAGGTTTACATCGGGGAGCAAGGGGGGCAGTGCTGAAGCCAGTGCACAGGGCAGAAATACATGTTTAGGCAGATTGCTGCTGATGGGCAGGAAGCAAGATAGTGTCTAAGTGAAGGTACCAAGGATAGGAAGAGAAGGAACCAAGCCAGATGGCAGAGATCTATGCCAGCCAGTCTGCAGCTTGAGGATAGACAGCTGAGATGAAAGGGATTTCATTCTGAATCAAATTCCCAACTAATTTTGTTGATACTTAAGGGACCTGCCCTTTGAAAACTCTTCTACTCAGTTTGTATTTCCTTTCTTTGCCTTACTTTATTTTTCTTTTATCTTTTCAAGATCCTCAGATCCATCAGTCTCCTGAATATCCCTCAATATCCTATGTCAGCTTTCCACTGAATAAATTGCAATTCCTTGAATCTAATATCTGAGAGAAGGAGCAGGCAAGCTTAAATGAAGTATTCTATTATACCCACCCCACTCTATTTCCTGTAATTCAGAAGACAGCAAAGGAAACTTTGTACAGGCTCTGATTTCATAAACAGGAACTGTCAATGCGGCAACCTGAACGAGCTAACTCTAGATGCGAGTCACATGCTCCTTCAGTGTCTTCACGGAAATGCACCCTTGGAAATGAGAAGGAAAGGATTCCTGACAAAGAAAATTTCTCTTGAATATCAACATCGAGTAATCCAGTAGTTTCCAACATGTTCCAACCATTTGCACAAGAAAAGTTTTCTGCAGAACCCCCATTTACAAAAGAGATAAAGACACAGATACTCGGGTTGAAGTGGCCCTCAGGGACCCGCAATTTCACAGAATTGTCTACCCCTCATCAGCTTCTCCCTCTGTTTCTTCCTTTGCAGCTGCTTCTGAGGCATAACCATAGAACCCCAGGGCTATATTAAACATGATTCGAAAAATACTGGCTAGTGGTTAAACACACAGGCTTCAGAATCAAGAAATCCTAGTTCTAAATCCCACTTCTCCCGTTTATCACCCGTGTGAATTTGAGCAAATTAACCTAAGCTTCTACTCTGCATCTATAAAGTGTAGATAATAATAGCAACCTCGAAGGCTCTTTCAGAGGTTACATAAGATAATGCTTGTGAAATCCTTAGCATTGCCTGCCCTATAATAAGAATTCAATAAATGTCAGATATTATTATTATTAAAATGACACATTCTATAAGAATCAGAGTCTTTAAATAGTAAAGGCAAGCATTTGTAACTCTTGCACTTAAATTCTTCTAGAATATTGTTTTCCAAATTGTGTTCAGCAGAACATTATCTCCATGAAATACTTCATGAATAAAAGCCTTGTGGTCTGATCTATTAGGAAAATGTGTCTAATAAAGCCTTCTAGAGATTCACCAAGCATAATAAAGGCCAGTGTCCGGGACAGAGGTCAGTAAGTCACATGATGAAATTCTACCTTAGAAAGATCTTGCTGGATTGTGGAGAAAGGAATGGAAGTGGGAGGAATGATGCCAGGGACACAAGTTAGGAAGCCGTTGAAATAATCCAGGGGAGAATTATGGTGGCCTGAACAGGACAGAGTAAAGGAAAGTGATCAGATTCAAGAGAAAAAGAGGAGAAGGGAAAGGAGACGAAAGAGTCAATGACAAAACCCAAGTATCTGGCCTAGATAAGGGGATCAATGATGGTGTCGTTAATGGAAATGGAACACAGAGCAGGACCAGATTGGGGAAAGATGAGTTTCTCGCCCATGAGTCTGAGATGCATATTTTCCATTGCAAGTGACAGAAACCCCATTCACATTAACTAGAGTAAAAAGGAAATGTGTTAACTCATGTAATGGGGAAAGAGAGGGGTGACTTGGTCTTGGACTCTGGAGCAATGTCCCTTGTCCACTCTGTGGCTGCTATCACTTTCTTTCAGCTTGACAAGAACCCTGAACCAACCTGATTAAGCAGGGATCTTTCTAATTCTAGAGAACCCTCCAGATAGGACTTCCCATTGCCTTGACCTGGGAAACCCACTCTGCAACCCTTGCTCAAAGTCACTTCACTCCCTGATATAGCCACTCCTATGGACGAACTCCTACCCAGACTCTCAGCTAAGTCTAGGACCTGTCTACACCACAGGGGACTCACAGAAGGCTTAAAAAAACTAAAAGTTCAAAGCTTCTCAGGCTAACCATACAGAAACATCAAATTCTCTTTCGATTTGGTGACATCCTCAGTTGGTGTAGGCCAACCTAATAAATGGCCACCATACAGAGTTCCAAATGATACAATGGGCGAGAGGACTCTGTTCCATCTGTGTTACTCTCACTTCTCTAAAACTCCTCCCATTTCTGGGCTGAAGCTTGGAGAAGAGAAAAATAAAGATATGCATCTCTCATGCCTCTTTCTTCCATCCTCCCAAATACCCTGGATTGGAAGGGGTCAAGTTTTGTCTAGACCAGTGCTTCACAAATTTTAGCGTGCATCAGAATTGCCCAGAGGCGTTGTTAAAAAATAGATGGCTGAGGACCAGCCCCGGTTGCCTAGTGGTTAAGTTCAGTGTGCTCTGCTTCATTGGTCTGGGCCTGGTCCCAGGCGTGGACCTACCCCACTTGGCTGTTAGTGACCATGCTGTGGTGGCGGCTCACATACAAAAAGAGGAAGATTGGCAGCAAATGTTAGCTCAGGGCGAATTTTCGTCACCAAAAACAAGCAAACAAAAATAGATTGCTGAACCTCATCCCTAGAGTTTTTGTTCAGTAAGTCTGAGATGGGACCAGGGAATCTACATTTCTAACAAGTTCCCAAGTGATGCTGAAACTGCTAGTCTGGGGGCCACGCTTTGAGAACTGGTAAGTCATTCTTCCCCTCCAACCTTGCAGCTAAATCTCTTTGCAAGCAAAGGGATTTTTTTCTATACATGGAAAGAACTCTATGATCTGGATCCCTTCCTGAATAAGAGTGCTTTCTCTACATGACAGGAGTCCTCTCTGATAGGAATCCTCCAGGCTTAGCCCTTGATTTGTTAGATAGGACCTAGATTAATTTAGTAAGTCCTTTCTCACTTTCTCACTCTAAAACGCCTTGTTTTCACACCTATTGTCTCACTTCATTCTATTTTGCATGCCAGAAGCTGAATATGAGTCTACACATCCTCTCTGCATTCCTTCTGTAACGTTCCTAACACACCTGCAGGCAGATGGATATCCTTAGCTGAGCTAAGGATAGAGAAAGTCATAAACTGAGAAAGGAAAAAAAAAAATCACATTAAAATATTTTCAAAAATATATCCCATTAGATGTTTTGTTTTGTTTTTTTGCCTCTGGAATTGCAGGAAAATTTTTTCTCTCCAAACATGTGAATTTCCTCCCTTCAATTATTACTGCTACATAGTCCTGGTACCTCCTCTCTCAACCTGACATAGCAAGATCAAGACCTAACTTTACATTCCCTTTAGTTATTTCTTTGAGCTGATATTTTCTAAATAACTTTCCCTCTTAATCTATCTTATTACTTTTCTTCATTCCTGGATTTTTTTTTCCTTTTGCTCATTTATAAAAATTTTAGGTAAATAAATAAATAAATGTAGGGTTCCTGTGTCTTTTATTAAAGGCTCACTAGCATAAACATCACAACAGTTCTTTTTGAAAAAGCCATCCTTTCCCAGCTGTCCTGAAGGGTGGAAAGGGAAGGGGTCAGTGTCCAAGCTCGGTTTCCAAGGGTAGGGCCCTAACCCAGGAGTGAGGTGTTGTCAGGGACACTTAAAGGAGAGGCCATGCCCTCCAGTGGGAGGACACAAAAACAGAAAGGGATGTCTAGGGACTAATAGGGCAGCTATCTCTCCCACAGCTAAAGCAGGCCAAGGGGGAGTGGGAGAGAGCCATCAGAAGCGGGATAGTCTGAAGGCTTCCTCCAAAGGCCCCTCTGCTCCCAAAATGTTCCTACTCCCAACACTATGGAAAATTTCCCTTCAGCTTACTTTTTCAGCTCCAGATGAACCCTTATAAATGCTAACAGTCTTGGCAGGTATGCCACATCCAGAACAAGAACATTTTGATGGGACAAAGGGATAGAGGAGAGCGCAGCTCATGATTGCTACCCAGAGAGGGTGAACCCTGGTTGGGGTTCCCTGAAAGCCAGAAGACAGCCTGAGCCCATATGAGAGGGGGGCAGAGCTGTAGCTAAAACACCAAAAGAAGTAGAAACAAGTGCAGTAACTTAGGCGTTAGTGAACCAGAGGCTTCTAAAACTGCAGCATCTCAGTGATAATTAGGACCAGAGTCCCAGGAGATGCAGTGGGGTTCCATTCACACCTTAGAATCGTGACCCTAGAGTTATGCAGTGCACAGCCTGGGGGGGCCATATGCGGCAGCCTCAGTCCTCTGGAGGCCAAGATAAATCACCACAAGGAGAAGACAGGGAGTGCTCCCGGGCCTCCACCTCTCATTCTAATATTGAATGAAGCCTCCCCAGGAAAATGCTAAATCTCAAGACTTGCCAAGTTGGACAAAAACAGGCATGCTCTTCTTTAAAGGCCTTAATTTATGAGGTTAACTGCCAGAACTGCACATAGCCTTCAGGCTAAACAAGAAGAGAAACATCCAGCCTCCACTGCTGCTCTTGCTCACCTAAAGCTTTAACAGAGAATCAAAAGAAGAGCCAGAGACCAGCAGGGAAAAGAAAAACATGTCCACTGAATCTTACAAAAGGCCACAGTAGGCAAGGACCCCAATCAGAGGGGACCAATCCCAATTGTACCTGAGACAGCCTCCTTCCAAACAAATTCCACAGCTTCTCCTCTTCCCCAGGAGCCACTGAGCTCCCATCTAGGCCCCCGTGTCTTGCTGCGCTCCACCAACTGGCTATTCACTGTCCATGGAAGACCGTCCGTGATCTATTTTGTTCAAACACAATGTCAGCAAAATTGTCATTAAAAGCTTATATAAAGACAACTGTGTCAACAGGTGAATTTTCCCAACTGTGCTGTAAACTAGCATTGACTGGCCAGCTGTCCTTAGGCAAGTCACTTCTCTCTAGGCCTCAGGTTCTTCACCTGAAGGTTGAGGGAATAGACTTGGTGCTGCCTGAGATTCCTTCCAGCTCTAACATTGCGTTCTATCTATGACTCTCTATGGTTCTTTCAGCATCTTTCCCATGACAAGCTATACAAAGCCTGTCAGTGTTATTTGACAAAGGCAAGGCCTTATACTGTTTCTTAAGAAGCTCTGTAAAGGCAGGGAAAATAGGGAGAAAGTCAGACACTTGTTTCTTCCTTGTCTTCTTTAGAATTTCTTTATAAAGACCATCTTCAATTCCCTTTGCTAAGCATCAGGCACCAAACTGCATGTAAAGAGTTGAGCAAATCTACCGCCCATCAATCTGTGAGGATCTTTCGAGCTTAAGCAAAATTGCCCTTCTTCTTCCCTTGCACAGTGAGGACTCTCTGTGTGGCTCTCCACTGGAGAGGTGGGCAAAGCAGTTGCTTCTCACCTCACCTCAGCTCACCCTGGCTTTGTGGCAACCCCACAACTCTTTGTGTTCCAAAAGGAGTTAACAAGGCTCTGGGCTCCTTCACCGGCACTTCAACCTGAGGGCAAGGCCGACCGCAGCTTGCCAAGTGGAAAATGGACAAAACCACAGCAGAAAGAAGTTGTGCTTTCCGGTTCTGAGAAGAAATGACAATGGGAAGCTCTTTTATGTCCTACCTTTTACATTTTCCATTCATTCTGGGATGAATTGGAGCTTCTCCAGAGAGATGTCTGCTCTTTTCATCTTCCTTCCTGGGCTCTAGTTTTCCCGGAAGCTGCTAAAGATGCTCATGGAATTCCCACCCCAGGCCTGCTTTTTCTTTGACAGCTCCACCCCAAACTATTGAACTAGTTCTCTCATAAAGAATAATAATAAATGCAGCAATAATATACAATAACACATGGATCAACTCCCATGTTTCAGACATGTGCCTGGTACATTCTCAAGCCATTGTTGGAGGAGGTCTTCCAGAGGACGGGACAGCAGGTTGACGCACAACCTGGACCCAGGCAATCGGAGGCTCCTCACCCTATCTCTTGTCCTTGGAACATACGTTGCCCACCCTTCCCACAGCTGGAGTCGTTTCAAGGACACACCCTTAAGAGAGCAATGTGATGTTAAGACCATCTGGACTGAATACGTCACTGAACCCAGTTAAGGCCTGTATATAAATATTTAAGATTCTGGTTGGTAGGTGCAAAGATCTATTTGTCTTATGGCCACCCAAGACAAGTCTCGTATGTAAGTTCCATTGCTTATTAAACCTGCCATCTACCAATCTGGAGTGGTCTGCCTCTTTCTTCGGTCTCTCCTTGTGCTTCATGTAGTTTCAGATTTCACCCAGGGAACTCCCAAGTTTGTGAACCAACAGTTATCCTCACAACAACTCGTGAGGTCAGAACTGCCCTTAACCACACTTCATAGATGATGACACTGAAAGTCAGTAAGGTTCATTTGCCTGATGTCACACAGCTCATAAGCAGAGCTGGAATTAGAACCAGGCAGTTTGAGAACAGAGCCTGCACTTGCTACCCTTCTAGTACACTGTGTAAACCACATCCTTCCCACTTCCCAGCTTCTACAACCTTCTTCTCCCCATAACTCAGGTCTCCTAGCTTTTACCTGCAGGTTTCAAAGAATCTAGACCCAATTCTCATCTCAGGCAGAAGGTGCTAAAAGGATTTGAGCGGCTTTGTACATGTACTTAGGACCAAGACACTCTTCCCTGTGGCTCTAACCTTCACTATATACCCCAAATGCATAGCTAAGCTCCTCATTTGTTCCTGGATCTGAGTCGCTGTGTAGATTATCTACCATTTGCACAGCCCTCCGCTCATTCGTTGCAGAAATATTTTTGATTAGCTACTTACATACTAATCACAAAAAAGAGAGAATGCAACCAATTAACCAATATGTTATCATGCCTATTTTACAGATGGGAAAACAGAAAGTGAGAGGTTAAATCACTTGCCTGCTGTCTCACATCTAGTAAACAGAACTAGCATTTGATTCCAGGTCTTCCCCTTTCTGAAATTGGGCCCCACCTTGCTCCTGCCAATACTCTCCTTCCCTTGACCCTGACATCATTTTCCAGACAACGACCAAGTCTCTAATTCTCTGACTGGGTGTCCCACAATTCAATTCAGTTCTTACACTAAGTATTGGAGTTAGCACAGACCCCACAGGTTAAGGACTCAGTCTCGCATGATGCCAACTATAAATGGGGTCCCCAGGATACCTGCACTTTTGACCAGCGGATTGCAAATTTGGGAGTTCCCACGGCTCATCCTCAGGTTCAATAATTCACTAAAACTACTCACAGAACTCAGGAAAGCTCTATACTTACGAATACAGTTTTATTATAAAGGATACAACTCAGAAACAGTCAATAGAAGAGAGCCATAGGGCAGAGTATAAGAGGTGGGGGAGTGCAGAGCTTCGGTGATTTCTCCATTGCGCCACCCTCCCAGCACTTCAATGCACTCATAAACTTGGAAGCTCTCCAAACCTTGTTCAAAAGTTTTTATGGAGGTTTCCTTAAGTAGGCATGATTGATTAAGTCATTGGCCATTGGTGATTGAACTCAATCTCCAGTCCTCCTCCCCTCCCCAGATGTTGAGGAGAGGGCTGAAAGTTCCAGCTCCAATCACAGTGTGCAGCCAGCCTCTCCCTTGAAACTATCTGAGGGGCCAGCTTGAGTCATCTCATTAGCATAAACTCAGGTATAGTAGAAAGGGGATCTTTATGAATAACAAAAGACACTCCCATCACTTAGGAAATTCTGAGGGTTTCTGAAGCCCTGTGCCAGGAACTGGGGGCAAAGACTATATGAATGTGTATATATTTTTTTCTTTTTTTTAAATTATATCCAATTCCCCCAGGAATCACAGCCAGGGACTGAAATTGTGCCATCTGCCATCAGACTTGCCTAAAGGGAGCCACCTGCCTGGATTTCTATGAACGCTTCCTGGCTCCCCAGCACTGTATTCTGCACACCTGTCAAGGCAGCCTGTCTGCTTACCTGGAAATTCTCCCTCCTGTGAGGTTCTGCCTACTAGACTAGTACAGCCAACTGTGTCCGTCCCCTCCATCCCAAACCTGCCTCACTCCAGGGATCTGCTCCTCTTTCAGAATTCCCCCAACCCCAAGTCTGTGTCTACCGGAATTAACTATGTCATGTTCTGCCAGATACCAATGTGACCCAGACCTGCCCAGAGGGCATATAACTTTGCCAGTCATGGACGTGACAGGCCACAGGCTTTGGCACTGAAGAAGTTAGAGAAAGAATTGGGTCAGTATGAATCACAGCAAGAAAAAATCTATAGAGTATTAGATTTAGAGAATATTACGTTCCAGTATTATTAGAACACATCTCTGGCCACGCTAGCTAGGCCTATATCAGCGTTTCCATTATAAATCCTATTTCCAAGGGTTTATGATTTGCTGTAAAAATTCAATCGAGGCTGAAAAGCAACATAGTGAGTTTGCAGTCCAAGAAACAGTTTGATTCAAAGAAAGGATAAAAAGTTGAAAAGAAACAAACGAAGGGAAAAGAGAAAAAGGAAACAAGTTGTTTAAAAAGAAAACAGCTAGAGCGTTGCCCTGCTTTTCTAACCTCATGCAACTTAAAGATGATTTTGTTTTTAAATTTGTTTTCACAGGTTATTAACTCACATGTGCATAGAGGCCTATGAGGACACTGGAGCCAAATGCATTTAGCTCCATGATGTGTTTTCCAATTGAAAAAGCCTGGTAACTGCATGTGTTAAACCTTGCTCCGCAGGGGGGCCCCTGATGAGCAATGTCCCCTCTCATGGACTGCATTCATGGAAACTCTCGGGGGACACATCAAATCTCTACTGGTTCAGTAAAAGGCAGGGAGCAGACAGGAGATGCTCAGTAAGCTTATACTCTCTGATGAGGTGAAGGCAAATTATGATCCAGTTACTCATTTCCTGAAAATAAGGCAACCATCTCTATCTCTCTCCATTACCCTCCAGAACATATTTTGAAGCAGGCACCCAAGACTTCCAAACATCTGTGACTATCCAGATATAATTTCATTATAAAGTGACCCAAGACATACTTGACACTTTTGCCAGCATTACCACTAACCCATAATTCCCAAGGAGAGGAATCTTCTATTAGTTCAGAAATACCATCTCCCAAACCTGGTAAGTGCATACTCAGAATGCGCAACAATTCACCAAAGTCCACTTTGCCTAGTTTGAAGATGGGTCTTTGCCCCCAGTTTTCCATAACGAAATCTTAGAGCAGTTCAGGGGAGGAAGGAGAAGACAACAACCAGTCTTTGGGTTCAAGCTTCTCCATAGGAGGGACCCCAAGGATGGCAATCTAGTTGGAAGGAAAAAATAGGGAACTTGTCTTGGCTGTGATCATGTAGCAAGTAATCACACTGCTGCTTAGATCGCTGGATTATTTGGGGGAGCTTTCAGAGAGAGTTGATGGAAATTATGTTGGGGACACTAACGCCTGTACAATCCTTGTTGCTGCTGCAAAAGTGAGGTTCTGCATTCAGGGAGGTGATCTGCGTCAAACTCATAGTTTGATCTCAAGTAGAAGGGTTGACTAAAAGGAACAAGGAATGGAATCTGTTTTTATTAAGCATCATTGCTGTGCTAGACAGCATGCACTTGTTTTTTATACATTATTTCATGTAAACCTTATGAAAACCCTATGATATTGATATGCATTATCCATATCTGTTTAAAAGATACAGAAATGAAGACTAATTAACTCACCCCAGGTTAAATCACAGGCAAAGTAGCAGAGTCTGGATTGAATCCACACCTTTCTTGTTTCAAAGGCTTTGATCTTTCCACATCAGTGCCAAGCAGTACTTCAGTGGATAAATTACAGAATGGAAATGAATCTGAGATGGTCTGAAAGTTTCAAGCTGGATGTTGTCTGGGGTAGGACTGGGGAGAGGCCTGGTAGTCATCTGCACGAAGGACGGCAGACTTTAATTATGCTAATTCCTCAAACGTAGAGATGTAAATTTACATTCAGAAAATAAAAAGCTTCTGGGATCGTTAAAAAAAAAAATGTATCCAACCATCTTTTTAATTTTATACATGAATGTTTTACTGTGAACTCTGAAAGGTAAGAGCTTCCCACTTTTAAAGGCAGTGTTGGTAATTAAGCTATTGTCTCTCAGTTCCCAACCCACCTTGCTAAAATCTGCTTTGTCATGCTGGAGCTGGGACCCTGCAAACCCCATTTCTGCATTGCCAGCCGCTGCTCTATTAGGCTCTGCCAACAGGGGGTGCTAGAGGGAGATGGGAAGGCAGCAAGAGGGGAAAGATTCTGCCTCCTTTTTCACTTTCCGTACCCACAGCCTTAGTTGGTAACGGTTTCAAATGTTTCCCACACTCTCAGAACAGCCGTATTGCACCTCTTCAGAAAAACTAGCACCAGCCAGCTGTCTGGGGCCTGTTCTCCTAGCTTCTAGATTCTAAGAACGCCAACCTGTTTCCTCTGTTCCTCCTGCTGTAGAGGTAGAAGATTCTTCTGGAAGTTGCTATGCCTATTTACCTCAGTGCGCCATTTTGCCTTTAACTGTTTAAATACCTGTTTTAAAAATCCTGTGTAGGGGCCAGCCCGTGGCTGAGTGGTTAAGTTCTCACGCTCTGCTGTGGCGGCCCAGGGTTTCCCCGGTTCGCATCCTGGGTGCGGACATGGTGCCGCTAGCAGGCCACGTTGAGGCAGCGTCCCACATGCCACAACTAGAAGGACCCACAACTAAAAATATACAACTATGTGCTGGGGGGATTTGGGGAGATAAAGCAGAGAAGAAAAAAAAAAAGAAGATTGGCCACAGTTGTTAGCTCAGGTGCCAATCTTTTAAAAAGATCCCATGTATTAAAGTCTGTTAAAATAACTGGTATGGTTCATTTTCCTGAATGGGCCCTGACAGATGCAAAGTCCTCTGAAGGAAGCTTCTTTAACCTCTTTCTGAAGTTCAATTCTTCTTGATGCCCGAAGTCTTTTTTATACTGTGTCATATTAAAAATTAAGCTAAATAATTTCTCTCTGTATATATATAAAATCATTTTTGTACACCTGAAACTAACGAAATGTTATATGTCAATTATATCTCAATTAACATAATTAACCTAGTCTGTCTCCAGGACTTACTTATGATGTGAATTTCAACATGGTAAAAACTTTTCTAAGGCTCAATTTTGTCATGTCTCATACTGGGTTGTTAATATCTACCCAATAGGGTCATTGTGAGGAATGAATGAAATAATCTATGTGCAAGCATCAAGCACAATAGCTGGTGCATGTAGATGCTTGTGATAAACATATATGTGTCTGCTAAGCATCCCTATATTTGAAGAATCACCTCCCTAATTCCATAGTAATCCTGGTCCATCCATATTTTTTGAGAAGTTAATCCTTCAACTCAAGGTGAACACATGCTTAAACACATCAAAGTAATTCATCTCCCTGGCCATAGAGAGCCCAGGATGGACCTGTGTTCCAAGTCAGGCCAATTAGAATGGCCAAACAATCACCATGACTTTTCCTGGCATTAAGGGATAATTATGCTAGTTCTTGCTCTGATGCCTAAACTGTAAAATCATATAAGCCCAAGATTCCAGGAGCTATCTTTCCCACCACTTTGGTGACCAACTTGCCCTCGCTTGCCTGGGACGTTCTTGATTTTAAATCTATAATATCTGCATGCCGGGAAACCCCCCAGCCCCAGGCAAACTGAGATGATGGGTCACCCTACTGTGGTGAAAGTGTGCAAGAGAAAGCAGCCCCTACCTTCTCCAAAGAAGCAGCCACTTCTCCAAAGAAGATATACAAACGGCCAAGAAGCACAGGAAAAGGTACTCAACGTCATTCATTATTGAGGTGCCACTTCACACCCATTAGGATAGCTATAATCAAAAAAAGGGGGGAGGGGACGTAACAACTGCTGGTGAGGATGTAGTGAAATTTGGACCCTTGCATATTACTAGTGGGAATGTAAAATGGTTCAGCCACTGTGGAAAACAGTTTCGCAGTTTATCGAAAAGTTAAACAGAGAATTGCCATATGATCCTGCAATTCCATTCTGGGGTATGTTCACAAAAGAATTAAAAACAGGTATTCAAACAAGTACATGTACACACATGTTCACAGCAGCAGTACTCACAATAACCAGAAGGCAGAAACAGCCAAAATGTCCATCAATGGATGAATAGATAAACAAATTGTGGTTATACATACAATGGAATATTATACAGCCATTAAAAAATGGAGTACTGATATATACTAGAATTTGGATGAATCTCCAAAACATGATGCTAAGTGAAAGAAGCCAGACATAAAAGGTTACATATTATATGATTCTATTTGCACAAAATATCCAGAACAGATACAGCCATAGAAACAGAACACAGATTGATGGTTACCAGAGGCTAGGAGAGTGGTTAGGGAGGAGAATAGGGAGAAACCTCTTAATAGGTAAGGATGTTTACTTTGGAGTGATGGAAATGTTTTGGAACTAGACAGAGGTGATGGTTGCACAACATTGTGAATGCACTAAAATTGTTCACTTAAAAATGGTTAATTTTATGTTAATTTCATCTCAACAAATTCTTTTGAAAGAAAGAAAGGATGGAAGGGAGGAAGGAAGGAACGCAAGCTGGCCAGGAGATGGAGAGAGAAGAAACTGGATCCTAATAACATGACTGAAACTTGGATCAAGCCTTCCCCAAAGTGGATGACCCGTGATCTTGTCAGTTAAAAAACCCAAGAAATTTTTTTTGCTTGAGTAAGTCTGAGTTGGGTTTCTCTCCTTTCCAACCAAGAATTCTGAATAATATTGCCCTCAATTAACAGTAATTAACTATTAACCCAGAACCCACTAAAATTTAGTCTACTTTCTGTCTGTCCTGGCTTCAATAGGAGTAAAGAGCAGCTTATCACGGCCCAATCTAGAAAAATTGTGCATATGTAGAAAACTCTTGACTACCCTTCAGCTGTTCTCTTCTTCAGGCTGCATAGTCTCAGTTGTTTCAACCTTTACATGCATTCCTTGAAAAGTACTTTTTCACTAGTATCTGAACCAGAATAGCACATAATATTTTAGAAAATTCCTTGACAGAAGTCAAAGATATGAGATACAAAACCCACCATTCTTATCAACAAAAAAAAATGGTCGATGTGTCTCACCAAGGAAATTCTGCCATCTCATCCAGTGGTGAGTGGAGGCTGAACAAATCATCTGACAATGAATCCTCTTGTACTCCAGACCTTCTCACTCCTCCCTCAGAATCACCTTGATGTTTCTTATGTGTTATTAGCAAAGGGCTAATCACATTTTAATGTCATAGGCTGGGATTTAATTGTTGGTTTATAATTGAATGGCTCTAAGTGGAAGGAACTAATTGCCTCCATGAAAATTTGATGTGATCCTGTCAGGTAACCATCTGGATCTCAGAATACCCCTACAGCTGATGAGTTCATCAGTTTGCTAATTTTCTACAAGAGACTGGATTTCATTAACTTTCCTTGCCCTGATGGCTAACTTAATCACATGGAGATTGCGCTGGGGCTGGGGTAACAAACTCCACCAAATGGGCGGAGTCCTCAGATGTGCTACAGTTAAAGAAAACCTGATAAAATGCTGACAATGGCAAACAGTAACAGCAAGAGTCACCAACACTTGCCAGATAGAAAGAGCTTCTTCCTGTATGACGGATAACCCCAGGCAAGTCTCTTCACCTCTGGCCTCAGGGTTTTCATCTATAAAAGTAAGTGGTTGGAATAGATTTCTAAGGTCTTTTTCAGCAGCAAAATTTTGCCTTCTAACATCAAAATGAGATTGGTTATTAACTGAGTTCACTCGTTATAAAGAAACATGGTAGAAATCATT
This sequence comes from Equus asinus, assembly GCF_041296235.1. Lineage (NCBI taxonomy): Eukaryota > Metazoa > Chordata > Mammalia > Perissodactyla > Equidae > Equus > Equus asinus. Next base: position 54,318,529 of record NC_091809.1, read on the forward strand.
ATTCCCATTTTACAGTTGTGTAAATAAGAGCCCCAAATAAAAGCAAGATCTTTCATCAGCCAGATAGTGTTCTATTCATGTATTTATTCAGTCAGCCAGACCATCCTTACCAGGACAGCTTTTGTGGGGAAAGTTCCAGAATGCTATTCCAGAACCTCCTTATTACAGACGTAAAACCTGGAAGAGCATTTCAGAACCTCATAGTTAACAGACATCAGTTGCTGCAATAATAAAACAAATACTACACACCAAAAACTGTAGTGATCAAAATTAATAATAAATCATATCAAGATTCATATTATATCTTCCTATGTAATAAGCAGAATCATTCCTCTATAAGATTCTTTTCTTGGGTCAGAGTTCAGCTACCTCCCAAGGTAGTGAATTTGATATAAGTCCAGTTCATTTTGCAATCAGTACCCTATGGAAATACCAGGAGGATAAAGGGGAAAAGCAGTGAATTTTGTGTTTATTATTTTGTGACATGGTGGAGCTAAACGTAAATATTAGAGTGACATCAGCTGGGGTATCAATCAATAATGAATGCTACAACATCATTGGAAATTTAACGAGATTAAAAAAATGTAATTTATAAGAACTCTTTTCAGGGCACATGTTTATGTGGTTGGAAGAAACATTTTTCAAAACCACTCGGGGTTAAATGAGCCCCTCACGCACCCAGAAACATGTTCAAGTAACATGAGATGGTGTATTCATGAGCTGCCTTCTAAGAAAGATGATTAGGTTAATGCAGAGATTTCTCATGTCTAAGTTGGGTATATGATTTGGGGGCTGATATGAATGGTCTAGAGCTGTAATCTGTATCTTTCTCCATCTATAATCTATATCCTTTCCATGTGAGATAGGTCCTCTGCCTCTGATGAATAAATGTTCAAGAACATCAGGTTGATAGGACATCAAATTATTAGCATATTCTTGGGATGCTCCCATGTTTTAGCCCAGCCCGCCCCCCACTCACACTCCTTTTGGGTCTGGGAGACGCAGAGTATACAGGAAACGAATCGCACACAATTAGATCCCAGGCAGCCAAGGAGACTCCTCCTTCTGTTCACAGTAAGCCATGTGACTGTTTGCTCAAACAGTGGAAGGAGAACCAGCGGTGCAAAACACAGTGAGAACTCGTAAAAGCATGGAGGTTCTTAGAGTCCATCCTCTTCTGTTTTGCTTTGAGTAGATGACACGATAAATAGTTCATATGGTTAGAACTTCATTCATTGACATTAAAGGTCACACATTAAAACATAAATAATTTACTAAATTAAAAAAATTAAACATCAAGCTGCTAACAAATAAAACGAATGGGAAAAGTCTATTATCCATGGGGAGTCCTGGCATCTCCTCTGTGCTCACCACGGTGTTGAGCACGGGGGATCCACAAATGAGTGAGCACAGCCCCTCCTCGCCCTTCCCAGCAAAGTGCTTTCAGTGCACTGAATAGTTTTCAGCCATTTCATTTTTCCTCACATCTATCTTCTTCTCTACATATAGTGCTCTTTTAGAATGTACCAGAAGCTCCCCAGGCCAAAGAAATTTAATCGTTCAACAAACATTTATCGTGCATCACTCCGCGCTGGATACTGCAGCAGGTGCTGGAAATACAAGGATGGATAAGATGAAGTGCTTGCCCTTGGGGAGCTCAAAGCTAGGAGTAACCTCAGACAACTCGCTATAAGTGTTGGAATGGAGGTAGCCACACAGATCCAGAGAGGAGATACAAATTGCGCAATCTGATTCCATTCAATGATGATGATGATGATAAACCACACTGTGCTAAATCCTCTGTGTTCACCTGTTCCTTTCATCCTCTCAGCAAGCCTATGAAGTATTAATAACCCCATTTACTGAGTAATGGATATGCAGAAGTGTTTTTGTTTTTGTTAATAGCAGCTGGTCAGAGAATTCTTCTGTAAGGAGGAAGCTGTTGGATAAACCCACTCATCCAAATCTAGAAGAATCAGCATCCCAGGCAAGGATACTGGGCCAGGCGCTAGATTTCCTTCAGGCCAGTAAGGAGAGCTACTTTACATAATAAAGAGAGGAACAGTGGATGCCAAGAAAATTGGGAAGAATGGAGTAAAAGCAGCAGAGTTCTGCAGGTGGTAAGTATCAGCAGAAAAGCAGAGTTCCTGGCTAAGGTGTAGAGGAGGGAGGGAAGACAGAAGACGAGACAAGACTAACAGAGACTTTCCGAGACAAATGCTGTATGCTTTGTGAGGGGGCTTCTCCCTGTGACCCCACAGATATCCAGTAAACCTACTTGAATCTTATGGAAACCCATGAAGCCGACTTTTGCCTCAAAGTTGATACACTGCATACACTAATGAAGGGAAGGGTGGGCATCTGTTTTAGAATAAAAATGGGAAAACTGAGATGTAAAAAGATTAAGCTAAAAGCCCAGGCTCTGCCCTCTTTGGAGGAACAAAAATATGAGAGGCCAGAGAATTGTCTCTGCTTCTTAGGGAGATGAGGACGTGGTCTCTAGCCACGGACCAAAAAGGCCTCCCTTCCCAGAGGCCTTTTCCAACTCCAAAAAGGAAAGCTTTGGGAATGAGCAGGCTAAGATCATAGGAACAGATCATATGAGCAAAGGGCAGCTAGAAAGAAAGCATTTCTGGGGCCTTGTAACAAGAGAAGAAATAAGAAAGAAGATTCATGATCCTACCACAATGAGTCTGCGAAGAGAAATAACTGAAGCAAGGAACCACGGAAAAGTGGAAAAGCCAAGAGGAGAAAGAATGAAAACTCAAAGGTGCTGTGGGCCAAGAACCTGTGATGAGATAAGAGCTGGAATTCAGCGTGGGAAACAAGAGGATACTTGGCAGTGGGAAGAGCATTATAAGAACCTATTCTACGTAAATATTTTGAGTAATATCTTCTGTAAGATCTGTACGGATGAGTTTTACCTCCAGGAAGGGATATGAATTTGCGGCCAAAAGAGAATTTTAAATGGATTTAGAGGTTGAACAGGAAACCCCTTTCTATCTCCACGGCCTCTACTTCCCTATGTGGCTTTTATGCTGAGAAGTGAGGTTAGAGAATTTTCAGTTATCACTAAAAGAAGCTCCCGTCTCTATCACGTTGGGGCATGAAGGAAAGAAATGGGACAAATGTAGCATGTGGTCCCTCCCCACTTTCCTGCTGGACACCCCCTACCTCCTGCCTCTCTGGTGGCTAAACTTGTCCTGGGTGTTCAGACCACTCTTGCTTTTATTCCTAATTAACAGGGCTGTGTCAGGATAAATTTTTTCCTGTGCAAATATAGATCTTTCAGAGGTTTTTATAGCTTAAATCCTACAGTTTCTTTGAATATGACCTTTCCACTTCAGAAGAATTTTATTCATTTGCAACTCAGCGATGATCTCCAGACCCTACATTACAATTAAGAGCATCAACTGTGTAGGTTCAGAACTGCTCTCTGGTGTTCTCGAAACTTCAATATTGAAATGGGAGCTCAGTGAACTTGAAGGAAACAAAGGCTCCAGCAGCCACAATGTCAACAAATATTGAGTAATGGCGCTAGCTCACCAGAGAACCAAAACCCAAAGCGTGATTTTTTAAAGCAGTAACTGACAGTCATGAAATAGTTGAATTACTTTATAGTATAAAATGACAAGAGTCTACTAGTGAATCTGAAGGGAGGAAAAAAACGCAGGGATTATAAGTAAAGCATTACACAGATTCATCTTAGAATATGAATAGCAGAAATTGTTACTATGACTCGTACTCCAAAGCAAAGCTTTTGCCATTGAATAAAGTAATTATCACTCATTAATCTTTGCAAGGATTATGAACATGTGTTTATGATCAGGCTCCCAAGTATTTGCAGCAATGATTATAAGGATAGATTTGTCATCCCAAATAAGCAGATAATCTTCCTGTTTAATGAGCCTCTTTTCTCAGAGATCAAAATGCATTGTGAGAACCTCAAGAAAATGATGCTCCAAACACCATTTGTTACTTCCAGGTTTATTCAATGTGATTAAACTTTTAAAAAAACGCACTTCTTCCACCTCATCATTTTCCTCTCTCCCCCTGAATTACTTACTCATGAATTTATTTCAAGCAATGCCTGTAATGTCGAGTAGAGATCTCAGAGTTTATTCTTCCCCCTCAAATACCTTGATATGATTAACAACGTTGTTCAGCCTGCCGCAGCACAGCAAGGAAGCAGACACATGGTTGGGCAGCAGAAACAAGCAAGGACTTTGTACCAAACAATCATGAATTTGCATCCCTGTTCTATCAATTATTACAGGAACATTATTTCATCTCTCTCAGTGACAGCTTCCTCATCTATAAAATGGGGGCAGGGTGGGTTAAATGATACAATGGACGTAAAATGTGGGTGCTCAGCAACAGGAGTACCAACCTGCCTTGGTCTTCTCATCCGTTTGTCTCCTGAGGGTGACTAGAATCAGCAAGCATAGAATGCACCTGTCCCCAGTCCAAGTGTACCACATTGACTGTTGCTACACTAGGGCTCCCAGCACTGGCAAATGCACTGCCACTGATCTAGCAAAGGATGTGGGAAATCTTTAGTTGGTACCTGATTTCTCTGAATTCTTATAACACTCAAGAGTTTGTACCCCCTGTTTTGTATCATGAGCTAATTGCTTTGTATATGTGTCTGAGTTTTTCAGTGAGATTAAAGTTTCTAGCTAGCATGGATTGAGTCTTACATTGTTTAATTCTCTTTAAAAAACTAATATCCCAACTACAAATTCAGTCATAAATATATTCTTTATATATACAGTGTTTCCTTTGTTTTTTTAAATTGTGAATTGGTTGTATTATTTAGAGTGTGGGTCCTACTGCTTTATTAGAAGCCAAGTAACAGTGGCCTAAGTGAGATAGACGTTTAATTCTTTCTCCATAAAGATGTGGACTGATAGGCAATCCAGGGCTACAGGCAACTCTAATCCTATCTGGTTACTCCCAGCTGTCCCCCAAAATGATGAATCCATCGATGTGGTTGAAACAGACTCACCACCACAGCAGGAAGAAAAGAAGTGGAATTCAAGGAGCTTCTTTTTAAGGACATAACCATGAATTTGCACATATCACTCATCTTCATGGTCTATTGAACAGAACTTGGTGAATGGTCATACTTAGCTGCAAGGGAAGCTGGAAAATATAATATTATAATATCCAGCTGCCAGAGGTAGAGAGAAGGGGAAGGACATGTGCCTAACTAAAACTTGAGGGTTCTAACACAGAGAGAAAGAAGGGAATAGTGGATCCTGGGGGCAATCAGCAATCTCTGCCACAGTTGTGACATTTGAAGTCAAAGGATTTCATATAAAATTCTAGATTATTGGCTTCTTTAAAGAAAGAAAAAAAGATCTGACAAAATAAGGATCAAATTCCGGTGTAACAATAATTGATAGCTCTGAATAGCAGCTGCCCTTTGTGGAGGGTGCATGCAACATCTATTTTGCCATAGTCCCCATTAGACCCTTATACAGATCTTGTACTTAGTCTCTATTATTCATTCATATCATTTGCTTAGTCCCTGTGGGCATTTGAGTTTGATCCTAATGCATCTAATAAGCCACCTATTGTGCTCCCACGGTATACCAAGAACTTTTCCTACATTTTCTCAGTTTATCCTCACAGCAATTTTGCAAGGTAACTTTCTTTACTCTGTGGTATAACTGAATAAATTAAGATTCAGAGAGATTTAATAATTTGCCAAGTTTATCTAGAAAGTGGCAGATTAAAAAAACTGTAAACCCAAATCTTTTTGTGTCTGACTCAAATGTCCATGCTGGGAAGTGGACAACAATGGATGTCCAGATGGAGGTTTTAACATGTTTCAATTTTACCACTTTCTTTGGTAAAACAACTTTCTTCTTTCTTGCCCACAGCATCTTTAATATTGACTCTTCTTACAAAAGAACAACTCTCCTAGGTAATTCAAGTCATTCGAGGAATAAATCTTAAGACCATTAAACACAGTACCTGTGAACCAGCTTGGAGTGGAAGACATGGGGGAAGTTCTCATCCCCTGAAGGGTCCTGTGGTTTCCACTGAGAATCCAGTAGAGCTCCCATCACCAGTAGTCCCCAAGCTCACTCATCACTGTCCACTCTGGTCCCTTCCCTCTCCTAGGATCCTTCTGCTATTTTCACCCTCTAGCTACTTCCCTCTGACCCTTCAGGACCCAGGCTAAATCCAGCCGGAGGTCATCCTTGGCTCCTTTCCCCATCTCTTAGGACCTTCAGTTCTCACTGTTGACTCTGAGCAACCTGTTCCCATTCATTCCTCCTATTCCCAAACTAGATCGCAAGCCCGCAGCACTGAGTTCAGTGCTCCACACAGAGCAAATCCTCACTAAATCTATGGTGACTGATTAATGTTGTCAGATTAAATGTTTTTTGAGTGTCCCAACTAATAAAATCAAATACAAAAAAACTTATATTCTTGGTTTACTACTTCCTGTTTACAGCTTCATAAGTTGTCATTTCTCCTTTTGTTTGGTAAGTTCATGGTCACCATGGGGTGGAAAGCAGCGTAAAAGGAGTAAACAAGCATTTGTCTAAGAATCACAGGATCAAGTCTTTGGTCTTGGCTTTCTTTTCATTCATTTATCCATCCATTCATTCATTCTACATTATTGGGCATGTACTATGTGCTAGGTCTTGAGATGGACAAAAGACACAGAATGAACAAGACGGGGTTCTATCCTCAAGAAGATCTCATTCTGGTAGGAGAAGCACACAAGAAAAAACAAATTACATTACAAGACAAAGAGGGATGGAGCACAGGGAAGGAATATGAAAACCAAGCCATACGAAAGAGACTCTTCCTCTGCGCCTCAGTATTCTTACACATCAAAACAGAAATAACCGCTCTACCTTTGCCAAGCTTTATGCAACCAAATGAAGCAAAGAACTGGATTCGTAAGATATCATTATGGAAATTTTCAGTTTTATTCTTCCACAGTCTTGACAACCTTCATTAATCTTTGTAGTTCTTACCCTTGTTTACCAAAAGAACAGTGACTCAGAGCTACATAACAATTAGAGATAAAGTTAATTAGAAATCCATATTTCTTAACTGCTCTTTTTCAGCAATTGCTCACTGTTTAACTTGAAAGATCACTTTAAGTGAATGATAAATGAAAGCGAAAACTCATCGGCAATGGACAAATACATGTACATACAGAGAATTCCCATGAATTTGGGGTATTAAGTTTGGAATAAGAACACTTTTAGTCTGGAGGATGGGAGACTGGACAGCAGTCGTGCCCCCAGCCACTGCTGGTGACTGCCATGGAGGACGGTGGCTGGAGAGAGCCGGAGGTGTAGAAGAATGAATCCTGACTCCTTAGCCTTTCTATGTACCTAAAGAGTGCAGAGCATCTGGAGAGTCTCAGAAAAATTAGTAAAAGCTAACATTTACTGAGCACTTCCAAAGTGCCAGACATAATCTAAGTAAGTGCTTACATGTGTTTTCTTAATTATTTCTCACAACAATGTTATGAAGTACGTTCTTCTATTAACTTCATTCTACTGAGGAGAAAACTAAAGGCATCTTGATTAGAGAAAACCCTTTGCTAACTAACACAGTCATTGTTTGAACCATTCTCTCCCTCAAAACGGAAGCAGAGAATGAGAAGGAAATTATTTCCACTAACCTTTTTCTCCAAAATGTGGAGTAATAAGAACATCCAAAAGAGGAGAATGCCTGAGCAAATGCAATAGAAACTTCCTCTACCAAACATCCTGAGCATCCCCACCTCAGAGTATTGAATCAGCGACGATGGCAAGGAAGGAGCAACCTGCATAATACAGCCTCTTCCGGAGAACAGAGGCCCAGATCTGAGAGAAACACTCCTGCCTCCTGCCACTCACACTGACTCGTGGGACAAAGGAACAATGTGGAGCTCTTGGGTGCCAATTATGTGTTACTGAAAACTGAAAACCAACTATGGCATTCACTCAAAAATCCGAAAGGACCGTGAGTCAGTCCTATGAGCATAACAAGCCTTAGCCAAATACTTTAATAAGCTTTCTAATTTAAAAAAAATTATCATTTCAATCAAACCTGGGTACTACTAATTGTTCTGTGACTCACTCAAATTGTGCTTTGGGCAAATTTTATTTTACTCATTTTCCCTCTCAATAAACTAAGAATCTTGATTCTATCAGCTGGAGCTTGTCACAGATAGGAGCTTGATGACAAAGGGAAATCATGAATAAAGGAGTAGTCCAAAGGGATACCTTCAGTATCTCGCTTCTAGGAAGGAAAACCCAAAGATTCAACAAAGCCATCAAGCTAATGGTGTGACCTGCCTTTTGTGTAATAAAAACAGCTGTGAAGCATTTCCCGCTGGGACTATTGAGGGCTATCAATTACTGTACCTGTGGGCAGCAGGCTAATTCCTCCATTGCCTGTTCAGCTTGAATGGTTCATGTGTCCACTGCAGCCTTGTCCTCCCGTGAGATGCCAAGCCATCCACACTGGTCCATGTAGCTAGGCAGTGTCCCCTCATCAGCCCTACACCTCAGAGGAAATAGGGGCATCTGGGTCTCACTCTTTCTAAAAGAGAGCAGTTGTTTCAATCAACATACATTCACTGAACACACACCTTGGGCCAACTACTCTGAATTCAAAGGCTATCTCTTTTCTCCAGGAATTTGCAGGCCACTGGAACAGAATCATGGAAATAAAATTGCAACGAAATGTGATTACTTCAATAGAGGTAGGTAGGTATACAGAGCCATAAGCAATAAAGAGAGAGAGGGTAAAACCGACCAAGTTGTAAGAATTGAGGAAGCAAGAAGGTCAGGGAAGACTTCTCAAACTAATGTGAGTGATACTTGAACTGGGTTATAAAGGACAAGCAGGAGTTTTTCTATATTGTATTTTCTTGCTTATCTATAAGATCTCTGAGATAAGGATTAGGTTTTGTTCAGAGCTGTATTTGTAGCAACTAGCATTTTGCCTGAGACGTTTACTGAATGTATGAACAAAAGACGGAAGGAGGAAAGGAGGAATGAAGGAAGGAAGGAAATATGGAAGGAGGGAGTCTATTTATTTCATAGGTGTGGAGGAGTGTAGCAGACATCCGTTGACTTGCCCACCCCTGTTCTCTGGAATCTGCCCATCTTGTCCACAGGCATTGTACTAACAGTATATTACATTTCAACTACCTGATCTTGACCCCTAGACATAGATGATTGGTCCAGGAATGGGCCACTGACACAAAATGGACAAATCAGAGTATCTTCCTTGGAATTTGGGATTGGGACCCACAAAGAAAAAGAGTCTTAGCCTCTCTGGGTAGCTAGGTCTATAGCTTATAAAATTTGGGAAGTGGGGGAAGGCCATGTCTTCCACCATGTGAAGAGGGAGCAAAGGAAGCCAGTTCACAAAGAGCAAAGGATGAAGTAGGTATGCAAAGAAAAGCAGAGATGAGAAACAAGGAGAAATGTAAGACAGGAAACACTACTTTAGTTTCTACTTCATTCCAGTTCCTGGTTCCTGAGACCGAGTTATGTTACTACTTTTGGGTTCTTTGAGTCTCCCCATTTGTCCTTCCAGTAAATTTTCTCTTTTTCATTTAAGCCAGTTTTACTTGGTTTCTGATATTTGGAACCAAAAGCACTTTATCCAACGACAGTGAGAGTTGGGGTGAGAGGATTCCAGACAGAGGCCTAGCATGATCAAAAGCATTGAGGTTCAAAAGGCTTGGTTGCTTGAAGAATTGAGAGACGGAACATGGTCCTCCATTAGCTGAGATGGAGGAATAGGGTCTTGGGATACTAGGAAATCCCAAGACAAAAGGACCAGATATCATAAAAACAGATCCATCTTCACCTGGAAATTCCTACATTTGGAATGTGCCTGGGAAACATCATCAAAAAGTCTGAGAGGGGAATTCAAGTTCCATCTGGCAAAGGGATGTGAATGAAAACCTTCTGGGGGCCTGCATGTATAGGCTTCGGGGACTAATAAAGTTTAAAAACGTGGAAAGGGGCAGCAGGAACAGAGAATGGATACGAGCACTGAAGAGAGACTGATACATCAAAGTAGGACAACTTTCTGTTCATTTGCAGTGAGATGCAACGATCCGGCCCAGGAATACGTGACGTCTGTCTGCGCAGGACATTCTGTGTTACGTGACCATAGGATCACAATGTCCCTATGCATACTGATTAGAATTTACCTGTATGCATCCCTCCTTTCTCCACACAAATACTAATCTTCCACCATGGACTTCTGGACCTCCTCCCTCAAGTTGGAAGTCATTAAAGTAGCTCCTGATACATTTTTAGCCCTTCACCTTCTATTAGGCAGAATCTCATGCAGCAAGTACAAGAAAACAAATGTTCCGATGTTCTCCTACCCATTCATACTATGGAAACACAGTGTGGCCTCGCTTTTAGAAACTCCAACTCAATATATCACATACTACATATCTACATAGGGTAGAGTGTATTAGCATTACAAAAAGCATTACAAAATGAGCCTTCTCTTTGCAAAGGCTTAGGCTTCAAGGTTCCTTGAACTTGCCTGCTTCTCCAGTGCAATTAGAACATAATACGATTTTCCCAAACAGCACTTACACATACCCTCCTAGGAATATAATTATTGTATGTGATGGATTTGACCTATACTGAACTTAAGATCTTTGGCAAAAGTAATTCCAAATCACAGCTCTGGGAAGTTTTTCAAGGAAGTCAAGAGAGTAGAAGTTGCTTTTTGCAGCATCAACACAGGAGGAGATGTGAATCCAGCAAGTCTCTCTTGGTTTTAATAATTCACTGCTTGGTGTTATCTATGCCCACGTGACCAAAGGCCTGGGTATTGAGCACTCAACAACATCCCAGGCACATAAATAAACCATCTTCTGCTCTCAGTGCAGAAGGCAGTTATTGATCTGGTCTGTGATCTTTTCCTACCTGGCTTTCTGAGGATTTCTAAAATAGCTCACCTTAGGGGAATTAGAGACTCAAGTACTTTTCTTTTGTCCTTTGTTCAATTAAAAAACCACCACCACGTTGCAAAAAATGAATTCTAACAGAAGAAACATCAGCATTTTAACTGACCAGATATCTTAGCCTGCAAGCTAAGAGACAAAAGGAAAAGAATTGATAGTCCTTTGACTGCCAATGTTTACCTTGTTCCATCAAGAATCAGGCTCCACAGGCTGGCCCTGTGGCCAAGTCGTTGGGTTCGTATGCTCCGCATCAGTGGCCCAGGGTTTGCTGGTTCTCATCCTGGCTGTGGATCTACACACCACCCATCAAGCCATGCTGTGGCAGCATCCCACATGGAGAAGCTAGAATGACCTACAACTGGGATATGTGGCTATATACTGGGGCTTTGGGAAGAAAAAAAAAGAGGAAGATTGGCAACACCTTTTAGCTCAGGGCCAATCTTCCTCATCAAAAAAGAAGAAGAAGAAGAATCAGGCTCCAAATTACAGCTCTGAGATCTTGATCAGCCAAAACCAGGCCATGTGCTCTCTGTGGATCAGATGGGAAGAAGAGATGCCCTGACACAGAAGTTCTCCCCCTCCACACACTCAGTTGCCCATTTTGGTTACCAGACTGAAAATGTAAATTTTAGTCCTAGCTTCTACTGGCTATGTGACCTGTGAAAAGTCCCAACGTTTCTCAGGACCTCAGGATCTTTACTGGTCAGATACAAATGATCGGCCACATAGCAGACATTTCTAGCCCCCTTATCCCTGATTGCCTGTAACGACAGAGGCTACAAATGCTAAATTCTCACTTTCCTAGCCTTTCTTGCAGTCAGGGTCCTATGAGATACATGGGGAAATCAGCTGGGGGATTCTGCATAAGAATTTCATCCTTGAAAAACACAGACAATGTGATAAAAGATTGTTATTCAAAATATACAAAGAATTCTTAAAACTCAACAATAAGAAAACAAACAACTCAATTAAAAATTGGGCCAAAGATTTTAACAGACATCTCACAAAAGATGATACACAGATGGCAAATATGCATACGAAAAGATGTTCCACATACGTTATCAGGGAAACGCAAATTAAAACAACAACGAGGCACCAGTACATACCTATTAGAATGGCCAAACTCTGGAACATTGACAACACCAAATGGTGATGAGGATGTGGAGCAATAGGAACTCTCATTCACTGCTAATGGGAATGCAAAACAGTACAGTCACTTTGGAAGGCAGTTTGGCAGTTTCTTACAAAACTCATCATACTCTTTCCATTCGGTCCTGCAATTACACTCCTTGGTGTTTACCCAAAGGAATGGAAAACTTATGTCCACACCAAAGCCTGCACACAGATGTTTATTAGCATCTTCATTCATAAATGTCAAAACTTGGAAGCAACCAAGATGTCCTAAATGGATGAATAAACTGTGGTATATCCAGACGACAGAATATTATTCAGCAGTAAAAAGAAAGAGCTATCAAGCCATGAAAAGACATGGAGGAAATTTAAGTGCATATTACAAAGTGAAAGAAGTCAATATGAAAAGGCTACATGTTGTGTGATTCCAACTATATGACATTCTAGAAAAGACAAAACAATGGAGAAAGTAAAAAGATCAGTGGTTGCCAGGGGAGGGAGGAATAGGCAGAGCATTCAAGATTTCTAGGGCAGTAAAACCATCCTGTATGATACGATCATGACAGATACATGTCATTACACATTTGTCCAAATCTGTAGAATGTACAATGCCAAAAGTAAACTGTCACGTAAACTATGGACTTTGGGTGATTACAATGTGTCAACGTAGGTTTATCAATTGTAGCAAATGCAGCCCTTTTGAGTGATGTTGATAATGGGGGAGGCCATGCATGTGTGGGTCAAGCAGTATATGGGAATCTCTGTACCTTTCCCTCAATTTTGCTTGAACCTAAAACTGCTTTAAGAAAATAAAGTATTAATTTAAAAAAAGAAAAACTAGAGACACAAGAGAAAAACACTCTCTCACCATCCCAGATACCCTCTTTATCCCTCTTTTTGACTCTTTCATGGGAGTTGTGATGCTTGGAACTGAAGCAGATATCTTGCAACCTTAAGGGGAGACATTGCCACACACAGATATGGACTGAGGGAACCTGTGTCCTTAAGGGTATCACTGAGCAAATGGACTAACCTAGACTACAACCTCCTCCAGACTTCTTGTTAAGTAAACAATGTGTCCTTATGATGTAAGACTTGGCTGGTAGATTTTCTGTTACTTGCAGCCAAAAGCATCCTAATGGATACCTACATCTATAAAATATGAGGGTCAGACTGGGTCTATGGTTCTTTCCACTATAAAAAATTTCTAAGGCAATTTTTGCATCTATCCTTAGTACCCTCAAAGTCTCTTCCCTTGGCTGGCTTACCCATCAAGAGTAAGTGTAGTCATACAGTTGTCAAAAATATTTCTTCAAAATGATAAACTAATAAAAATTACATTGCTTCTCCTATAAGAAGATGAAGCCTCTGACCCACCAAGGGCAGAGTCTGACTTTGGCAGAGCAGTGAGTATGCATTTGCACTGAGCATCCCTCTGTCCTGGCATGAGATAGGATCCCTTGGTAAAATGATGGAAATACTTGGGAGATGGGCCCCTGGCAATAGCAAAGTGAGTATACACACCCTTTGGGATGCGATTTGAAGAGCACTGGTAAAAGGTCTCTGACGCCAAGTAACTCACATGTCCCAGGAATTTCCACCAGATTTTAAGCATTTCTGTTGCCAGAATCTTCTTGAAACATACTGATAGAAATAATGCCTAAGCTTGAGCACTTTCAAGCCCTGAGGAGATGGAAGGTGGAGATGGGTTTCCAGATGGGTTTTGGAAATCATTAAGGATAGTAAAAAGACCACAGACTTCAGAGTTATAGGGCTATGTTTAAGTCCTTATTCTACCACTTAATACCTGTATATCCTGAAAAAGTCATTTGAACCCTCTAAGAATTATTTATAAAATGTCCTGCCCTTTCTTTTGTTCACGGCTATTATGGGAAGCCAATGAGACCATGTATGCAAAAAGGCTTTGTATAGAGTGCTGCCCGACTGTGAGAGGTTATCATTCTTAATGATGAGGAATAGGCAAAGTGCAGAGGGATAGCCAAAGGGCACCAGGAACCTTGGGGGGCTGAGGAGTACATCAGAAGGCAAACAATCACTACTTAACGTCAGTCTCAGGCAGGCCTTTGCTGGGTTGGTTTCTCTCTGGCTCTAGCTATAGAGCCTAAGCAAGGGTTAATCTCAGTCCCTGGCCTAAGCAGCCCCTTTCTCCAAACTAGGTAACAGGCCACCTCATAGTTACCTTAATAACTGTAGATGTTGGAAACACTCCCAGCTCAGCGCTGTTTCCTCCTCCTGTGTGGTTCGGGCTGTTTCCAAAGGCATTCAAGTTCCTCTAAGGACACTGTATTCTCTCATCTTTCCTATAGTCCTATAAAGGAGACTGAACTGTGCAGCCAGATGGGATAGAGAGAGGGAGGAGCAAGGTACAAATAACCAAACATTGGTTAGAGGCTCAGCTATAAACCAGCCATGCACCACTAGGCTAGTCACCAGCATCTCAGAGCGTCAGTTTCCACATCTGTGGTATGGGCCAATAACACTTGTTCTCATTGCTTCCAGTAAAGTTAAAGTGAGATAGTAGAGGAAAGGGTGACTTGAATACTGGAAAGCAACGCACAACTGTAAAATGTCTCCGGGGCCGTGGGCAGTTGTGGTTAAGAGGATGGGCTTTGAAGTTAGATGCACCCGAGTTATGTCCTAGCTCTGTCACCTCCAGCTATAGGATTCTGAGCCCAGTTGCTCAGCCTGTTCAAAACTTGAGTCATTGTCTTTACAATAGGACCCCTAAGATCTACTAGATAACCTGTCTTAGCGATTAAACAACAAATTCCTATTACTCATTAAGCAAACACTTCATAAATGTCAGTAGTAGTAGTATTTGTTGCTATTTTTATTATTATTATAACTATTAATCCCATCCCCTAGGTAGATAGCAAGAGTAAAACCACAGAAGGCCTCAGCATATGCTGCCTCCCCACCTTACCTGAGTGTTCACCCCAAAAAGTCACGCACTTCTGAAGGCTCTATTGAGACGTGAGATGTGAGAATGAGTCCAAAGCTTCAGAGTTGATAAGACTAGCATCCAGAAGCCCCTTCCAGACCGACACTCCGTCAGATCCCTTGCTGAGGGAGGTTTTACAGCAAATCCCTGTGCTCTGATGCAGAACGCGATCTGCAAAGCCCAGCATTGCTCCTGCTAGGCTCCCTGCCATGGAAAATCCACACTGCGGTGCTGAGGCGGCCTGGCAGAGTCACCTGGGGAAGCTCATCCAAGCCAGTCTTCACCCCCACTGGTTCCGCAGCCCCCAAAGGGAACTTGGCATGTCCCTCCTGAGAGTTCAGCCCCAGCTTCCACACTAGAAGCCAGCACTCTAACTCTGCCCAGCACTCTAACCTGCTGCCCTCCAGGCGTTCCTTCCAACCTAAGAGGCCAAGCTGAATGTCCTTCTGCCTATTGCTACTTCAAGATGGTGGGGAAATGACTGAGTCAGTGTCAAACCTTCCTGGGAAGCCACAATCCCAGGTAAATCATTATATCTTTGGACTTAACACATTATAATTTTTCATGTAATTACTTATCTGTCTCTCCCACTAGACTCAAACTCCCAGAACATGAGCCTCTTGATATTCATTTTTACATTTCTAAGCACAGGCACTGGTCCACAAAAAACTCTCAGTTAGTTTGTTTACCTAAACTGTTGAATTGCCAAATCCTAAAATACATGATCAGCATGTTTGGAGTGCTTCAATACAAGGAAAGTTCAACAAACTGTCCCTAAGACACTTTGGGACACGTGTTACTCTATCACTGGCCTCCCTTCATTCACCCAGCCAGTGGTTCCATTGCAGATAAACAGAGTCAAAAGGCAAGAAAGTGGGCAAAGAAGGCCTCAGAGACGCCACCCCTTCAACCACACTCTTGCCAATATTACAAGCTCCACGCATTCACCTGGCAAATCTACCCCAGGAACAACCCAACTCCCAACTTCTCATGCCTACCTCTGAGCTCTGAGTGCTACTGGAGACCAACACCACAACCAGGCATGGCCTCCAGCCCCAACTGGGCCCCCAAAAGCCAGCCAGCTTGAATAGTTCCCTGGGGAGAAGTCTCTTCTTCAGAACTGCTCCTCCAAGTCTCCCTCACTCTTCTGAAACCCTCAGGACATTACCTCTCATTTCACCAAGGAACTAGAAGCTACTGAGAACTCTCTCACCTTCCTGCCAACTTACTAACCTTCCTTCTTATCTCTACACCTTTCCTTTCCTCCTTCCCTCCAGTTACAACCAATAAGGAATCTCTCCTCCCATATAAGAATAACCATTGCACTAAGTCCTGGGCCCTTACTCAGGGGCTCGGTATCTCTCTTATTTTTACCATCCTTGAGATTTCAGCTTCTTATTTCCTAATGGGTCCTTCCCAGTGGCCTGTAACCTCATCAAGTCTCTTTCACCTTTAAAAAAAATAATAATAACAACAAAGACAAACCAACAAAAATCCCCATTTACCTTGGTATTTACCCAAATGCACTAAAAACTTATGTCCACAAAAAAAACCTGCACATAGATGTTTACAGCAGCTTTATTCATGACTGTCAAAACTCAGAAGCAACCAAGATGTCCTTCAGTATGTGAATTCAGTAAGAATGGATAAATACACTGTGTACATTCAGATAATGAAATATTATTCAGTGCTAAAAGGAAAAGAGCTATCAAGTCAAGAAAAGATGTGGAGGAGACAAATGCATATGACTAAGTGAAAGAAACCACTCTGAAAAGGCAACATGCTGTATGATCCCAACTACATGCCATTCTGGAAAAGGCAAAACTATGGAGACAGTAAAGAAAAGCAGTGATTGCCAGGAGTTAAGGGAGAGAGAGGGATGAACAGGCAGAGCGCAGAGGATTTTCAGGGCAGTGAAACCACTCTGTATGGTACTACAAGGGTGGGTGCACATCAGTATCCATTTGTCCAAACCCAAGAATGTACAACACCAAGGGTGAGCCCTAACGTAACCTATGGACTCTGGATGATGATGATGCATCAATGTAGGTTCATCATTTGAAACAAAAGTACCACTCTAGTGGGGGATGTTGATAATGGGGGAGGCTATACATGTGGGGTGGCCAAGGGATATATGGGAAATCTCTATACCTTCCCCTCAAAGTTGCTGTGAACCTAAAGTTGCTCTAAAAATTAAAACCTATTAAAACTATTTTTAAAATCCACATTCAACCCTCAGTTGCAATTACCAGAATAAGCAGGCATTAAAATAATTACAGATTTTGACAGGTTATGTTATCAAGGAATAAAAAATAAGTGGGGCCGAGATAACATAGAGAGAATATGCTCACCATGCAGACTCCCAATAGCCTGGGACATTTGACAGTTAGCCTTCATTGTAAATGAACTGTTAATAAACTGTTATACATCTCAGGCCTCTGTGAATTCATTAGTCTGAGCCAGTATCTTAAGTCTGATTCCCTTTGTTCCCTCCTACAGTGAGTTTCTGGCCATCCAAAGTGGAAGATCAAATTCTGGAACTAGTCATATAAAAGGGATTCAGTAGATATTCTCTTAACCAACTTCTGCTAGCTGACTTGACAGAACCAACATGCTTCAGTCCTTCTGTAGGACACACAGACTGATGGCCACAGCACACTGAATGTTGTGGTTAAGCCAGTAGCACAGTCTCATTAACACACACTTCTCCCAGTTGAACTATATCTTTACGTTTTGCAGAAAATAGAAACAACTGTTTACTATTATAATTAGGTAATTTAATTAAATATTACTTTATATATTTATACATTAGGTAAGCATATGTATATACACCTACACACTTTTATATACTTATATATTATAAACTGATTAAATATGAATATAAAAAGAAAAAGATTAACTTCTAAAATGTAGTCAAACGTTCTAGAAAGACTTTATAAGCTAAGTCGATAAAAATTGCTGGTGAATTGGGTACAGAGGAGAAATTTTTAAGAGTTTGGAGGAGAGGGATTATAAAAATTTCGAAGTGTTCTACACACAGATTGCCTCCAAGTGTGAAATTCTCATCCCACTTTACAGAAATTGAAACTAGAAGTCGCAGATGATGCACTGCGGGTATACGAAAGATAGTGCTGAACTCCAGGATGAAGTAACTGTACTCAAAGGCTTTGGTTTTGTGTCAAAAGGTCAGTGAATAAATGCACATTTATATACTTTCAGTAAAAATAACACATCTAGGGAACCCGTGAATCATGTTTTATGCTTCCTCACTTTAATCAGATTTGTCAGTTGACCAGTGGACTGCTGGTCCCATCACAGACACTCTTCCCATGTAGTAGGGCGCTAGATCCCATCCAGCTGCAGCAGGCCCCCCTCAGACAATCCCACCTGCTTCCCCAAATTCCTACAGCTGTGTTAAGAAGGCTTCCTTTAGATCCAAGCCTTCAGTCATGCCACAGCAGCTAGGCCATGTCAATTATGACACGAAGTAGATGTTCAATAAATGATTGCTGGAAGAATGGATTAATGATTAACAACAGAACACAGATTTGGAGGTTCTTCCAAAGTTCACCTCATCTAGTCCCCTATCACTAGCATAAACTAGTTCATCAAAGTGTTAGTATTTTCTTTGTAAAAATCCACTAGAGAAGAGAAGAGTTGGAACTCACCCTTGCTTTAGAGATACAACGATCTGTCTCTCATATATTCTAAGTCATTCATTCTAAGGAGTAAGTTTCTTTCTCCTTGGCGGCTCTAAAAGACATGGACACTACTTATTGCTGAATCTACTTTGGTCTCCCCAGATCCTACTAAGCTATTCATTCAACAAACACTGATTAGGTACCAACAATGTGGCAGGCACTGTACTAGGTGCTGGGGATATGGGAGGGAACACAACAGGCACAATCTCATCTCTCAAAACCTCCTAGTCACAAAGGCATAAAAAGTATAAGAAGGCTGTTTTGTGTTCTGAAACAATGAATCCACAGGCAAGGCCAAAAGTAAGGTGAAGCAGGTCAGGCACCTAGGGTACCCAATTGAAGGAGGTATCGCTCTCAGGTTCTCATGCATGGCCTTGAAAGTAATGCCTCCTTTCATTTTTGAACCCTGGGCGGTTTGCTTGCCTAGTCAATAGGTAGCTTCCCCTTTCCTCCTCCTGACTATGTTTCGTTTTTGTCTAGTCAAGCTTCCAGAATCAGTTTTATTCGATTCATACATTGCCCACGATAAATCTCTGGGCCTTTTTGACCCACAAGTGTTTGGTATATTTTGACATAGTTTGCACCTGAGAATAGATCTTAAAGGTCTGTTTAACCATAAATGTATCAACCTCACTACTCTTAAGAAATCACATTTTATTTTTCAACTAAGAAATTAGCAAGCAAACCAGAGACTAATGAATAATTATGTCTTACTCCAAGGTGTGGACAGGTTTCAGCAAATAAAGAGTCCTATACTTGTGTGAGTTTAAAGATGCTAGGAAGAATCCCTTGCTGAAAAAAATCTGCTGGGAGACAGGATAAAGCAGGAGTAAAGAGTTCAGCAGTCAAGACTTGAGTTCAATTTCAAGCTCTGACATTTGCTAGTTGGATCAAAAAATGAGTAAGACATAATCCCTGCCACCAAGAGGCACACATCTACTAGGGACGACAAATTGATGGTTACAACACGGCGAGGCAAGCACAGTGATGGAGATGTTCCCAGTCTTAGGAGCACACAGGATGGGGCCTGAGAGGAAGAGAAGGAGACAAAGGGAGGAGGGGCTGCCTGAACAGTGTTAAAGGAAGCATAGGAGTCAGTCAGGGACAGAAGAGGGAGAAGAGCGATCTAGGCAGAGAGGACCTCAGAACTGTTACATTTTTTCCAATTGAAAGACTAAAAGGTTGTTTCAGTTAATGGGAATGTAATAGAAAGATACACAGAGAAATAAGAGACATGAAATCATTCCCTACAGCAAGACAGTCAGACCTCATTTGGAACATTGAAGAATCAACACAACTCTTAGTGCTCAGTTATCTTGTGTTCTCTAACGAGTAGATCCCTTGCCCCTTATTCTAGTGATCCATCACCCTGGTAATTAAGCCCCTCTTTGCCTCTCTTTATCTCCCTCTCTCTCTTTATCTCTGTCTCTCCTCTTTCCACATCTCCAGCCACTGATGTCTTTTTACCTTATTCTCTCTGATTTTTGTTTATTCATGGTGCTTACTGCCACTGAGCTTCTGCCTACCACCGTCACCTTGACTTCTTCCCATTCTAGTGTCTGCTGATTTTCTGTTCATTGGACTCAAACTCACCAAGAGTGGGACTCTGATGGCCAGCCCCCTCCCATGGAGAACAGCTCTGCTGGGCGGAGTTCTCATGCCAGGCCACCTTGAGGCTGCTCGTCAGTGGTATCTCTGTGTCAGATGCCTGTTCCTGGTTAAATTATCTGTATACAGAGCGTGTGTGTGTTGGGGGGAGGGGGGGTGTCACACAGTTAAAGCACACTAACCATAAACCTACACATAGGCAACTTTGTTCAGAAGCTTCCTCTCAGTGCCCTGAGCAAAAGCACTGAGGTGGAAAAGCGGTTCTATGAGCTGCTTGGCCATCCTGGAAAGTAAAGCTGGAAGAGAGAGTGTTTAGGAATGAGACTGGCCCAGGGCCTGGGGGTTTGTGTTCAGGTTTAGGATATAGCAGGGTGAATCTCAGGCTACAAACTCAGATATGCAAGAATATCACATTTCCACATGTACTTTAAATCAGATTAATTCTAATGCTGAGATCCCTTCAAAATGGTGGCAGAAAATTCAATCTCAATCAATTGAGGGATTTGTCCTCGGGTTTGTGCAAAGATCCCAGAGTCTTCTGTGGAACCAATGCACTGAGGAGGCTACTCTTGGCCTCTGGTCGTTGGTCCACACAGGGAACCACTAAAGTACCTGGTGCTTGCCACTGCAAACCTCTGCTTTCTTTTTGCTGAAGGCAGGCCCTGATCCCTCCTCACCTAGCAGGTGATAGGGTCCGGAAAGAAGCCCAGCTCCCAAGTCCATACCCACTGCTCTCTCACACACAGACAGGCTTGTAACATGGCTGCTCTCCTCCCCAAACACCAGCTCACCCACCCCACCTCCCTGCCTCCAGCTACGCGTGGCTACAGAATGGGAGGGGTTTTTACAGGACCTGTCTGTCCCGTTAGAGAATTCATTGATGAAACAGCCTGGCTAAATGTAATGAATAACATGATAACACATCTGAAAGGAGGGGAGCAGTTTGAGAGTGGGGTATTCAGAAGGAAATGTAAGCAATGATGGAGCAAAGAATATCGCTTTTCCTAGGAAGGCTGCGTGCTGTGGCTGAGATGAGAATCCATCACTGACAGAGCGAAGAGTTACTGGCGGGGGGGAGGCTGAGGAGATCCACGAGGCAGGAGTGTGTCTTTCAGGATTGATTTGGCAGAAGAGGAGACAGTAGTATTTCAACGGGACCTTTAGAGCAAATAGAAAATCAGCTCTCTGGTTGAAACAGATGCAGAAGAAAAAGTGTGTATTCGGAATATGTTTTCCCCTGCAGGAAGAGAGAATCATGCAGGGCCCTGGAGAAAAGCCTTACAAAACAGGACAGTAAGGAGTCACTATCACCAGAGACTTCTCCTCTTCCACAGAAGGAAGGCCCCATCATTGGAGGAAGGGAATCCGAAGATCTGGGATCACCGCTCACCTGCTATGTGATCCCCTGCAACCACCTTACACTCGCTGAGCCTCAGTGTCTTCGCTATAAAATTGGGATAATAGTAGCTGCCTCACAGGGTTGCTGTGTTATGATGGTCCTCCGCAAGTGCCGAAAACCAAGGGAGCTATCTACTGCATGATTCCAACTATATAACGTTCTGGATAAGGCAAAACTGTGGAGACAGTAAAAGGATCAGTGGTTTCCAGGGGTTGGGGGAAGGGAGGGTTGAACAGAGGATTTTTAAGGCAGTGAAACTATTCTTTATGATGCTATAATGGTGGCTATATCATTCTACTTTGTTCAAACCCACGGAATGTACAAACCCAAGAGTGAACCCTAATGTAAACCATGCACTTTGAGTGGTAATGATGTGCCAATGTGGCTTTATTGATTGTATCAAATGTACCATCCTGGAGGGAGATGTTAATAATGGGGGAGACTATGCATGGGCGGGTGTAGCAGGTATGAGGGAAATCTCTGTGCCTGTCTCTCAATTTTGCTATGAACCTAAAACTTCTCTAAAAATAAAGTTTATTAATAAAGAAATAAAGTCTATTTTTGGAAAAAGAGGCCAACGTTAGTGTCATCAAACTCATTAGCACGTTAGCATGAGATGCCCTCTCTATGTGGACGTCTGACAGTTCCATGGCTGTCCCCTGTGGCTTCCATTCCACCACTACACAGCCCTGAGCAGGCTACAAACCACTTTCACATGCCTCATCCTGTGGTTTCCTCAAGGTTGCACAGCTCTGTGGCTGGTTCAGGTGGAAGGAGCAGGCCTCAGGCAGCCCCAGGGCTTGAACTCAGGGCCCTGCTCCTTCCACCATGTTGTGTTTGCAGATGGCTCAAAGATGGCTCCTATCCACACCAGCCTGGTGCCCACCGCCATGCCTCCCTCCTCAGTGTCTCCAAGATCTTCAGGATGTCCTTGCCCTTATTTTGCTAATGTCTCCCTATCCTGCCTCCCAACCCCTGCAACTGACAATGGCCACAGAGGCCACACATCCCTCCCTGCTTTTCCCTCTGCCTGTGCTCACAATTGTGTCCAGATGGGCCAGACTCCACTGAACTCATATCAGCCCACGAGTTTCTGCCCTCAACTCTTCAGAACCAACATTCTGTTATAAATTCCCCTCAGGAAAAACAATAATAATAGCATCACTATTGAACATCCGTTACATACTAGGCACTTTGATATATTGTCTCATAGAATTCTCACTATAGACTTTTGACTGAAGCTCTAAGTCAAAAACCAGTATACTCATTTTTCAAATTAGGAGATTGATGCTCAGGAGGTTGAATTCCCAGTTAATAGAGGAGTAAGGATTCAAAGCAGGTCAGTCTCACTCCAGAGTCCATGTTCCACTCCATCCTCCAACTTCTTGTAATTGAAACGTTGTTCTTCTGACTCTACTTTCCTCCCAACCCTATTTGGTGAAAGGACTTCTCCTCATGCCCAGACAGGCACTTGAGTTTTCCATTATCCATTCTGGGTCAATCTTTAACCTCCTTCCTTTAACAGATGATGTCAAGGCCATCAGCCTATGCCTTTCCTCTGGACTTCATCACAACCTACCTTCCTCTGTGATGTCCCTTCTCATCATCCTCAAGGTTTCCAACACCCCTACTGACAACCCTTTTAATTCCTTAGCCTCTAAGTTTCTCTACAGAGCTAATGACCTCCATCTCTGCTCAACCACAGGAACCTGCAGGGACATAAGCATTCCACAGACATCATTATTGCTCCCACAGCTTCAGAACATCACACCATGTCTATAAACCCCTATGGTCCCTTTTCCTGATCCTTTCCTCCATTTCTCTAGCCTCTTGTGATCTTCATTTCCTCATCTATATTAACCTCCCAGTCCGTCAACCCCTTCCAGGGTTCATTCACCCACATCCCACAGGTAGTCACTTTCACAATGCGCTCACTTCTGTTCTAGGAGCCCATTTACCATCCAAATGCAGTGCTTCCACAGTTAAGCAATCCCCTCTTTCCCAAGACTTTCTCCAGAAAAAACTGGCAGTAGGAACAAAGTAATAAAATGACCGTGAGCCTTTCTCAATGTAAAATCAAATACATGTGACCAATTCCAGCAGAGCCCATATTTCTGCTGAGAGCCTTTCATTCAGCTCTCAGTTCTCTCCCCCATGAGTGGTATTTCCCATAGCATCCACTCCTCCTGTTTCCCTTAGCCTCAATCCCTAATGTACCACCTCACTTTCTATAGATAATTTTACTTTTACTGGGAAGACTATAACAATTTAAAGTGATTTAATTCCCTCAGCTTTCCCAGCCTTTCCTTAAATATCACCAGAACTTCCTTCATTCTCATATCTGAGAAGTGTCCTGCTTCTTTGCCAAGACCAACACTTCCACTTGCTCTTGATCCCATTCACTCTTATCTCCTCCAGTATCTCATTTTATCTGTAGTCCAATCTCTCCCTCCATCCCTCCCTTCACTGGCTCTTTGCACTATGTCCGCAAAACAACATGGTTTCCCTAGGCTAAATCAGCGCCTCTGGAAGGGGCATATGTGTAGTCAGGAGTCATTACTTAAAACTATGAAGCAGGCACTGTGCTTGATGATGGAGAGACAAAGAGAAATGAGATAACTTCCTCTCCTAAGGAGCTCAAATTCAGAATGAGAAACAGATAAAGAATGGCATAAAGTCTAGGCAAGGAATAAGTACAGGATTATGTAGGATAACAGACAAAAGACATCTACGCCAGACAGAGATGTTCCTAGAAAGGATGACACCTGAGATTGGTCTGTATCAGTTAGGAATATGTTCTATAGCAATCAAAGAAAAGCTGATCGATAACTTCCACAGATGTGATTCATCTCTCAAGTTCAGTAGGAGTCCAGGAGAGGCCAGTGCAGGGCTAGCACAACGACTCAACAATGTCATCAAGGACCCAGGCTCTTTCCATCTTTCTGCTTCATCTTGAACATGTTGTCTTTCACTTTCATACTCTCATCTCAGGGTTACAAGATGGCCTCTGTATTTCCAGATCTCTTTTCTACTTTCCAGACAGGAGAAATGGACAAGAGTATAGGGGCAAAAGACTCCCTTGGCAAATTTTGCCTTTTTGGGGGAATGGGTGCCCTCTGCAGGGACTTCTGCCAAAAACTCATTGTTCAGAACAGTATCCCATGGCCACTCTTAGCTGCAAGGAGGATGAGGAAGTGGTTTAGTGGGATAGAAAAAACAAATAAGAGTTGCAAAGATTCAGGAAATAAAGAAGGGAGAACAATCAAAGCTGTAGGACTCACATATATGAGGTGAGAGAGCACATGGTTTATTTGGGAATTGTCGAGCAGTTCAGAAGGGAGGGAGAGGAGGGAACCAGAAGGGGCTATGGGAGAGGTGAGATGGAAGAGGTAGGCAGGGCTGAAACATGCAAGACTTTGATGCCATACAATGGATTTGGACTTTATCCTGAAGATCCTTAGATCAGATTTATATTTTATTTTATTTATTATTTTAGTGAGGAAGATTGGCCCTGAGCTAACATCTGTGCCACTTCCTCTATTTTGTATGTGGGATGCCAACACAGCACAGCTTGATGAGCAGTATATAGGTCCATACTGGGGATCTGCACCTGCAAACCGCAGGCTGCCAAAGCAGAGCATGTGAACTTAACCACTACACCACTGCACCAGCCCCATAGATTTATATTTTAGACAGATCACTCTTTATGATGAATGGGGAATGGATTTTAGGAGTGCAAGATTAGAGGAAGAGAAATCTTCAAAGTGATGATGGTAAAGAATGATGACCTGCTAGTGGGACAGAAAGATGTGAACAGAATCTGGAGGTATGATAGGACACACCTCCTCTGAAAGGACTTTCCTCACCACCCTATCCAAAATAGCAGCTGCGCCAGACTATCTGTTAATAAGTCCTCCCTTCTTGCTCTCACCCGTCTTCCAGGGCTAGAAGAATGGGAACCACATTTTCCAGATTCCCTTGCCATTAAGTTTTCAAAGTTACATTCTAACCCAGTTCCTCTTCATTCCCAGATTATGGCAAACATATTCCTGGATGGTCTCATGGTTTCAAATCATCTCCTAATCCAACCTTCATACCACTTCAAGGGTAAACATCACTTCATAACAAACACTTCAATCATAAATATTGCTTACCAACGCAAGATGCAAAAACAGCTCATCTCAACTGTACAACAGTGGAACAAGCTACTTGCAAAGTAAGTAATTCTCACCATTGCTATGGACACTGCTTATTTAGTATTTATTCTGTCGCCTCTCATTACCATCTGTATATGACTCATTTTTTTCTCTACTAAACTGCCATTTCCATAAGAGAAATGCTGCAGATGGAAGAGTTCTTTATCTTTTTCTATTGAGTCATTCCATGTCTCAGTTGCTTAGCAGGCTAGAAAACTAAAAGGCAAGAAATAAATCAAGAAATATTTGAAGCATATATGACAGATACAGGTCTTATATGATATACAGAAGACTTTTTATAAATCCAAAATAAAATAAATAAACACTCCAAAAGAAAAATGGTAAATAAACGTGAATAGGCATTTTGCAAAAGAAATTGAAGTGGCTAAATACAATTTTTAAAACTAAACTTGCTAGTAATCAAATAAATGCAAATTAGATTAAACATCTTTTTTAATATATGAATTGGGCAAAGGTGAAACGAATTACAATAGCTAATATTTATAGGGTATTTACTATGATCCAGGTTCTCTTCTAAGTACTTAACATGAATTCATTCTTTTAATCTTCACAAGCCCTGTGAGGAAGTTGCTATTATTGTCCCCTATATTTTACAGATAAGGGAAAAGGCACAGAGAGGTTAAGTAACTTACCTGGATTCATACAACTAGATAGTGCTGAAGACAGAATTTTATTCAGATACTCAAGCTCCATAACCCCCTTCTAGGTATTTCACCCTTTGTCTCTAGAAGATTAAACATTTATTACATGTTTTCTATTTGCCAAGTATAGTGTTAAGTGTTGTGCATAGATTACTTTACATGACCCTTACAAGAGCCCTAGAAAGGATTTATTTCTATTTTTTCCAGTTTACAGACTAACAAAACTAGTCTCACTAAACTAAGAGGAACTGAGAAACTTAGCCAAATTAACAACTAGTAGATGACAGAACTAGGTTTGTTTCCACAAAAGCCTATACCCAGTGTTGGCAAGAGTTTGGGAGAACAGGCGCTTTCATGTACTGGTGGAAATGTTAGATGGCACGACCATTGTGGGAGGCAATTTGGCAAACATCATTTGCTTTTGCAGTTTACCACTGGCTAATATAGTCTTTCAACCATATTTCCTTTAGAAATGACTATGTACAAAGATTCTTCTAGAAAGGTCTTTAATAAATATTATTTATAATTTGGGCTAGAGAAGGAACACAATACAGCTATTAAAAATGATGTTATAGCAGAAGATTTTCATGACATGAAAAAAGGGTTAATGATATGTTGCATAAGGAGAAAAGGCAGACCACCAAACAGCAGGCACCATTTGATCTCATTTTTAAGAAATTGTGTAAACCAGAGTTGATTAACTAGACAGTTAGACAGCAGATAGATGGCTGACTAGTTTGCTATACGTAGCTGGATATTTAGATACATAGAGTTATCAAGATAGATAGCTACAGCTAGATTTTTTTTTTAATATTATGGTTACCTCCATATAGCAGGATTTCAGGTGACTTTTTTCTTCTTTGTATTTTTCTGTATGTTTCCAATTTTCTCTTTTTCCACTTGTAATAGGAAGAAGAACATGTCGATTTTTTTATGTGGTTCTACAGCATAAACCAAAGAAGGTGTCTCAGGCTCTTACAAAAGTAATATTTCTACCTAAAGTTCAGAGACAAGGGCAGGGATTACAGTGCTGGGGCAGACAGAAGCCAAGAATAATGGTTCATATTCCCCACAGGCCAGTTACAGAAAAGATTAGTCCTTCCTCACAAACCCAGGAAGAAAATTCTCTAGACTCCAGATCTCTTCTCATTGCAGGAATCCAGACAATTCTCTCTTGTGCTAAAATATTGGCTTTTCTTTTGCTGGTGTTCCTCATAGACCACGCCCCACTCTGGTACTAATGTACCTTCTTGTCTGATGAACCAGGTGACTTGGTTAACACTGTTTATTTGCTGATTACATAAAGATGACTTTGTTAAAAAGATAAAGGTATCTCTCATAGGTGCAAGACTGAGAACAGCCACAGGCAGATTTTGCTCAAACACCTGTTTCATTCTTCTGGGTCTCCATAGACTGGCTCTCTCTGATTCTCTACCCCACCTTAGAAGATGGCCCCAAATTCACAGCCTCAGGATCAATCCCATCAACTAGCTGGAGAAAAGCCAATTGGCTCAATTTGGCTTAGGCATCCATCCTTGTTGTCACAGCTAGGCCAGCATGTGGGTTCCAGGATGTACCCATGCAACCACCCTGTGACCTTGCAGATAGAGGGTGTGGTTCCCAGAGACAGGGGAGATGCTCAAAGCTGAGCAGACCCTCTGAAGAGGTATCCTCTGCTAGTCCACTCTGCCATCTTTCCTGGCTGCAAGACCACTTATCTGCAGTTAGGATCCCAAAAGCTAGCATCCAGCAGCAGTCTTGTCAGTCAATTCAATGAGAAGGGCAGGACCAACCTTGCCTCTCTCTTCTTTTCTATCTTCCTCAGCACAGCACATCGGAGAGTTTGAATACTTATTGTCGGATTGCCTGAGAGAAGTGTCAGCCTTCAACACAAGCTAATAAAGTGGTGTAAACACCCTAAGACTAGCTTCCAAGTGATGAAGCCAAACAAACATTCTGCTCCAGAAACAGAACCAAGGAGAGCGGTGGGTTTTAAATTGTGGGTTAGTGAGATTTCTAAGTAGAACTCAATTTATTGTGTGTGTGTGGGCATTTTCTCCTCATTGGCCAAAGTAAAGAGATGAGAGACTAGAAATCACCTCTATTTTAACAGCACACAGTTCTCCATGCTGGAAGCCTATTAAAAAGATATTTCCGTCCATAGAATAAAGGAGCAATGTTTGCATAGGAATGCAAACAGAATGGAATTTAGATCCCATCTCCTCAGGCCTACTGATACTGAGCTCAGATACATTAAGAGAATGCCATTTGGGATCTTGTTTTAATTGGATTTTCTAATCTTCCATATATTCTAATGAGCTTGGGGGGAAAAATCTTCAGTGTTTAGAATATAGCCTCTATCAAGATGATCCAAGAGCTTTCTTCTCTTTGGGTTATTCTGGGTTGGGGAGTAATGGTGAAGAGGGATTTAGTGTGACTTTCCATCACCTTCAGGAATTTCCCAGCCATCAGCCTTCAGGAGGTACCTGTCCAAGCCTTTCGTTTCAGTCTCTGGAGAGCCATGTGTTATGAAAGACAGACCCAAAGGCCTTCAGTAAACATCTTTCTCAGAGAGCTCACTACAGTTCAATATGTTGTACCTGATGATGATTTAACAAGGATCTACAACTCCAATAGTGGCCAGAGGTTGTAGACCAGAAAGGCAGAGGGCTCTGCTGACCAGTAGCCACTCAACAAAGGGCACGTTACCACAGGGATCTCTGACCCTCCGTCCAGACCAGATGGACAGGAATGCCCAGCTTCTTAGCAATACTGTCTAGGAAAACAAATGTAAACACAACATTGACCACCTCTGACCATCGGTATTACTTTGTTATGGCTGCCATAAAAAGTACCACAGACTCAGTGGCTTAACCAACAGAAATTTATTTTCTCACAGTTCTAGGGGCTGAAGTATGAGATCAAGGTGTTAGCAGGGTTGCTTTCTTCTGAGGCCTCTCTCATTTGCTTGTAGATGGTTATCTTCCTCCTGCGTCTTCACGTGGTCTCCCCTCTGTACATGTCTGTGTCCAAATTTCCTCTTCTTCTGAGGACATGAGTCATATTGGATTAGGACCTGTCCTAATCTCCTCATTTTCATGTAATCACTTCTTTAAAGACCCTATTCCAAATACAGTCACATTCTGAGGTACTGGGCATTAGGACTTCAACATACTAATTTGAGCCCATCACACCATCCAAAGGAAAAAGATGGAGTGTGCATACTTCCTCCAAACCTCTCTGACCCCACTGGGGAGTCAGACCAGCACGGTTCTTACATGTAAAATCTCCAGACAGATAGCCTGGATCCTAATACTGCACATCTGGACACAAGCTGTGAGACTCCTCTCTGGGCCACAGTTTCTCAGATGCAAAATGGGGGTGGTTGTAATAGTACGTAAGTCCTATGACGTAGGATTGCCATAATAATTAAATGAGTTCACACATATAATGGGCTTAGAACAGCACCTGGCACAAAGTAAATGCTTAGTAAATATTAGTGAGTATTATTATTAATTGAGCCACTGGGCATCCCAGCTAATTACTGGCCTAGCCTGGGTGGGGATCTGTTGGATGCACTCAAAGCATCATTGAAGGTGCCCCCCAAGGGACCCTAACTGAGGATACTCTTGAACCCATGAGTCTGACCACAACCTGTCAGCCATAAATTTGGGAATAAATATCCATCCACCTCCCAGAAGCCTCAGCCAGTTCACTTTTTTAACTTAGGCTCCCGAGTACTTAAGGCTTTTGCTAGTATTGAATGAATTTGCATCTACTTGCAAGTCAGGTTGCACAGGTTGAATTGGCAGGCAATGAATTTTTCCCTTTGTTTTTCTTGTTCTCATTGAAGACTACAAAGAAAGGCGCAAACTAATCCTTGGAAGATAAAAGTCTTCAAGTGATTCTTCTTTTCGAGCCTATTTAGTCTTGCCTAAAGCTAATCAGCTTGCTTGTCAAAGCAGACCCTAAATCTGTGGAAATACCCGACAAGGAGGAATATATAAAGACAAACACCATTTTGCTCTGATGTGCTGGGTGTTTGTCATTTGAGGGTGCTGCATCTCCAGCTTTACAGGAACTACACCAGAGTCAACGGAATCCTTCACTTCTGTCACAGAAGTGGAGTGCCCTCCCTGACATCAATAGACATTTTTTTTAGGACCTATTATGTGCATATCACTGCCCAGAGGTGGAGAATGAAGAAAATGTAGTGATGAATAAGCAAGTCCTTCAAGGGGGCTGAGAGTATAGTGGGACAGACCTCCCCTACATCTTTATAAGAAGATGTGATAAATGCTGGAAGAATTATAACCACACTGCCAGGGAACTCTGAGAAGGCAATGCTGGTGACTGGTGATGAGGGAAGGCTGTATTTGGGGTGGGCCCTTTGAAGGATGAGTAGACAGATAGCAATGTGGAGATAAGACCTTCACAACGGAGCAAACAGGGTAATTCAAAGGGGCAGAGGCACGAAAATTCCTGAGGGGATGAAGTAACATCATTGGGGCAGTGAGGGAAGGGTGAGAAAGGAGCCTGAAACCCACAAACACCGCCCATTTGGAACTCGTTCACTTTTAGGAACAGGCATCACCGGGCATGAACACAGAGACCAAGCTCACCTGCCTTCCGCATTTAATACCGGTCCCCGTCCTCATTCCCATTTGCTGCTTGTGTTCCTAGTCTCCACCCGTACACTGGCTGTTGAAAAGCCTCCTAGAACATTTCTATCACTGCAGAAAGTTCTACTGGACAATGCTGTATGAGAGAATATTATTCAAGACAGCTAGAGCCTTTTGGACAGGTTTGGAACAAAGCAATTCATAATCATTGCTAAGGGAAGTTAAAAATCAGAAGCATGACAGTCATTTAATGTCCGATTATTTTTGCCTTTGCCAACCCGAGGGAGGACCTGATTTAGACCATGCTGTTGTTAACATCTTCAGTCTCAAATACTTCTTCAGGGTTTCAGGTAGCCTTCAGTAACTTAACCATTATTTAGAACCTAGCCATCTCTGTGCTATTGATCCCATTTTTGTGTTGTGTATGAGGACAAGCCCATATGTATGTTCCATCTCAAAAAAAGAGTTTTTAGTTCCTTAAATGCAAGGATTTATTCTTATAAGTTTTTATATCCCTAGTGCCAAGCCCAGTGCTTTGTACATAGAATATGCTCAGAAAACACCTGTTGGTGAATAGTGGCATACAAGGCTCTCTATGACCTAGACCTGCTTTCCTTTCGAGCCTCATCACTCCCACTCCCAGACCTGCTCTTTACAGTTCAGTTCTTCTGAGCTCCAGGCAGTTCCCCCAAATGCTCCAGGTTTTATACACTCCCAGGCCTTTGTACACATGCATCCCATCACCCTTCACCTTGGTCTGGCCAGCCCTTGCTCATCCTTCAGGAATCAGCCTCCACTCCCCGTTCCTCACCTTGTGTGACCTCCAGGCCCCGTTAGCTGCCCCTTCCAGAAGTTCCCTCAGCATGCCCTTCTGTAGCGCCCATCACTCGATGTGTGATTGCCAGTTAGCTGTCTGTGTCCTCTGCTACATCATGAGCTCTGTGAGGGCTGGAACTACAGCTTGTGTGTGGTTGTATGCCCAGAACTGAGGATAATGTCTGGCACAGAAAAATCACACAAATATTCATGATAAAATAATTGAAAATTTTTTCAGAGTTTTATTGATCTTCAGTGACAAGTTAATTTTAACTATTTTATCTATTACTTTTTATAAAATTTTACTTCTTTTGTGGCATTTCATAAATATTTCAACAACCATTTATATTCTTTCAAATAGGGAAAAAAGGGTGCTATCTTGAAGTGTTATGCTAACATGCTTAATGAGAAAAGGGATGTCAGCCTCTATGTCA
The DNA here is from genome assembly GCF_041296235.1 of Equus asinus. NCBI lineage: Eukaryota > Metazoa > Chordata > Mammalia > Perissodactyla > Equidae > Equus > Equus asinus. The sequence continues at coordinate 54,351,029 of NC_091809.1, forward strand.
GACCCTTGAGATATCTTAAAAGGTTGTTTTTCCACTCCAGCCCAGATGGTCACAGTGACCCTAAAGACAGCCTGTGCAACACCTGTGCCTAAAAGCACAGCTCCTAATAGCTCAACATTGTTGCAGGGTGATGCTTTCTTCCAAGGAAGCAATGAAAGACAGCATGGGCAAACTGTGGAGCAGGCTTGCTATTCTCCTCAATTTGGTGACATCTATTTGGTACCTATCTGTGCCCAGCATTGTGACGGGCAGCAAGGATACAGTGAAAACTAAGACAACACACAGCTGCTGATCTCCAGGAACTCACCTGCTCGTGTGGTGAAGCTGGCAAACAAACAGCAGTGCAACAACGTCAAAGAAACACACGTAACTCAGGTGTGGGAAAAGTTAACTTTAAGTTGTTGGGAGGGAGAAGGATGGTGAATTACAACAAGCTTCTAAAGGTGGGGAGAAAGATATTTCAGGGAGAGGAGACAGCATGTGCAAAGATTTTAGATATGAATGTGGTAGTATTAAATGGCATATTAAGCAGATGTATGTCATTTCTAAACGGCCCCCAAATCCCATTAAAATGAGAAAATTACATAGCATGAGAACAAGAAGGGTACCACCAGCACATCAGGAATTTTGAGAATTTTGTGAATGTATGCACCCACCCTTAACTGTGGGCCTTCAGATGCTAGAACTGGGGATGCAAAAATTATATTAAAAATTATTTAGGGGCTGGCCCCCAGGTGTAGTGGTTAAGTCCAGCATGCTCCGCTTTGGTGGAGCAGGTTTGTGGGACTGGATCCCCAATTTGGATCTGTACCACTTGTCAAGCCATGCTGTGACAGTGACCCACACACAAAATAGAGGAAGACTGGCACAGATCTTAGCTCAGGGCTGATCTTCCTCAAGAAAAAACAGAGGAAGACTGGCAATAGATGTTAGCTCAGGGCAAATCATCCTCAGCAAAAAAAAAAAAGAAAAGAGGCAAATGTTGGCAACTCATCACAAAAAGCTAATAAAGAAATTTTTTTTTTTTTTTTGAGGAAGATCAGCCCTGAGCTAACATCTGTTGCCAATCCTCCTCTTTTTGCTGAGGAAGGCTGGCCCTGGGCTAACATCCGTGCCCATCTTCCTCCACTTTATATGTGGGATGCCTGCCACATCATGGCTTTGCCAAGCGGTGCCATGACCACATCCAGGATCCGAACTGGAGAACCCTGGGTTGTCGAAGCGGAACGTGCGAACTTAACCACTGTGCCACCAGGCCAGCCCCAAAGAAATATTTAAAATTTGCTCGGCAAAACTTAATACCTAATTATACTTGACTTTTATCAATATTAAAAATTATTTTACATCTCCAGAATATTCTGCAAAACTAAAAAGGAAAGAAAACTGGCTCAGAACCACTGGAGAATAAAAGCAAACTAACCCAGAAGCTGGAAAGTTTTTAACTAAAGGGATTAACAAAAACCTAGGTCATGGGACATTCTCTGGAATTGAATTATCAGCCTCCTCTATGGGAAGAGGTGGCTCTGCAAGACCTTTCCTGTAGCCTTCCTTGCCCCAAGCTTCCTCTGCAGACATAATCATTCTCAGTTTCCACAAACCTTTTCAAAGAACTAGAGAGCTATTCCTGCCAGATAGAGACACACGGTATCACTTCAACAGACCAGTCATAATAAGGCTTTTTGAATTACTCACTAGGCTGTGGGTGGGTTAAGAACTGATAGTCTGAGTTCCTAGACTTTCTAACGGGAGACAGCCAACTGCAAATACTTGATTCCTCTTTCAAGTGGCTGATCCTCTCTGGTTTCCTTTGGGTCTCTCCCATTTCCATTCTGGGTAGCAAGCTCTGCTGGCAGGCATGGTAATTAGGTGTGATTTAAGTGCTGCATAATTTGTACAATGCTATAAAATGCCAATGCAAAATCAAGGGAGTTTGGTCAAGAGGAAAATTTATTTTGGAAAAGAGGAGAGGGGGAGCAGGTGGCACTAGGCCATCTGCTTCAGAAGGGATAATTAGGATTCTGGTTTTGCTGAGAACATTTTTAGAAAAAGCATTTGCAAGGGTTGCTGAAAAGTAGCATCAATTCTGAGAAGGAAGTAGGAAGAGAGAGCAAAGGCTGGGCAGGCTGAGCTCTCCAGATTAAACCAATGCGAAGTTAACCCTGAAAATGAAAACTTCCCAAAAAGACTCAGCCAGGAGGAAATCCTGCAAGTTTAAAGTAGCCACCAAAGTGGAAAGGATGACCTCAGCTCTGATATATTGTCTCTTTTATCCATTGCTATTATCCAACATCTTTCAACTCCTGGAAGCAGAGCAGAGTTAGAAGAGTCACGGACCAAGAAGTTTTAAAAATATGAGGATTTTCTTCCTTCTCAGTCTCTGGCCTCTGGTTATGTGGCCATTTGTGCCTCCACACCATCAAGACAAAGGGTTTGGGCATATAATTCCTTAGCTGTAAATATCCAGGGAGAAAGAGATAAGCTCTTAAAAGTCTCAATGAAAGAAGAAAGGGAGGGAGGAAGGGAGGAAAGGAGGAAGGAAGGAAGCAAAGGGAAAGAGAGAGGAATAGAACAGAAAAAAAGTGCAAAGAAGAGTATTTTGTTGGGCTGTAACTTTTAGAAGGTATTGATTTATGAACAAACATCATGAATTTAGGTCAGTAAAGATGGGAGAAAGTTTCTATAAAATTACCAGTTCAAAGGTATTTGTGCTATGTGATTTTTTTTTTAATTTTTTTAAAGATTTTTATTTTTTTCCTTTTTCTCCCCAAAGCCCCCCAGTACATAGTTGTATATTCTTCGTTGTGGATCCCTCTAGTTGTGGCATGTGGGACGCTGCCTCAGCGTGGTTTGATGAGCAGTGCCATGTCCGCGCCCAGGAATCGAACCAACGAAACACTGGGCCGCCTGCAGCGGAGCGCGCGAACTTAACCACTCGGCCACGGGGCCAGCCCCTGTGCTGGGTGATTTTTAATAAATATTGCAAACTTAGAATTTAATGCTTCAGTTTTAGTAGTTTCTGTAATATGAACTAAATCAGTCGATGTATTGCAATATTTGCCGGCATCTGTTATAATCACTGTAATTACCTTCATCTGTCAGTTAAAGGACAATTTCTACTTCATGCCATTATCCTTACACTGAAATAGTACAACACAAATTAGAAATTATATATTGACAAATTAGCATTCCCTGCCAGAATTTGGGTTTCTCATGTGAAAACTTAAGTGATAGAGTCCAAGTTTGATTAGAAGAGTTTAAACTTAACCTATAATGTGGCATGAAATGAAGTTTAATGGGTAATATTGAGTAGAGAAAAACCTCATGAATTCAGACTTTATTAATGTGGACTTTGCCATGCTCATATTTGCTATATCCATAAAAACATGTTTCCTAGCAATATGTTGTTATAAATTCAATCATACCAAGAAGCAGCTTCCTAATGCTATATTTAAGGGCCTTAAGGGTTTTAAAAGCATGAACTTAAATATGTTTTATATGCTACCGTAGATTATACCCTGTCACAAGAGGCCTGCTTGAAAATAATATTAGATCTACTCCCATCTAATACATCTGGAAAAATATACCATACTAAAAGGTAATGTCTTTTCTCCTTTCCCTACTTGAAAATACTCATATTCAAACGTTATAGAGAAAGGGTTAATTGAAAGAAAAAAATATAGTAGTATCTTCATGTACATAATAAACATATAGTCTGCTTTTTTACATCCTAAGACAGAGTCTCAAGCCAGCCCTGATGGCCTAGTGGTTAAAGTTCAGCACTCACCACTTCAGCGGCCCAGGGTTTGCATCCCGGTCGGGGAACCACACCACCCGTCTGTCAGTTGCCATGCTGTGGAGGTGGCTCACGTGGAAGAACTAGAACGACTTATAACTAGGATATACAACAATGTACTGTGGCTTTGGGGAGGGGGAAAAAAAAGAGTCTTGCCAAATCTCATTACTTCTACTTGTCCTTTAGTGTATATTTTTTTAGAAAGGGGGTAAATGGGAAAGCTCTCTTTTCTCCCTAACTTGGAATTCTTTGTGTCACTGGTTGGCTTGAAATCTACTTTTGTCGAGTGCCTGATCTACTGATGTCTGGATAATTGCATAAATGTTCTTTTAATCCCCTTAACTTGAAGCAGAAATGCCTCTCATCTCTTCCCAGTGCTTCCTTATCCTACTCCTCTCTTAAGGAGTCTCCTAAGTCTCCCTATGACCCTTTATATACAAAAGCAGTCAGTGTGTGCACTTCTCCAGAGAACTACTGCACAAATTGTAGTGAACCCTCCTTAAATCACCCTGGTTTATGCAACATAAATAATTCCAAGTCAAAGATTTTAAAAGATTTCCAAAGATTTTAAATCTTAGCATCAGAAAGGATAGCATCCAATTCAAAAATTTCACCTTATAGCTGAGGAAAATGAGTCCTAAGAAGGTGAAGTGACTTGCTCAAGGCCACGTATCTCTTCTTGATAGTATTGTTAAGAAATGCGGAAATTCACTATGCAAAATTATGTCTATCAGCCTACTAATTCTTTTCATATTAGAAAATAATAAAATAGCATTAATTTTCTTTTCTAGTTTAGGCTTCACATTAACTCATACGAGCTTTCTCCTTGATTCCTCTGTGAACCCACAAGCTTTTATTCTATGAATGGTAAAGTTTTCTTAAGAAGGGAAATTCTCAACCTATTTTCCCACATTTTGGCCTTGGCCCATAGTATGGAACAAACGTTTTATACTCATCCTCTGGCCCCCTCTCCACTTACTTCCTAGCCCTCTCCACAGGAGAAGGGGTTGTCTCTCTGATTGATCAGAGCCTGATGTTCATTAGGCCACATTTTGCCAGATGGTTGTGTTACTGGGCCTTAAACAGGAATAGCACTACTCTTTGTTTTTTTACTTCCAGCACCATAAGCAGTAGGCTCAGCTCACTGCGTTTTGAACTCCCTAGTGCCCATCAGTTAGAAAGTAAGAGCCTTATTTGCCACCTGTGGAAATGCTCATCCATCTCCTCTCCTCTCCCACTGGGCAGCCTGACTTAGGCTGCTAACCTGGCCTTGAGCCAAACAGCATAAACCCACGTTGGGCTACACACTGACAGTAAATATGCCCCTTGTTAATGTCTAGCTTCTTTTCTCCTGGCGTTAACAGGTGTGCTTTTGATTAGCCTGTCCTTGACTCATAATTCAAAGATCCCCTCTTCAGGTTGGGAATGGGAGGAGAAAATAAGCAAAGATTCAGAGGGAAAGAAGTAGAAGATGGCGTTTCAGCTCACGTTTACGGCATGTGGCCTGCCCAACTTATTTCTACCAGAGAAGCCCCACATGGGAGAAGGGGGGACAGGAGAAAGAGTGGCTGGTTATTGGTTCTTTACCAAGCCATATTACTGCTAGTAACACTGGCAATGTGTTTCCCATGTGGTCCTTGTTCCTTTTACGTGTAGATTCCCAGGAAGGAATCCCAAAGAGAAGATGAGTGGGTGGGAGGGTTCAAGGACCAACTCTTACTCCAAACCCACCAAACAAATACCTAACTCCATATCATCATAGAATAAAAAAGATCCAGGTCATCTTCCAGTGACAAATCTACCTCAGCTCCTGAAAGAAGGCCATCTATAAGATGGCCTCCCTTCCCCAAGATCTCTGCTCATTGTTTCCTGAAGCCATTTAAGAAAACATGGAGACAAATGCCTGTGTTCCCATTTGGTTCATTCCTGATCATTTCCTCTGACAGAAACACTCCAGTGGCTTGGACTCGTTGGTCAGTTTACCAGAAGGAAAAAAATACCTGATCATGCCTGCCTCAGGCAAGACTTCTTCCAGAGGGAAAGAGAAGAACCACTTGAGGTGAGACCACATTGAGAAGTTGACCTGGATAACCCCTAAGGTCCTACCACCAAAAATCAATCTTCTAGTTCTAATTCAGTCTGCGCCTAATTTAATCGAAATGTATATATGTAAGTAATGATATTTTTTTAGACAGAGAAATAGAAACAGAAGTGATGTTTATAAACATCAAAATATGGAATCCTTGGCAGATGCACCAATGGAGCAAGGCCACCAGTAGCTCTTGGCTCTACTGAAAACCACAGTCTTCAAAGTAAGGAATAGAGTTGGTTAACATGCTCTTAAGAGCAGTAGAGTGAAGTGGAAAGAGCACCAGACTGTCAGGAAACCCAGGTGCTAGTCTTGCTGAACTTTTGACTAGCCATGAGACCTGGGGCCAGCACAACTTCTCTGAACATGTTATATGTGCTTCATCTGCAAAATGAAGGAATGAATAACATGACTGCTGGGTCCCTTCCAGCCCTAGGACTCCATGTTGTTAATAAAATGCCCCCTCATTAGAGATAATGAGAAGATACTGCCTGTTTTTTAACCATGAAATATACACCTAGAAGTGGCACGATTTACCCTCAATTTTTGAAAGAAGCAAACACAATAAAAATAGTTTGTCAGAAAAGATTGAAATTCAATCCATTAAAATAATTGCTTCCTGTATTCTAAATTCAAAATAGATTGTTTCAGTCCATTATGAGTGATTTCAAGAAATCTTACATTAACAACAATTTGGCCCTTTTCCTGAAAAATCCTGGTGCTCATATCTTTGTTCTGTAAGAGCAATTAACATTCCTCTCAGTGGTAACATGAGCAGAAACTTGGGACCATAAGTAACCAAGGAGTTCATTTTCATTTCTAAGAATACGAAAGATGGAAACCCAGGGGTTTGGGCAGAAGCTGGAAAATAGCAGAGATGTTGATTGTGTTTTTAAAATTCCAATTTCATTTCCAAGTGCAGAATGTGCCCAGAAGCAAGACTCAACGCAGCAACCTACAGCAAATGTCCATAATTACTTCTTTTCCAGGCTCCTTCAAACATTAGCAATCTGGAGACTTGGTCCATAAAACTGGCCAGAAATCACTCCAAATCATTTTCTAATCATTTACTTGAAAAGCAGGCGTAAGTTACACCGTGATATGACTCCCCTAAATAATTATTCAACAGAGTGAAGCTCTGACCTCTGAAATCCTCTAGGACCAATGAGATTTCAGAGGCAGCAATGAAGCTAAAATTTTGTTTCCCTTGAGATCTAAATGGCAAGGTTCTCTCTGCTTCCCTTATTTTATACACCAACATGGAGTACTTATTGCCTTCTAAGCTCTGGGGCAGTCCAAACATAAAACAGTCTGACTTATTGCCTCCGCTATTACGAACATATTTGCCAGACTATGTGTCCCAATTTGTAGACTGAAAAATTGGATATCCTGAGGACTAGACCTACCATAATTTGTCCTCTGTGCATTCACATGCTCTTCCTTGCTCTCACTCCTTTTATCCAGGCTGGTACCCATCAAATAGCCGTGGCATTTCTTCAAATAAAATTTACAATGCCCAATACCTCAATTTGGTTTTTGTCAAAAGATTCCTACAAATACTAATCAATAACACTCAAAAAAATAAAAGAATGTATTTTGTCTCCAGGAGTCTCTCTGAAATGTCTATTACTGGAATAGAAGTAAACATTTCATGGAGAGTTAAAGAAATGCCCTGTCTAGCATTGTCAAACATTGCAGTATGGGGAGAGAGGGAGAAGGCTCGGACACAGGGATACAAGATGAAGAAGGGAAAAAGAGATCAGAGTGATGCAATTTATCTTGGAGAGAAGGAACTTTTTAAGATCCTTTTACATTTTCATAAAACATTATCTTAGGAACAAGATCACCAATGGGGGAGATAATCCAGCCACAGTTTACAAGGATGTACTTGGCAGAAGCCAAGCAAGAAATTCCCCTTAAGGGAAGCCAGTGCTCTCCTCAGGCAGACAGGGTGTGCTGGACACCTGCAGCAAGACATCCGAGAGATGCTCATTCCATCATCTTCCTGCCACTAGCTCCTCTTCAGAGGCTAAAGAGGCAGTTCTGCAGCTGCTACTTTCCCAACCCAAACTCCGTGCAAACAGTCCCTTGCCCTATAGTAGGCTGGGCCATTTCACCTATGATGTAGAGGAAGCCACCTGCTTTAGGACTTCCCTCCTTCCCCCCACCAAACCTGAGCAAGAGCTCAGTGCAGGCAGGAAGTAATTATTGGAAGGACAGATGCGCTCTCCCCCGACGCACCGACGCAACATTTTCACACTGTTGAACAGAAATAAGCAACAAGAATAACAGAGACAAAGAGATGAATTCTCTTTCTATAAATAAACATAGAAATCTGTTCCTAGACTCTAAACTCACAAAGGTGCAATAGACACACCAGGTTCCCCTTTATTCACCAAGAAAACCTTGGCATCACATAAAGACTATTTAGTGCTTGAACAGAGGACAACTTCAAAGCTCTTTTAAATGTAAGTTAATGTTAACACTGGAACAATTCAGGAACGTGTACTCTAGTCCACGGCATGGAAGAAGAGGAACTTTCTAGCCCTTTCTAGTTTTCATAAAAACATTTTCAGATCCACCCTATCAGTACCTTATTTTAAAATGTCATACAGAGTCCTCTTGTGTGCCAATCTGGCCTGCTTACATCTGGTATATCCAACTCCGTCTTCAGTTTTAAATCTGACCCTAAAACATCTTATGGTTTTGGTAAAGCCACAATTGTCAAGGGGTTTATCTTGATAATGGACAAAACCACCCGAGGATGGAGTTGGTCAAGTGAGTGCCACGGAGACACGATCCTGACCAACATCAACTTGGTCTTACCAGTTATGCTAGATCCACAAAGCCTTTGGTAGCCCCATCCACGGGTTTTTCTTCTTTCTTCTTCCTTTTTTTTGCATTTTATTTTTAAAGTTGTTTAGGCACAGACACACATCTATAATTAAATGCACAAGTGTATCATATCAGCCACGTTGGGGTTTTTGTCTTCTTTTGCAACCCTGCTCCTCTTCTTCCTTAGGGCTCCACCTACATCATGGCCTCTTTCCCCAAACAGGAATCTCCTGGTAACAACCTCACATATGGTGTTTGTTTTACAAAAATGGGATTATATTTTAAACTCTTTTCTACATCTTGCTTTTCTGACAAATCACGTCATGGAAATCTCTTCAAGTTGGGCAATGGAATTATAGATTTATTTTGCTTTGCTTTTGCTTTTACCTTTTTAATCCCTGCATAAGATATCATGGTATGGATGAAATACAATAATTGATGAAACCACTCCTCTCCCAATAAACATTCACCTTGTTTTCCATGCCGTAAATCTGCATTAGTCAGAGTTTTCCAAAGAAACAGAACCAATAGGATGTACAGAGAAAGAGAAAGAGATTTATTATAGGGAATTGGCTTATGCAATTATGGAGACTAAGAAATCCTAACATCTGCAGTCAGCAAACTGGAGACCCAGGAGAGCCAATGATGTAGTTCCAGTTCAAGTCTGAAGGCCTGAAAATTAGGAGAGCTTTTGGGGTAGCTCCAGTCCAAAAGCCAGCAGAGTCGAGACCCAAGAAGAGCTGATGTTTCAGTTGAGTCTGAAGGCAGGAAAAGACCAATGTCCCAGTTCAAGGCATTCAGGCAGGAGGAATTCCCTCCTACTCAGTCTTTTTGTTCTATTCAGGCCTTCAACTGATTGGATGAGGCCCACGCACATTGGGGAGAGCAATCTGCTTACTCAGTCTACTGATTCAAATGCTAATCTCATCCAGAAACATCTCCATGGACACACCTAGAATACTATTGGATCAAATATCTGGGCACCCCACAGTCCAGTTAAGGTGACACATAAAATTAACCATCACAATATCTTTACAAACTAGTGGTTTGGATTTTTTATAGGATAAGGTCCCAGCACTGGGATAAATGAACAGAAAGACATATGTAATATTAATGGTTTAGACAGTTGGCTTTTCACAGACTATAAATTTTACATTTTTCCAGCATTATATAAGAGGACTCTTTTCTCCATATCCCACCAGCAATGGCCGTTATTATTCTTTTAAATTTTGGCTATTTTATATCTCACTGTTACTTAAAATTGGATTTCCTGAACACCAGTACCTTTTAATATGTTCTCATAAAGTTTTGGCCATTTGGAATTATTCTTCTGCCAATAGTCTCTGCATATCAATTGCCTTTTTTTTTTTGGTGAGGAAGATTCACCCTGAGCTAACATCTGTGCCAATCATTCTCTACTTTGTATGTGGGATGCCACCATAGCATGGCTGATGAGTGGCATAGGTCTGCATCCAGGATCCAAACCTTGAACCCAGGCAGCTGAAGCAGAACACGCAGAACTTTAACCACTCAGCCATGGGGCCAGCTCCTCATTTGCCCATTTTTCCACTGGGTAGTTTGTCCCTTCTTGACAATTTGTAAGAATTGTTTGTATATTATTAGATGTATGGCTATTAATCCTATTTTTTTCACTGAATTTTTTCTACAACCATCACGTACTTGTTTCTGTTTCATTTTGGTTGGTAATTTTTTTTAAACAGCTTGTGAGTTTCCAGTCTTGATTAAGATCTCCCCTGCAACCAGACTGTACAAGCGAAATCCCAATTTCTTTTTTTGCAAGATTTTCATTATTCTGTGCATATGAAAGGGATCCAACTTTGCTTTCCTCCAGATGGGGAATGAGGAATCCCAAGATTATATTATCAAATCTAGCCTTTTCTTGTTTTTTTTTTTCTTTTGGGGGGGGAGTTGTTTATGTTTTTAGAATCTTTTAATAACCATCTCTATTTTATTTTATTTTGTATTTTTCCCAGTTTTATTGAGATGTAACTGACGTACAACACTATAAGTTTGCCGAGTACAGCATAATATTTCACTTACATATATTGTGAAATGGTTACCACAATAAGTTTAGTTAACATCCATCATCTCATATAGCTACAATAAAAAAAGGAAAATAAAAATAAAAATATGGGTTTTTGTCTTTGCAATGAAAACTCTTAGGATCTACTCTCAGCAACATTCATATATACCTCACAGCCATGTTAACAATAGTCATCATCTTGTAAAGCTTTTCCTGTTGAATTAAAATGCTGCCTCTGGAATACATTAACTTTTCACATAAATCAAGCTCTCTTTCTGGATTATCTATTCTGTTCCACTAATCTCTTTGTCTACCTCGGGCCAGTAAAACATTGATGTAATCTCATTGCCTTAAAAGTAGGTGGTCATGTCTGCTGTGGGAAATCTTCATTTTTCTTTTACATATATTTCTTGGCTATTCTAAAATATTCACTCTTCCATATACACTGTAAGATTATTTTGTCTAGTTCTCAAGACAAAAACTCTGTTGGGATACCGACAGGAATTCCTAAAGTTTGTATATGAATTTTGAAGAAATCACTTTTTTTGTACTAAATATTTTCCTTTGAAAAAAGAAAGTCCTTTGAAACGTCCAGAGATTGTTGTGTCCCCCTCAATAAGGTTTTATAGTTTTCTTCATATAGGTTCTGCGCCTTTCTTAGCATCCTTGTAAATATGTCATAGTATTTAAAGTTATAAACAAATTATTCCTTTTCCATTTCTGTCTGCTTACATGTAGAAAAAAGACATGTTTTGATTTTTGTATATGTATCTCATTCCAGTGACCTTACAAATTATCTTATTAACATAAGTAGCTTTTTTAACACCTAAAAGCAAAGATTTGGGTTTTGAAAGGTTAAAAAAAAGCATATCACCAATTAAAAAATCAATCTAGTATCAGTAATTTCTTTTCTTGACCTATTTCATTCACTAGAATCTCCAACACAATATTGTACAACCATGGTGAGAATATTCCTTTTTAGCTCCTGATCTGAACAAAAGTAGATTAAGTGTTTTGCCACTTAGAATAATATTTTCTGGTGGTTTTTGGTGAATGTCTCTATTGTATTTAGGTTATTTACTTCTATTTCTATTTCTATATTATATCTTGGCTTTCTTTTATAGGAATTTCATAAAATGCACTTTCAAAATCTATTAATATAATCGAATGATTCTTTTTTTTTTTTTGGCTGATATAACGAGTTATATCGATAGATATCTTTATTTCCATCCATTCTCGCATTCCTAAAATAAATCTAAGTCACAGTGCAGTATTCTTCTAAAACTTCACTAGATTTGGGGCCAGCCCGGTGCCATAGTGGTTAAGTTGTGAGCTCCGCTTTGGCGGCCCAGTGTTTGTGGGTTCGGATCCTGACAATGGACCTACCACTGCTCATCAAGCCACACTGTGGTGACATCCCACAGAAAGTGGAGGAAGATTGGCACAGATGTTAGCTCAGCAACAATCTTCCTCAAGCAAAAAGAGGAAGATTGGCAACAGATGTTAGCTCAGGGCCAAACTTTCTCACACACACACACACACACAAACTTCACTAGATTCTATTTGCTGTTTATTTTTTTGCAACAATATTCATAAGTTAGATTGGTTTATTTTTTTAAATTTCCAATTATACCTCCTTTATTAGAGTTGAGTATTAAAATTAAGTTGGCTTCATTAAGTGAATTCAGATATTTTTCATATCTTTCTATGACCTAGAAGAGTTTAAATAACATTGCAACTATCTTTCTTTAAATATTAGATAAATCTGAGTCATGAGCCCATTTAGTCTTGGGGCCTCTTTTCATTGGGAATTCTCTCATCAAGTCTTGATTTCATCTCTGCTCTTCACACTGCTGCTGCCCCAGGGCTGAAGACTGCTTCATCTTTCTGGATCCACCGACAGAAAAAGCAAGGTTCTGTGCCCAATTCAGTTTCCCTACCACTTCATCTTCTTCTGAGTTAGTTCATTTTCTGTTTGTTTTGAGTCCTTTTCAAGTATTTTACTGAGATAGTGAATGTGAGTGAACCACTCTAGAGCATTACATATCTTCAAATCACTTTTGTTTCTTTCCTTGACGAGTGAATGATATCTTGGCTGGGAATAGGAGCCTTGTTTGGTATATTTTCTGTAGATTTTGTTCCAATATCCTCTAGCTGACAAATGAGAAGTCTCATGCCAATCCCACTTGATTCCCTCATAAGTAACTTGTTCTTCCTTTCTAAAAAGTTACAAGATTTTTCTCTTTATTCTTAGAATTCAGGAATTTACCAGAATATGTTTGATCTCACTCTTCCCATTAATCTGACCTGGAGCTTACCTTCATCCTTCAATATATAGAGTCAGGAAAGCCAGAAAATTTGCTTTCGTTATGTGTTTAATTATTCCCTCTTCTTCAGCTGTTCCTTCTTTCCCTTCTGTAAATCCTGTTACTTGCAGGTTAGCTCTCCTGGTTCTGTTCTCCTAGTCATTTTTTTATCCTTATGATTTTCATCTCCTTGTGATTTTGTTCTTCATGCTTTGGTCTTCCAAACCACCAATGTGGGTCTTAATAGTCACCATTAACTCTTGCAGTTATGTCTACTTAACTGATTAACAAGGAATTTTTTTCCATTAGAAATTCTTTTTGTGTTGCACTTAGATCTCTTATTACATCTCTGCTTGTTTCCGCCAGTAGCTCTATTTTGCTGAGATTGTGTTTCATTGGTTCTGACTCCTCTTGCTCTCTCTAGCTGCTGGCATCTCTCACCTACAGCTTCTTTTTCTCTGTTGGTTCCGTGGATTCAGGTCTGGTTAGTGACAGACAGGAAGGAGTCTCTTCTTCCAAGGCTGGCAGTACCAAAGTAGGTCCTGCTGAGGCTGTAGGAGGAAAGTGCCCAGCACCCCATCAGCCTCAGAAGAGAGAGGCCTTCCACTCACTCACCAATGAGGACTACACTAAGTTAAATAAAATAATTCTTTCTTGGCCTTTGAGGCACCAGGAGTATGAGAAATATCCATAAGGCTAATGTCATCCTTCTTCCTTGGGGTACCGAGATCTCACTAGGCCAAGCCCTTTGCAGGACTGACCACCTTCCAGTCTCCACAGAACTCTGATGTTGTTCCAGAACTCTTGCCAAATCTGTGTCTAGTTCTGATTTAAAATTCCTGTCAGAGTTCTTCCCTTCCACACAGCCTCCAGTCCCATCTGAACACAGTGCTCATTGACTTCATCTGCCATTTAGTCCCAGAGATGCAGATACATTAGAATTGGGAGTGTGATGAAATTAACCACTCACAGGTTAATAAAACACAAAAACCTAAAAAAATACTTCATATGTCTCTCCTCCTCCCCTCAGCCTAGTTTCAACCAGAAAATCGCATGAGTGCCTGTTCCACGGGCCTGCTGGAAAAAAAAAAGAGGAATAATCCAATTTCAGAAACACTTTAAATGATATTTTTCTTCAGTTCTGCAAGGCCTGCTCTGATTCTGTGGAGGCCTACAGCATGTAGGTCAGTTCTTATGTTCATCACTGTGTTCATTAAATACAGGAAACTGGGCCGAGAGGTAGATCCGAAGGAGAGGAGATGCTCCCCCTTCCCTCCTTTCCAGGTCCCCCTCGGTCTTCATTTAATTCAGCTACCATACAAAGAAAACTAAATATCATAAGGCAATAATCCTTGTGTGAGGACTAAGTTAGGAAATGAAGAAAAATATCACTGGTTCATGTTGTAATAAAGCAGAGCTATTGAAAAGGCTGCAGATTTATGGCAAACTCTCCTCTGAGGAGCCTAATGACCACTCAGCTTCTCCGTTCCCTTTTTATCAGCTCTTGAAGTATGTTTGTGCAGCCTGAAGCTCCTGTCAAATCTCAGTTTAGCTCACTTCAAATCAAGCAAGCGAGAAAGTCACAGGATCCGAAGGTCTTGTGAAGCATCCGCGGGCTGCAAGGAGTAAGCAGGAATGGGCTAATATGAGGCATGTATCCATCTGGACCCAGAGGGAGGCTGTGACGGAAGGGGAAAGCTCTGGAATAGGAGGCTGCGCGGGTTCCCCACCTGAAGGGAGAGGCTAAAACGTCTGCCTCACAGGGCTATCTGATTGGTAAAGGCAAGTGCTTCATAAAGAGCCATGCAAAAGCGAGGGGATGGAGGGTAATCATTATCATCATTATCCCAAAGGCGTTTACGGGCTTCACTTTCCAGGTCGATGTGTCATTCAAGTCTGGGAAGTTTCAGAAAATACATTTCTCCACACCTTCATCTGTTTTTATAGTCCCTATTAGCAACAAGAGGCATCAGAGTGATTAAGCCAGTGTTACTATTAACAGTCTCTCAATGATTTATGACAGTGCAAACAGAAGCAGCATCTTATGGTCTTAGTTAACTGGATACATTGTGCAATAAAAGATATTATCTATAAGTAATAAACTTAAATCAATCCTGACTCTTAAAAAAAAAGACAAGAATAAAAGATCTTAACCAGTTCAATTATTTAGGAAAATACAGTTTTTTGTTTTGATAGCCTTCTTCTCTGTTTATTTGTTTATTTTCCCTAATGAAGGCCTTCTCTCTAGTTCTTTTGGTAGAGAAATAACAAGATTTTTCTTCACTAGAGTGCTCAGCAATTGTGAGATGTGTCAGCTTTGACTTATTGCCCTCCCACTAATAACAGAGGAAAGAGTCTTATCTCCAAAAGCCTAAAATTAGCTGAGAATTCTGGAATCACACTAATCTCGTAAAACTAAACTCATAAACTGGCAACCCAGGGCAGTGGTTCAGAGACAGGCTTCCTTTCAGAGTCAGAGATACTTGAACTCTAACCATATTCTGCCACTTGATCACTCAAACTAGTGACTCAAATAATTTCTTCAACCTTTTTTAGCTCTAGTTTCCTCAGCTTTAGAACATGAGGACGTTCGGTAACTCACCAATGAGGACTACACTAAATTAAATAAAATAATTCTTAAAAAGTACCTATTCCAGCGTCTGACAAGAGCCAAGTACTCAGTAATTTAATAATAGTTTCTGTTAACAAGACTACATTTACTTCTATACTAAAATGCCTACCTTTTCTTCAAAGAAAATAAAATGCTGATGTAACCAAAGCTGGGGTTATAAATCTGGAGGCTATGCCTCAGAGGGAGGATTCCCACACCTGGCCGCTCATCAGAATTTTCTGATGAAGTGAGAATGCAGATGCCTCAGCCCGAGAGACTCAGAACCTCCTAGAAGAGGAGATCATGACAAGGAGCTGGATCTATTAAAAATATCCCAGGTGGTCTTGATGAGCAGTTGTGTACGGGAACCACTGGCTTAGACAATTAGGGCCCCCCCAAAATTAGTCCCATTATATCAAAATCAAAAGCTAAAATAAATTAATCTCAATTTCGTTTCCAATTACGTGTCTAAATTGCCTTTAAACAAACTATTTAGGAGAATGTCTTATATATGTGTAGAAATGTGATAAAATAAATATAAATATGTAAAGGGAACAATATTCACAGAAGGAAAACACCCAAGGAAGCCAGAAAAGCCACAAATTGCCATAAATGAGCTCCAGAAAACAGAACATATTGTGTGATGGAAAATGACCCAAATCATCCTTTAATTTCTATGTTATAGTTGGCTAAAATTCAGTAAAGGGTCCTCAGGGCTATTGCAACTTCCTGATGATGCCCAGAAAAGCCTCCATGCGGCTGTGTATATGGAAAGTACATAGCTTCCTTTATAGTTTTCCCTTAAGGCTGGTCCTTTCCTGCACATGCTGCCCACACAGCAGCCCAAGGCAATAACCTTGAACACCCTTGACTCCTCTTTGCCCTTCATCCGTCTCACCCAAACAGTGACCTACATCCTGTCTATTCCACCTTCTAGTCATCTTTTCTGTTGTCCCCTTCTCTATGATCACCATTGGCCTAAGAGAGCCCTTAATTTTCCCATCCCAGCTATTCCACTGCCCCTGTCAGACAGGACTCCACCAAGGGCCAGGATCCTGACAAGGAAAGACAAGCAACTCATGGACACTGACGCTGGAGGGGCATAGATGGGACAGGTGTGTACAAAAGTCTTTGGGCCTGATCTGAGGCCCCAAAGAGAGGTCTACCTGGAGCATACTGGTCTGGAGGGTCTTGTGCCTTTTTATTGGACAAGTCATGAGAAGGGAGGATCATTATCCTTAACATCAGGGCCTCTGGCAAGAGGTCCTCGAAATTCTTATCCAAGAATAGAGAAAATGTACTATAGGTTAGTATGATACAATAGGCAAGATCCAGAACAGAGCAGGTATGGGTTTGAACTCCATCACCGCTATTTCATCTTAGACAAATTTTTCAATCTCTCTGAGCTCAGTTTCTCCATCTGAAAATGGGAAGAATAATGACCATTCTAGAGGGCAATTCTGAGAATTAGAATTATTTAAAAGTGTCTCACATGCAGTAATCTCTCAAATCCGAGCTAGTAGTTGTATCAATAACTGGGTGTGTATGTGTATGTATGTCTGTGATTCAGAAAAAAACTAAAAAGATATATTCAAAAGAGAAGTATTCTTTAGGGTTACATCATCCTCAGTTTTGATTTTCAATATTTTGTAAATTTCCCCACAGCTTAAGAGTCTCAGATTCTTCATGTTTTCCTTTGACACACAGTTTGAATCCAATGCTATTTTGATGGCAGTAGGGCATGGGGGGCATGGAAAATAGAGCAGATGGGTGGGGTAATACATTAAAAAGTGAATTACATTTGAAGCCTTATTACAACCAACCAAACCACCATCAATAGCCTTGACCAAAGAAAAAAGAGTACACATTCAAATATAGGATGATGTCATGCTCCCCTACACAATCTATCTAGAATCAGGGCACCCATCTTGCAGCATATGAGCAAAGTAAAATCTTAAATAAACCATATGCAGCTAAATGAAGCTAGCTGCTATAACAACACCCCCCAAATCTCAGTGGCATAATACAATAATGGTTTGTTTCTTCCTTACATCATAATTTTACAAGACAGGAACCCTGCAATCATGCAAGGACCCAGACTCCTTCCATCTTGTGACTCTACTCTCTTTAAATCCTCAGAATCTTCTCCAGTCCACAGGTGACAAGGAGAGAGAGAAAGGATTGTACATCATATGTGGTAGATGTTTACGGACCAAATTACTTCCACTCACATTCCATTGGCTTGAACTCAGTTATGTGCCCTCCACCTCCACCAACCTACCCATCTACCTAACAGCAGTGGAGGCTGGGAAATATAGTCCAGCCATGTCCCGTCAAGAAGAAAGAACACAAATATGGGTAAGCCTCATCAGTTTCTGGGATTTTCCTGAAGCAAATATCATTGTCAGAGAATATATTCACTGTGTGTTTTTTTCCAAAGACTTGGAAATCTATTTGTTTTTGAAGATCTTGTCTTTTACTTATTTCAGGAGCCATTGACTAATCAAGTCCTAGTGTCACTACAAGTTACTTCTGGCCCTTCCTAGATGACTCTGGGTCCACCCTACTTTTCAGAAGTCACCCAAGGTCCTTGACTAGGGCCACAAGGACAACCAGGTCAGGACATCATCTGAATTAGCAACCAAGCAAGATTCCTACGAAGCATGGTTATCAGGCTGGGTCAGAGTGTGGCATTTGGGAGTCTGAGGAGAAAGTGGGCAGAAGTCTGTCTGAGGCACCTAAGGGACAGCTCCTGAGAGGCCTTCACAGCTCCCACCCAGAGAATAGCAGGGCTCCTCAGTTTGAGGGGACGTCTCCTCCTCAGCATGGCTGGCCAGTCCACCAGCTTCTCAGGCCTGTCCTGAAACAGCAATGCCTACTTCTCAGCTAACCACTAAGACAAGATGATGAGGAGAGCCAAAGGAGATATCCTTGAAGAGAACTCCCCATGTGATAGATAGTAACAGTAGGAACTAATTATTAAAATCTTACTTTGTTCTCAGGTCCTGTGATAAGCAGCTTTTTCACGTAATTCTCACAATAACCTTCTGAAGTAGGTTCTACTACTGTTCCCATTTTACAGAGAAGGCAACTGAGGCTTCTCATTCTTCAGTCATTTGAGCAAGGACTCCCAGCTAATATGGGGCAGAGCTGGGATTCAGTCAGCTTTGTCTGTTTCCAAATCCAAGAATGGAACCATAGCAATATGTCCTCAGCAAAATCTCTGATGGGGCTTCTGGTTCTTTTTCTGCCTTGAGCAGTGGGAATAACTGGCCCTAAAGGGATACTCTCCTTAAGTAGGAGGCAGTTGCTCCACTTTCTTCAGAAGTTCATTATGGTGGAGGGCCCAGAGAGGGGAGCTGTCCAATGGCACTGCTTTTGCCACCCCACTCACCACACCCTTCCAACTCCCTCCTTGGAGATCCACAAACAACACTTCCTCCTAACATTTTGGTGAATCTCGCCCCCGATCCCTAAATATCTAGGGGGCAAAGTAAGACCTGGTGACTGTTCCAACACCACACCACCATCTACCGTATGGACCACCTCTGTGGTGGGAAAGGTTTATACCTGCAAATCATCTGCCCCTTGGCAGAGTGAAGGGGGATGGGGGGCAGAGAACCTTATTCATCCCATTGCAACCCCCATGGGACACTTTATGTAAATGTCCCCTAACTATAAAGTGATGAGGAGGTGAAGGGATGGCACACAGCCTGGAGCAACCTATTCAGCCCCAGGCTACATAGATTATCCCTGAGACAAACAGAGAGTGGAGAGGCATCAGGGATGAGGGCATGGAGAAGGGGCAGGGGAACGCAAGTCCTGTGTACTGGAAGCACAGGACCAAACCCCCAATGAGCATGCACCTAGCCCATGTTGCGGACGTGGAGGCCTGACAAATGCTTTGAGATCAGAACAAAACAGATGTCTTTTTCTGTTTTTCTTAATGAGTGATTTCCAGAGGCAGGTCACAGTGTCCCCATCTACCTGGTCTGCACGGAATGGGTAAGTGCCTTGGGACAGCCTTGTTAGGATCCCAACTGAAAACGCTCCGTACACTTAGTACCTAATGCAGTGCTCAGTGCAGACAGATGCTAAGAAACTACTTTCAGATGAGCATTTTACAGATGACCTCTCTTCTCTCTCCGCAAGTCCATGTTGAAATAAGGAGGCAGTGATAATGGTAGGACGCAGTAACCTCGTTATAGCACTATTTGTTCTACTGAGGCTCCATACTGGATCCTATCCAAAGGGATTTGGTTATGAAAATATCTAAAAGATGCATTATAAGGTGGTTTCACCAAAAAAAGACAGTTGAGATACACCAATTTCAAAAAAAAAGGAAATGCCTTGCTGTACCTCCATCCCTCAGAAGTTAGAAGGGGAGGCAGTGGAGTGGGGAGAGAAGGAGGCGGGTCAAGCTTTGTAATGTTCCCCTTGGTTTAACTGTGTGTGGAAGAGGGATGAGAATCCTATTTCCCCAATTCACTTAAGCAGCCACCTGTAGCTACCTCAAGTCTCCAAAATATCCAGCCCATGATAGAGATTTGGGACTGGACACACCTTCCCACATCCCTTTATTCTTTGAGTACAAATTAATTGCTTTAATGTACCAGGCATTCTGCTGTGCAACAGGGATACGATAGTGAAAAAGACCAGAAGGAATTTGCCTTCCTGGGGCTCCCAGTCCACTAAGGGAAGCAGACAAGCAGGAATAGTATGAATAGAGGATTATAGGAACATCTCACTCACCATGTCAGATACCTCTTGGCCTCATCTCACATCCTCTGATCCCAACTTTTACCCTGGCAGCTTCCCACAGCTGTACCCTGAAAGCTGCTTGACATGTCTCTGACTTTCTGTCTTGGAGATTCTCTACAGCTGCTGTAAGGGATGCCAGCAAGATCTGCTGGGTCCTCACACGGTGTAATCTGGAAAAGCAGAAGAGTTTATGCCCCATGAGGCACTGACACTGGACATCAGGAGCCAATGCTTCCCCTTTGGTCCCTTGGCGAGACAATTCTGAGGTAGAGTCTAGATGGCTTATTATGGTTAAATTGTGTCCTCCAAAAAGATGTTGAAGTCCTAACTTCTAGTACCTGTGAATGTGACCTTATTTGGAAATAGAGTCTTTGCAGATGATCAAGTTAAGATGAAGTCATTAGGATGGGCCCTAACCAATATGACTGGTATCCTTACAAAATGGGGAAATTTGGACACAGAGACAGACACACACAAGGAGAACACTTTGTGAACATAAAGGCAGAGATTGGGGTCAGGCATCCACAAGCCAAGGGACACCAAAGATTGCCAGCACTCTTAAATGCTGGGAGAGAGGCCTAGAACAGATTCATGCTCACAGCCCTCAGAGGGAACCAATCCTGCGAACACCTTCATCTCAGACTTTCAGCCTCCAGAACTGTGAGACAATAAATTTCTGTTGGTTAAGCCACTCATCTGTGGTACTTTGTAATGACAGCCCTAAGACACTAATACATGGCACCTCAGAATGTCCCAGTGAGATGGTGCGTCAGTTTCCCACAGTGAGGAGCAGCTTGATAACCCACCCTTGCACTGGCTTCACCTCAATCTTGTCTTGGTTTTCCCTGCTACCTTCTCATAGTCCCTTGGATCCTAAAATTAAGTCCCCAGATAAAGCCCCTATACCAAGCCCTTGTCTCAGACTCTGCTTTCTAATGGGAAAATCCAGGCTAAGACACCACCCTTGGAAGAGTCAGCCATCAGTCTAGGTCCCTAAATGGCTACATGGAAGGGAGTGACTTTGGACTGTTAAATGAGTGAGAAATAAACCACGATAGTGTTCATCCAGTTGATGTGGGGGATTTCTTGTTAGTTATAACAGCTTAGCTCACCTGGAGCCATACAGGATAAACCTCCTAAGGGTCTAACACTGCTTTAGGCACAGGCAGACACTTCCCTTTTAGCACAGGGATGTCATCAAGTACGTGGTAGTGTATTCAGGAGAAATGACAATGTGCTAGGGCAAAATTTCTCCAGTAACTCTCCACGGTACTTGCTTCCATGCACTCCCAATGCAGACATTCTTCACTGCTATTATTTGGATGGAGTACAGGGGTATAGTTGTTCTTGTAGGCCCCACTTTTTGCTTCCTGGAAAATCCAACCACCTGTACCTCATTTCCTTACCCAACCCCCTCGCTCATCCATTCCTCCCAGAACAGGGACCTTTGGGTTTGCTGAGTGTATAACTGCTTCAGCTACTTTCTTAAGAGAGTTATTGCAGCATATTCCAGAATAATTAAGAGAATTATTCCAGAAGAAATAAGAGAAAATCCACTATATGTTAAAATGTTGCTATTGTATACTATTTATTATATTACCATAACTTTTGTGTTCATATCTTGACTCCTGGACTAGACTGTAAACTCCTTGATGTCACCACAGAATCTCATTATGAGGTGGTTCCAAGAGTCCATAGCTGGAGAAACTTTTCTCGCTTTGTACCAAGTAGGAGTTGAATAAATATTTGAGAACTTATTCTTCTCACATTTATATCTCATATTACCTAAGCTTTTTCCCCCTATAATCTGAAGTATGGCAGTAACAGAGCAAAATTCAGCAGTTTTCTAAGATAAATTTTAAAAACAAGTACCGTTTTCAATGCTACAGGTTGAGAGGTAATGGGGGTGGGAGAACTGGGAAGGTCCTTCTGCCCTGGGCTTGCCTCTGGCCATGGACTCAAGTGGAATGTTGCCGTCACCTCCCCAGCCCTCCCTGCACACACGTTGTAATCAAATAGCATCTGTCCATCTGGTACTCAAGGACTTGGGAAGGGAGCTGGAAAAAACAAAGACACTCTCTTTCCACAAAGCTCCCACCTGCAGAAGAGCTGTGATAACACTCCTTCCTATTTTTAGTGTGGAATAATCACATCAGGTGCTAGGTGGAGGAGTGGCGGTGGGATGGAATGGACCAAAAGTCCTACATACAGACGCTCACTGGGTTTCTCTGCTGTGGGCACCCACCCAAACGTGCTTGCTGCTGGTTGCACTTAATAATCATAAAATGCGTGAGAGAAGCTGGCAGCACAGACTACTAAACACTGCAAACAATAACTCTGTGGGCAATTATTTGTTCAGGATTGGTGTGCACCTGCAAATATCTGGGCAAGGTTTGAATGACATGGGCATGAGGACTGGGAGAGAGGTTAAGGCAAGCCAGCCTTACATTTCACTACTGGGGCATTGTGAGTGACGTCGGCGCTGTTTAGAGATGAGCCTCCAGGGGAAATGGGTCTGTCCTAGTTTCCAGCATCCTAGAAAGCTCCAAGTCTCCCCATGACACAGGGAAAGCAAACTAGGCACAGAAAGGGGTGATTCAGTGACTAGTAAAATACTGTGCATAGGAAACTGAACTAGAGTCTAATTCACTGTAACTCAACCACAATAAACCAATCATAGTTATAAGTTATGAGCATCTAGTCCTTGCTGGACCTTTCCAATTTGCATGTGGAGAAGCTCACGTCCATGTGAACTGCATAGGAGCAACACTGCTCAGGGGCTGTCTCTCTTGGATCCAAAGATCAGAGATGTTTTCTAGTTGATCTCACATGTGTCCCAGCTATAATCACTTTGGGGAAATACCACACACCTTCTGTTCTGAAGCTCTTGCCAATAAAAAAATTAATTGTTATCCTCAGAAGCAGTCCTGTGGCTTATAATAATATTACAGAATATATCAATTAGGGAGTTAACACACTATCCAATGAAGAATGCTGTCAGCTCATCAGGCACAGTAAATTGATCTGATGGCATGATGTGAGCCCCTGATCAATTTATTTCCCTGACAAAGGCATCAATATGCCAATTTTTTTTTACGGCACTAATCATTAGGAGAATCTTATCAGTTCTGCAAAAATCTGTATACATCCAGTAACAGGCTTTTCTCTCTCAAAACTCTCACTCTGAGACTACTTTCTCAAAATTCAAGCCCACCTGTGGTGTACAGGGATGGAGGACAGTGAATAGGAAGCAATCCCCGTTTCAGGTGGCAGGCACGAGACACAAAGGCCTTGGTTCTTCCAGGGGTATCATGATCTCAGGCAATGCTGTAAAAGCGCTGGGAAGCTAGAGGCAGAATGAGCATTCACTGTCAAGCCCGAGATCAGAGAAAACATGCAGCTTCTTGTCCCCACCCCACCTTTCCTTAACACTCGTCCCTCAGGATCTTCCAGTCTAAAGGGCATAGAGCTCCCTCTGAGTTAGGGATGTAGGAGACTGACAGGAGCCTCTGGGAGGTAGAAGGCAGGGACACTGAGGAAAAGAGCCTCTCCCTGAAAGCAGAGGTCCTGCTAGGCCAAGCAGAAATATCTTTGCACCAGAGTCCTTCTAAGAGCTCCCTTGTTTAAAGGAAAAATAAACAGGTGAACTGAGGTCTGAACCCTCCCTTAAAAAAGAAAAAGCCGCCAGATCATGCAGTACTGAATCAGCCCCAGAGAAATGGCTCAGGAGGAAAATACTGAGTATTATCAGAGACTGTCATCAACTGGGAACTAACACTCTAAGTCAAGAAGCACTTAGTCCAGAGATGACGGCAGCTGACTCCAGTGACGTCAGCAGGCTCTTTGCATCTGTGCTTGTAATAAAAGGCAACTCAAGGGAAGTGTGTACAAGCAAAGCATGGAAACTCAAGAGTATCTTCTGATGTCTGTTCTGAGATCACTCTTTCCAAAGGGCCAATTTTGCCAGTGGAGAAGCACACTGAGGCTATCCTGATGGCCGTTTGTCATGGATACCTTGCAAGATGCAGGGTACGGGGCTCCAGGATAGGAAATCAGGCCTTTCCTATCCTGGGCTCAGGCCAAGGTACAAGCAGGAAGTGACTTAAATGGGGCTCCCTTAAAGGGAGAAAAGGATTCAGAGTTATTGGGGGAAATTCAAGCCTAGAAGAAGCCGACCCTAAAAAGAGATGTCAGGGATGGCTACAGAGGGGTAGGGCAAGGATTACAGGATTATAGTCTATAATTGGCAATTACCTAGCCTTGTCCTGGAAATTTAAAAACTCACACTCCCTTTCTGCCCTACCCTCCACAAAAGCTCCTAGTCCAGTTGCTCAGACATTGACAGTCAAGCCAATGATGCTGCTCCTCCAACACTGGCTTCCCTGGACAAGTGTGTGCTGGTACACGTTTAACAGCTCTTTGGGAAGCAAAAATGTAGGCATATGTATATGTCCATATGTTGATTACAAATTTTATGGATCTAAAAGCTGCATAACATACAAGTGACGACTAATAATAACATTTACAATACTCTCTATTGTAAATCTTATAAATAATTGGTTCTTGTAGAATGCTTTCATTATTTTTGTCCATCTTCTAATTGTTTGAGGACTATTTGAGGCCCATCATCGCATAGGGACATTCAGCCAAGGGAGCTGACAGGCAGAAA